>NW_021621345.1:9557-98527 GCF_004785775.1 Grammomys surdaster | reverse complement strand
TATATGTATATGTATATGTATATGTATATGTATATGTATATGTATATGTATATGTATATGTATATGTGTATGTATCTCCTTAAAGCCCACCTTCACAGTGATATGCTTCTGTCAACAATGCTACACCTCCTAGTAGTGCTACTCTATATGGGTCAAGCATTCACATACAAGAGTCTATGGGGGCATCCCTATTCAAACTACCACAAATTAACAACATGGGCCTTTGAGACCTTTCACAATATTTCTTGGTTATCTTAACAATTGTTTTTACTCTGAATAAAATGTTCTTGCTGTTTTGCTATCACAGTGAGGCTTTAGATCTTTGAACCAGATGTTGAGAGCATGAAAACACCCAGACCAGTCTGTGACCAATTCTCCATTAACAACCTATTTGTGTGTGTGTGTGTGCTAAACACATAGTTTCTCACAATGTGCTTCAAACAGTGTCATAAGCTGTAACCCCAGAAACACTGACTTGGTCAGTGAGCACAAACAACCATATTTGAACAATTTAATCCTAACATATGAAGGATATACATTTCTTCAATGTGGTGTACCAAAAATACAGTAGCAAATAAAGAGGTTCAGAGAAACAACTGTGACATTGTGCACCAACTATTTCCTACTTTGCTGGCCCAATTAAACCCTCATAGGCATGATTCTATTTAAAGTGAATAAAAGCTGTTCCTATAGTTTCACTTTCGTAATCTGTGTCTATTGGTGTGTGTCAAAATTAGGTTGAGTAAAAGAGACAGGCTGGGTTCAGTCAGAGAAGATGCAGCTACCCCTCAAGAGACTGGAGGCCCCAGGGAGTTTAGAAGTCCTATAGGGAGGGGGTGGGTGGTAAGACACCCTCATGAAAACAAGGGTCAGGGAGGAAGTGTGATATTTGGAACAATCAGAAGGTGGACCAGGAGGGAAATGGTGTCTGGAGTATAAACAAAGAAACAAACAAACAAACAAACAAAAAAACCAGTAATTCTCATTTTCATTTTAAAATCCTGAATGTAGGATATATAATTAGAGATCTCTAGTAAACTGAAAATACTCTATCCAAGAAGCAACTATCACTAGTTCCACAGGTAACCTAATTGCCTGCAATGTTAAAACATGACCTCTTCTCCCACAAAGTTGTGTTCTAGTTCAGTGATTTCCAATAGATTTTGTAAGTGTGGAAACACCGACTGAAATTGAAAGTTATAATTGGAATATTTAGAAGGCAGTCTTGTGAGAACGATTAAAAGAGATCACATTTTTACCTAATTGTAGATTATGTGTTCTTACCTTTAAAAGACAGTTTTAAATATTTTAAAATTAAAAACTCATATCAGTTGTTCTAAAGGAAGATTTCAGACAATTAGCCATTAATAGATCTTGTAGCACAATTAAGAGACTACTTGTTTTTCCCTACGTGTTTGGCAGGACATAAATATCATCAAAACAAATACGTTGCAAGTGTGCTCCAACACTGGGGCATAAGAGAGGCAGAATTGACTCATAAGCTCATCCTATTCCTAGGTATTTTTCAAAATTAAGATTATTAAATTGTTGTATGAACATAGTCATGCTAATCACTTGCTAGGACACATGAAGCAGAAAATATTTTGTAATTAACACACTATTATTTACCACTTCCCCTCCTCCCTAGCCTTCTTAATTTCACTTCTGTGGCAAGTACATGCTGATAAGAGCTTGATATGAATGTCTCCTTAGAGGTCTTCAAGAGTCTGACATATTCAGGGGCAGATGCTCACAACTAGCCATTGAACTGATCATGGGGTTGCCAATGGAAAGGAAAGGAGTTAAAGGAAAGACCATTGGAGCTGAAAGGGTTTGTGGCCCCATGAGGAGAGCAACAATACCAACCAACCACAGCTCCCAGGGTCTAAACCACCAGCCTGGGAGCACTTATGGAGGGATCCAGGGCCTTAGCTGAATATATAAGAGTGGAGGGCCCTGCTGGGCACAGGTGGAAGATGAGATCCTTGACCTCATGAAGGCTGGACGCCCCAGGGGGTGGGAGTTTTGAGGGTGGGGAGGTGGGAGTGGGGGGGTAGATAGAGGTTACATCCACAAAGAAGAAGGAGGAGGTGTGAGGGGATTGGGGGTTCCTGGGTGGGTGGAGGATGGGGTAAGGGGACAACATATGAAATGTAAATAAAACATCCAATAAAAAAATTAAAAAAAAAAAAAAAAAGAAAACCCTCAGAATTGTAAAACTGAAAAAAAAAATTGACAGTCATAATTTGTCTCAATATATTTTGCTTTTATTTAAGACAAGGATGAACACTTGGGGGACAGAGAATTAATGTTTCAATTTGAACCTATAGTGTCTTCCCAAGTGCCTATGTTGAAAACTTAATCTTTAGTAGATTATACCATTTGGAAACATTCGTAAGTGGAAGAAAATTATAGACTGTATCTAGTAGAAGCAAAAAAGTAACTGCTGTGTGTCTGAAGAAAAGACATTTTTTGATTTTTGTTTTCTTTTTTTCTTTTTGGTTTTGTTTCTAGCATTTTTCCTTTATTTTCTCATGGCCTTTCAATGTTCCATTCTTTTACAAAGCTACTTTACTTCATGTGCCCTCTACCACCATGCTTCGTGTCAACTCAGGCCCAGAAACAATACACTGGAGTCATGATGGGTAGACATTTGAGATTCTGTGAGACAAAAGAACCATGTCCTCCTTTAAACGTATTTTTCCAGCTTTTCTCTCTAAAGTTACTCACAGCTGGCAATGAAGGTTTTATAGCCATGAATAACACTGAAACTCTTTCATCTTAAATTAAACCTCTTTTCATAATGTAACCACCTGATAACAATTCTAGAATGTTGGAGTATTAAGGAATGCTACAGGCTTAGAGAAATCAAAGACAGTGCTTTGAATTGGTTTTCCAAGGTTAAATGACAATAGCTTCAGAACTAACTAAAAATATAGTTTCCTTACAGTTCTGGATGTTAGCCCAGAATTAACCTCAATGATTAGGAGATTAGACAGCATCCTCTAGACTCTACACTGTGAACTCCAGGTATCTTCCAAAAACTACCACTTTAGCCAGAATAATGGGCACTCTTCCCCATAGTTCTCTTTTCCACCATAACAGCCATTCTGTATAGCTCAATCCCCTCTCTCCTTATGAGAAAAACACATGTAATTATATTGATCTAACCCAGATATTTCAGAATGTTTCTGTCATCTCAAACTCATAACTACACCTGGCAAGCTCTTTTAACATGTCAATTTCAATTTAAAACTTCTAGAGTGTAGACTTGGATAATTACAGGAAGGTTCAGTGAGTTCCATTATTCTCAAACCATTAGCTTGTATCCTCTCCTTAAATCATGAACTTTTTGAAGTGTGAAAAAAAACCCCAGAAGTCCTATTTATTTATCAAGAAATTAGGGAGACACACAAATCTCAACATGTACAGGTATGTAGTCAATATGTGTAAGATACAGTCTCTTAAGAAATTGTTAAATGTTTAAAAGGCAGTGATGACCACTGTTATGCTGTCAACACACATTTTCCTAGGAAGATATAATTGAAAACAAAATTGTTTACTTCTTAGTGCAATCTAAGGCCTATTGATAAAGGAAAGTCGAATGTTTCTGGAAATTCCTTTGTATTTTCATGTATCATTAAATGAGGTGTGATAAGAATTTAGATCCTAGATGCCCTGCATATTAATGATTTACCTTTTTAATAAGTTGAGAGGAGCTATCATCCTCCTACTAACATGCAATACAAATATTCTGAGCAACTCTTGTTCTGATCCTGAGGCTATAATGTGAGAACTCAGAAATGTTTTCCAAGCCTCAAAAAATCAAAGAGACACAGATAAACCTGTTAGATACGGCAGAAAGAGAGTGCAAGAAAGAGGCAGGGAAGGTTGCATTATTAGTAATCCATCTAAAAGCTGCTGTGTGATAGTCCTGATTGGGAGTGTGCTCTATATATTGAAGAAGGTATTTAGAGATTTTTGACATGTGACACAATGAAAAACCAAGATTACTTAAATTCATCATATCTGTGATTCTTAAACATACTTATTTTATAATATATTGTAGTGAAACATTGCCTTTACCTGTGATATATGTCAAAATCTAAGGTAATTGTTTGAAGAAACAATTTTCTGTATGCATCAGAGTGACTGTAGTCAATTTTAGGTAATACAAGCCATTGGGAAAACATTAGTGAAATGGTTCAAATAAAAATGGTGATTGAAGAGTATGTAAGACAGGAGAATAACGACCTATCTCCCTTTCTTAAGGAAAAGTTTCACAGTACATAAAGAAGAAAATACTTGAGACAGTCCATGACTGAAAGCCTGGGAGATTTGCAAATTAAAGAAAAAATCATTAAAATGATGAGATCTCTGAACTTTGCCATACATAGGGATGAAAGATACTTGAAAACTACAGAAGAATACCCAAAAATAGTTACTTTCTATTTCATAGAACTAAAATTTGTATAAAAAGGAGATTAAGAGGACTTCTAGGGAAAGGTATATATTTAGATATTTTTGACTTGTGACTCCTTGGATGACCAAGGAGAGTTAAATTCAAAAGAATATTGGAAAACTTGCAGGAAGTAGTAGGAAGTGTCAGAGAGATGACAACACAGTTAGGAGCACAGGGCACCATTTGCTGTGGGGAAGAAGGAATAATATCATCAGAGAAAAAGTGCAGAGAACACTAGCCTTAGTCCAATGAACTCCTTAACTTCTACTGCTCCATCACAGTTGTGTGTTATCTGCAGATATGGTAACTCAAGTACAGCCAATTACTTGACTTCTGCAATATTTTTTTTTCCTACATGGGTAATATCTGGAAGCTTTGAGACTCTAAGGCAGATTTGTACATTCACTAAGATACACTGTTCCAGTGTAAATATACTTTTTCTGAACTTACACCCCAAATCCTTTGAACTGGTAGTGTATGTGTATGTTTCAGATTCTGGGAAAAAATTGTCTATAGTGAACACAGTGCTATGAGAGCAACCTCTTGACTGACCAGAACTCAGTAACAACTCAACTGATTTTAAAAAAAAAAAAGAAAAGATTTTAGCTCACTATTCCCAAATGTGGAAGATTCCATTTAGAGACTAGAAAAAATTCACTCTAAATTTTTGTCTGTATTTATTTTTTTATATTAAATGTATTTTAATATTATATTTACTTTTTATTGCTAGATGTTTTTTTCTTTGTTCTTCTCGCATACAATACATCCCAAACTACAGCTTCCACTCCCTCCACTCTTCCCAGGTTCTCCACTGACCCTGTCTTCCAGATCTACTTACTGATCCTCCATTTCTCCTCAGAAAAGAGCAGCCCCCCACCTGGGATATCAGCCAAAACCAACATAGCAGAATGCAATAATACTAGGCACAGTCTCTCATATCAAATCATGATGAGGCAATTCAGTAGAAGGAAACAGGTCCTAAGTGTAGACAAAGGAGTCAGACATACCCACACTACCACTTTTAGGAGTCCTACAAAACTCTAACCAAACAAGCATAACAAATATGCAAAGAATCTAGTGCAGACATCTACTCAGGCTTTGTGACTGACTCTTCATCTCTGTGAGGCCCTGTGAAGCTCTGACTAGATGATTCTGTTCTCTTACACGGATATGTTCTCTGGAATTCTTGACACCCTGGCTTCGTCAATTCTTTCTCTCCCTCTTCTGTGAAATGTTTGGCTGTGCATCTCTGCAGGTGCTCCTATCATCTTCCCTAAGAAATCGCTTTGATGACAATAGGCTATGCACAAATCTATGAGTTTAGCAGAATACTGTTAGGACTAATTTTATTTACACTTTCCTTTTTGACCAGTAATGTTTGGTTCTGTGCTAGATTTCTGGACTATCCAGCTTCCATTTCCTGACTTTCCAGGCAGTATTGTGTATGGAATCCTTCCTGTGTCATTGGCTTCAAGGGAGACCAGTCATTAGTTGGCCACTCTCACAAGTTGTGAGCCACCATTGCCTAAGTATATTTTCTAATTGGGACAGGTTGTAGGTCAAATATTTTGTGGAGGTTGGTGTCTCAGGTTTGCCACTTAAAGCCCTGTGTGGTTACAAAGATGGAGGTTAAAGCTCCATATACTCCATTACTAGCAGTTCATGCTAGGGTCACCCTTATAGGTTCCAGGAAGTTTCCAGTGCACTGCACTTTCATATACCCCTTCAAGGATGGGGGTTGTTCCATCTATTTGCTTAAAACTTCATGATGTCACATTTTTTACACCTGAGTAGTACTCTATTTTGTGAGTGTGCCACAATTTCTTTATACTTTCTTCAGTTGAGGATCATCTAGGTTGTTTCCAGTTTGTAGCTATTATAAACAATGCCACTATGAATTTAGGTGACCTAGTGTCCTTATGGTAGGATGGAGCATCCCTTTATATATGTCCATCGCTGATATGTATAGCTGGGTCTTTAGGTAAGTCTATTGCTCATTTTCTGAGAAATCACTATGTTGATTTTCATAGTGGCTGTATAAGTTTGCAGTCCCACCAGTAATAGAGGAGTGTTTCTCTTGTTCCACACTCTCACTAGCATGAGTGGTACTTATGTTATTGACCATAGCCATTCTGATAGGTGTAAGATGGAACCTCAAAGTAGTTTTGATTTACATTTACCTGATCAGTAAGGATGTTGAACATTTCTTTAAGTGTTTCTTAGTTGAGTGTTTCTGTGGTTTAGGTATGAGTGTAATTGTGGCCTCATAGAGCCAGTTAGGTAGCATTCCTTCTGTTTCTATTTTGTGGAATAGTTTAAAGAGAGTTGGCATTAGGTCTTCCTGGTAGGTCTGATAGAATTCTGCACTAAAACCATCTGGTCCTGAGCTTTTTTTGGTTGGGAGACTTTTAATGAATGCTACTATTTCTTTACGGTTTATAGGAGTGTTTAGATGGTTTTTCTGATTCTGATTTAACTTTGGTATCTGGTATCTGTCTAGAAAACAGTCTATTTCATCCAGATTTTCCAGTTTTGTTGAGTACAGGCTTTGGTATTAGGATCTGATGATTTTTTGAATTTCCTCGGTTTTTGTTGTTATGTCTCCTTTTCAGTTCTGATTTTTTAATTTGGATAGTGTCTCTGTGCCCTCTGGTTAGTATGTCTAAGGGCTTAACTATCTTGTTGATTTTCTCAAAGAATCAGCTCCTGGTTTTGTTGATTCTTTGTATAGTTCTTTTTGTTTCTACTTGGTTGATTTCATCCCTGAGTTTGATTATTTCATGCTGTCTATTCCTCTTGGGTGTATTTGCTTGTTTTTGTTCTAGAGCTTTCAGATGTGCTGTCAATCTGCTAGTGTATGCTCTCTCCAGTTTCTATTTGGAGCCACTAGAGCTATGAGTTTTCATCTTAGCACTGCTTCCATGAGGTATGTTGTGCCTTTCATTGAATTCTAAAAAGTCTTTAATTTCTTTCATCATTTCTTCCTTCACCAAGTTATCACTGAGTGTTGTTCAGCTTCCATGTGTATGTAGTTTTTCTATTGTTTTGTTGTTATTAATGAGTACCTTTAGTCCATGGTATTCTCATAGGATTCATTGGATTATTTCAATCTTCTTGTAGCTGTTGAGTCTTGTTTTGTGACAGATTATACGGTCAGTTCTGGAGAAGGTTCCATGAGGTGCTGAGAAGATGGTATATTCCTTTTTTGAGGATGAAATGTTTTGTAAACATATGTTAAATCCATCTGGTTCAAAACTTCTCTTAGTTTCACTGTGTCTCTGTTGTGTTTCTGTTTCCATGATCTGTTCATTGTTGAGAATGGGGTGTTGAAGTCTCCCACTATTATTGTGTGAGGTACAATGTGTACTTTGAGTGTTAGAAATGTTTCTTTTATGAATGTGGGTGCCCTTGCCTTTGGAGCATAGATGTTCAGAATTGGGATTTCATCTTAGTAGATTTTTCCATTGATGAGTATGAAATGTCCTTTCTTATCTTTTTTGATAACTTTTGGTTGAAAGTCAATTTTATTCCATAGTAGGATGGCTACTACAGTTTGTTTCTTGGGACCGTTTTCTTGGAAAACAGTTTTCCAGCCTTGTACTCTGAGATTATGTCTGTCTTTGTCACTGAGGTGGTTTTACTGTATGAACAAAAATGTTGGGTCCTGTTTATGTAGCTAGTCTGTTAGTTTATGTCTTTTTATTGGGGAATTGACTCCATTGATGTCAAAAGATAGTAAGGAAAAGTGATTGTTGCTATTGTTGTTAGAAGTGTAATTATGTTTATATGGCTTTCTTGTTTTTGGTTTGTTAAAAGATAATATTCTTGTTTTTTTTCCAGGGTGTAGTTTCCCTTATTGTGTTGGGGATTTCCATTTATTAACCTGCATAGGGCTATATTTGTATATGTATTGTGTAAACTTTTTTGTCATGGAATATCTTGTTTTCTCTATCTATGTTAATTGATAGTTTTGCTGGGTATAAAAGCCTGGGATGGCATTTATGTTCTCTTAGAGTCTGCATGACATTTGCCCAGGATCTTCTAGATTTTATAGACTCTGGTGATGAGTCTGGTTTATTTCTGATAGGTCTGCCTATATATGTTACTTGACCTTTTTCCCCTACTGCATTTAATATTCTTTCTTTGTTTTGTGCATTTTGTGTTTTGATTATTATGTGATGGGAGGAATTTCTTTTCTAGTCTGGAAAAAGGGATAACATTTGAAATGTAAATAAATAAAAAACCCACAAGGGGAAAAAAAAGAAAAGAAAAAAATGTAATTCTCAACAACTAGAAGATCAGAGTTTGTTATAAGAGTAAGAGAAACTGATCTAAAAATTTTCAACATTATTAGAATAATGTATTTGTTTATGTATGGGACATATGTTAATAATTACATATGTGTATTTTATGAATGTATAGTTAGTATAATTATCCTTAGAGTATATAATTTTTTGAATCACATTAATCCCTTAAGTATGTTCCCTTGATTATAATTAAAACCATATTTTCTTATATAGAGTCAGAGTACAATCAATAAGTTGAAAAGAGTTGAATGATTTGCTTCTATCTTATATTCTTGAAATGTACTAAAGACTATGAGCACAAAGTTTTGGGTTCTCATTTCATGCATGATGATAGCTAGCTGTGTATCTCAATTACATTCCTCCCTTCTCTGCAATTTATTCATGTGTATATAGACAAAATTTAAGTAAATTTCAAACTATACAGGGAGACTAATTTGCTGATCCAAATTTATAAGTGATTTAAACTGCATTGACAGTCTTTTAACCTCTGTCAGACATCATATTTTCTTTTATTACTTTCAATTTTTGAGTTATTTTTGACATAACTGCCACTCTTTGTTCACTGTTACACAGAAGAGAGCATTTGCATATTGCTCCCTAGGGAGGTTCTTGCCCTGCTAGCCTGAAATAAAAGCACAACTGTCCTCTTGCCTTCACTGATGACTCTCCTAAGTTCATCTCCACAAAAATGATGAGTTCTGTCCAGTTCCTGTTTCTCCTAGTGCTCTGGATTGAAATGCATTAACAGTCCTTTTTAATCCTGTTATTCTCCCTTCAGTCTCCACATTTTGTTTTATTAATTTCATTGTTTGAGTTATTTTTCACTTTCAAGAAGCCCATACATCTGTCCCCTCTATGTACTCTGCTATACAGTGCAGAGCATTTGTATATTGCTCCCTAGAGAGATCCTTGCCCTTCTGGCCTGAGATAAAATCTCAACTGTCCTCTTGCTGATCACTCTTCTGAGTTCATTTTCTCAAAATGATGAATCCTGCCCAGTTCCTGTTTCTGCTGGTGCTCTGGATTCAGGGTAAGGAGGGATGGAGGTAATAGAGTTCCAGAAGCCAGGAACCTCGCCCTTACCCTCACCCCCTACCTTTCCCCACCTGCACAATGTCCCCTGCAGCCTGGCAAACACAAGCTCCTGCTTGGCAAGCAGTGTATAGCAGGAAAACCATAACTCAAGCAGTGTACCATATCTTTTAAAGAATAGCAGGTGGATCATAATTCAAGGCAGTGTACCGTATAGACCATGACATGTTCAAGGCACAGGCCGAGAAGATTCTGTACTTTCCCACTACCTGGCCCCTCTTACCCCCTCCCCTTGTAAAGCATGTTATAAAAAAACATTTCATGTTCAAATACATGACTCTTGACAAGCAACTATTTGCTTGAGTCCTTTCTCTCTCCCGCCCGTTCTTCTTTCAGGTTGTGGTCCTTCTCGCCCCCATGAATAACTAGGACCCGCCGGTCGGGTCAAGTGGTGCCCAGACGTGGAGCTCGAGGCACGGATTCCTCCGAACGGACCCTCATTGAGAAGTGGCCACGACATCAAGATTGAGTGAGACAGCGATCCTCCCCCGCGACCTATCGTCCTCGGGTAAGTTTCATTTTCATTCCATCCCATAAGAATGGGCCATTCATTGTCTAAGGAGGCGGCCTTCATACAGGACCTCAAACATGCACTCAGAGAGAGAGGAATAAGGGTTAAGAAAAAGGATCTTATAAGTTTTTTTATCTTTATTGATGAGAAGTGCCCTTGGTTTATGATTGATGGTCCTACCATCCTTCCCAAGAAATGGCAGAAGGTAGGTCGTGAATTAAATGAGAAAATTAAAACTGAAGATGATGTAATTGTTTCTGCAACAATTTTTTCCTTTTGGGGTATTATTAGAGATATTATTGAAGATGCAGATAAAGATACAGGGAAGCGACAACTTTTGTCTGTTGCTGAATTTTGCTTGTCACAATCTCGGCTTAATTCTACCTGCCCATCTCATCAGCCCTCTAGGCCTCCGTCTCAGGCTCCTGTTTCTTTTACTCTCATAGATATTCCCCCTGAACAGGTTCCCCCTCCTTCTGATCCGCCTCGCCTCTATCCAGATTTATCTTCTTCTGATTCCTCTCCACAGGTCTTTCAGCCTCCATCTTATAATTCTTCAGCAGTTTCTGATTCACAGACTCCCTCTCCCACTCACATTTGCAATCCTGTATTGTAGAAGTCTGCCTCCCCATGCCCTGCTGCTAAACGTCATTTTTCTTCTTCTCTGCCGCTCTCTCGACAGACTCCCCCGGCTGCTCTCTCCGAGCCACAGCCTCTGGAATCTGGTGATGCTGTCATCCTTGAAAAATACAGCCCTGACTGGTCTCCTCCTATGGCACCTTCTGCTCCTTCTTCCATGCCTTCCTTTTTAACTTTCCCTGCCACTTTGCCTAATTCTCTTTCTGACATGTGAGATCGCCTCTCCTTTCAAGTTCGTGAATTGACGGACATTCTCCGCCTTCAAAAACAAATTTCCCATCTTAAGGTCCTTTGTTCTTCCTCCGTTCCCTCACAAGATTCCCTGCATTTAGCCTTTCCTGTAACCTGATCCCAGGTTCCTTCTTCACAGACACCTGCAGCCACAGTTTCTGAGTCTCAACAAACCCCACCGCTTCCCCCTGCTACATGGTCGGGTGGAGCCTGGCGGCCCTCCCCCGCCGCTGTGCCGGCCGGACCCCCCCCTTCTCATCTTGCTCCTGCTTCTTTTTCGTGCCCCTCCTGCAAGCCCCCCCGGAAAGCCCCCCCCCCCCCCCCGCCTTCAGTCCGAGACTGAGGCTGATTCCTCTGAGAACGAGCCCAATTCAGACATTGAAAATGAAAGTGATAAGGATGATTCTACAAGTGATCTCACAGTTTTCAAAAAACTTTGTTTTAAATATCTTGAGAAGCTGAATTTTGCCGTTAGGAATTATGGCCCTAATGCCCCCTTTACTCTTTCCCTTCTTGAGAGTCTTGGCGGGGGTGGGTATTTAACTCCTAATGAATGGCTCACTGTAGCCCAGTCCGTTCTGATTCAGGGACAGTTCCCTTCTTGACAGACAGATTGGACTGATCGCTGCTGCTTTTAGTTCTGCTGACCTTATTATTTCCTTGGTAAATGCTTCTCTCAAGGCTATCCATAATACCAGCGAACCTAATTATCAACAATGCTGGATTTGTTTTTCACCTACTACTCCCTTCTATGAGGGGATAGCTATCCTCTCCCCTCCCATTTTTACCAATGATGGCAATAGACTCCTTGGGACTCGTTCGCCTGAAGGAGGTCTTACTCTTAGCTCCATTTCAGGAATAGGCCTTTGTCTTTTGGGACCCTTCATGCTCACCCCTAGGGACTTGATTCCGGTCTGTAACCAGACAATGATCCTTAATGATACTTTTTTATATACTTTGGCACCTAATGGTACATATTTTGCCTGTGCTTCTGGTTTGACTCCTTATATATTTAATCCCAGTTTTTTACATTTTAAAGATTATTGTATAATTGTTACCATTCTTCCACATATTTTTATACACGATCCAGAGTCCTTTCTTAATATTATAAATCAAGGATCTTCTTTGAGAACCAAGAGAGAACCCCTGACTGCCCTTACCTTGTCTGTTATATTAGGAATTAGTGCCATTGGTGCAGGCACGGGTATAGCTTCCTTGGTGACTTCCAATAATCACTATCCTCATCTCCAATCCCTCATTGATAAAGATTTAAATAATTTGAGGGAAGGAATACAAGATCTTAAGGACTCTGTGGCCTCCCTTTCTGAGGTGGTATTACAGAACAGGAGAGGACTTGACCTTGTCTTCCTTAAGGAAGGGGGTCTCTGCGTGGCCCTCAGAGAAGAGTGTTGCTTTTACTCCGATAAGACAGGCCTTGTCCAAAATAGCCTGGACAAGGTCAAAAGGAGTTTAGAAGAAAGAAAAAGAGCTAGAGAACAGCGAGAGTCATGGTATCAAAACTGGTTCTCTACCTCTCCTTGGCTCACCACCCTGTTGCCTAGTATATTAGGACCCTTTGTTGGCATTCTTTTGCTTCTCTCGTTTGGCCCCTGGGCCTTTAATCGTCTTACAAGTTTTGTTAAGAACCAGGTTGATTCTGCCATCAAGAAGACGGTTGAAGTTCATTACCATCAGCTAAAAATTGAAGAAGATCCAGAAGTGACTCCGCAGGAGACTGACACAGCTGCCAGCTCCCCTGCCTCCCCCTATGGTCAACCCCTAGACTTCCACGCCCTCCAGAAGGGTTCCTGGTATGCCTGGCTTTGCCCTCGTTTCTCTCGCTAGAGAGCTTGGCCTCTTGATCACCCCAACAAAAATTGGCTTTTTCCTAAACCAAGGCCGCCCTTGATGTGGCCACTAACACTGGGGAGCCTTCCTATATGACAATATTACACCCCAAACTGACAAATGGCTGGTAACGTGAACATTTACAAGGGACTAGGATGGCTGTGAGTTAGCCCAATGACGGGATTATTGTAGGTCCACTTCCCAGGGGCCCACCCAATGCAGCCGAAAAGGAGTGCGTGGTGCTGGGAGTGGGTGCAGCCTACATGGCCTAAGACAGGGCGCTCACCCTCCTTTCACCCACCTCGAGGTCCCTTGATGTTGCCCATCATTGACAGCCTAAAGCCTTCGACCATCGATGTGACTCCTCTCACATCCATGTGTTGGGGTTGTGAACTTGTCTAAGACCCCCCATAATTTGACTTCCAAATTCAAAATTCACATAGTTGGGATTGATCATAAGACGCCTTCTCTACTAAACAGAGAAGGGGGAGATGCCAGAAGCCAGGACCCTCGCCCTTACCCTCACTCCCTACCTTTCCCCACCTGCACAATGTCCCCTGCAGCCTGGCAAACACAAGCTCCTGCTTGGCAAGCAGTGTATAGCAGGAAAACCATAACTCAAGCAGTGTACCATATCTTTTAAAGAATAGCAGGTGGATCATAATTCAAGGCAGTGTACCGTATAGACCATGACATGTTCAAGGCACAGGCCGAGAAGATTCTGTACTTTCCCACTACCTGGCCCCTCTTACCCTCTCCCCTTGTAAAGCATGTTATAAAAAAGCATTTCATGTTCAAATACATGACTCTTGACAAGCAACTATTTGCTTGAGTCCTTTCTCTCTCCCGCCCATTCTTCTTTCAGGTTGCGGTCCTCCTCGCCCCCATGAATAACTAGGACCCGCCGGTCGGGTCAATGGAGGACAATGGCAAAGAAAGGTAATCTCTGGATGCCTATGTGTGTTGTCCATTTGTGATGGGATAGGTCACAATCTCCAGGACAGCCATGTGAGATTTTGATACACTCTAATGGAACAGTAGCTGTGCTAATATTAAGATTCTGACGTAGATTGGATGGAGTGGTATAGACTCTGATAATTAGAACCTTTGAATCACTTGTTTTGTGAAAAAGCAATTGATATATAATATTTTTAAATCTCAAAAATTGCCAGGATCTCACTTGAAAGGAATAACATCAAAGATTTCACAAAGATTGCTCAGGAAGTTTGCATATGACTTTACACTATTATATTATAACTTCAGAAACTAGTGGTGATGTTGTGATGACCCAGATTCCACTGTCTTTGTTGCTTACCATTGGACAACCAGCCTCCATCTCTTGCAAGTCAAGTCAGAGTCTTTTATATACTAATGGAAAGACATATTTGAGTTGGTTATTACAGAGACCAGTCCAGTCCCTAAAGTACCTAATCTATCAGGTGTCCAAAGTGGATGCTGGAACTTCTGACAGGTTCAGTGGCAGTGGATCAGAGACTGATTTTACACTTAAAATCAGCAGAGTGGAGGCTGAGGATTTCGTAGTTTATTACTGTGTGCAAACTACCCATTTTCCTCACATAGTGATACAGACTCTAACAAAAGCTTACTTGCCTAAGGCAGTCCAACTGACAATGTGCTGCTTGACTGGAGAGGAGCAGAGCACTCTGTGTGTGTGAGAGGAGGGGCTGAGAAACATGAGTAATTGCAACTGACAGCTTTGGCTATACTCATCTGCCTGGATGAGTGGTTTATATAGATCTCAAATGTCACCAGTTTCTGGTCCTTCTTATAAAAGTCATTGTGTTGCCTCTGCATTAGTAGAATTTCATCTCATTAATCTTGGTGATTCTTACTGAGTTTAACTGTTTTTCATTGATTCTTTGAGCTTCATTTCTATTGCTTTCTTATAGTGAAGTGTGAGTGTTAAATTCTCATTCACATTTTCAAATGCTTAGACGTGTATCTTTTTAACTGTTTAAGTGGACAGGAGCATTATTTTAAATGTCTTTTAAAATAATTATGTAGACTTTTTTCCCTAATGGACAGTGAAACCAGAAATTCAGTATATTCCTTTAGAGATTTACTTTTATTTCTTTTTCAGTGTTTCTTCTGTTTTGCTGGGGCAGACTCCTAACTGGTCTGCTCCTGTGAGGACACCATATACTGACCCATCCCAGAGGTCTGCTCCCATGAAGACACCATATCCTAACCTATTCCAGAGGAACAACTGTATTCAGAGCAGCAGAGGAACCACTGCACTCAGAACAGCAGAGGAATCACTGTACTCAGAGCAACAGAGGAATCACTGTACTCAGAGAAGCAGAGAATCCCCTGCAGACAGAGCAGATGAGGAAGTTGGATCCTCAGGAGCTCTAACATGCCTAGGATCATAGGATTTCAAGAACCCAGAGGCAGCCTGAGTCCTAGGAGCTCTTCCACCCAGGAGCTCAGGATCACAGGATCACAGTGACATCTGGACTCTGAGGAGTTTTGACACAACCAGGATCACAGGAGAGACAGTCTCCAATCAGAGAAAGTGAGTGCAGGTAGCACTAGAGATAACCAGATGGCCAAAGGCAAGCAGAAGAACATAAGCAAGAGAAACCAAGGTTACCTGGCATTATCAGGACCCAGTTCTACCACCATAGCAAGTCCTGGACACTCCATCACACTTGAAAAGCAGGCTTCAGATTTAAAAATCACTTCTCATGATGATTTTAGAGGACGTTAAGAAGGACATAAATAATTCCCTTACAGAAATACAGGAGAACACAGGTAAACAGGTAGAAGACCCTAAAGAGGAAACACAACAATCCCTTAAAGAATTGCAGGAAAACACAACCAAACATGTGAAGGAATTAAGCAAAACCATCCAGGATATAAAAATGGAAGTAGAATAAATAAAGATATACCAAAGGGAGACTACACTGGAGACAGAAAACCTAGGAAACAGACCAGCAGTCAAGATGCAAGCATCAAGAACAGAATACAAGAGATAGAATAGAGAATCTCCTGCACAAAAGATGCCACAGAAAACCACTGACACTCTGTCAAAAAAAATGCAAAATGCAAAAAGCTCCTAACACCAAACATCCAGGAGTAATAAGGATATACCTAAGACATGTATAAAGGCAGACCTATAATAATTATACCATACTTCACACCAAAGACAATAAAAGCCAGGAGATCCTGAAGTGATATTATACAGATCCTAAGAGAATTACAAATGCCAGGCCAGATTACTATACCCAGCAAAACTCTCAATCACTATAGATGAAGAAACCAAGATATTCCATGACAAATCCAAGTTTGCACAATATCTTTCCACAAATGCAGCCCTACAAAAGATAATAGATGGAAAACTCCAATACAAGGAGGGGAAACTTCAAACTAGAAAAAGCAAGAAAGTAATCATCCAACAAGCCCAAAAGAAGATAGCTACACAAACATAATTCCACCTCTAATAACAAAAATAGCAGGAAGCAAAAATCATTTTTTCTTAATATATCTTAACATCAATAGACTCAATTCCCCAATAAATAATGTAGACTAACAGACTGGATATGTAAACAGAACCCAGTATTTTACTGCATACAGGAAATGCACCTCAGTGATAAAGACAGACACTACTTTAGTGAAAAAATATGGAAAACAATTTTCCAAGCAAATGGTCCCAAGTAAGAATCTGGAATAGCCATTCTAATATCGAATAAAATCAATTTTCAACCAAATCTTATCAAAAAAGATATGGAAAGACACTTCATGCTCATCAAAGGAAAAATATCCCAAGATGAACTCTCAATTCTGAACATCTATGCTCTAAATGGAAGGGCACTCACATTCATAAAAGAAACTTTACTAAAGCTCAAAGCACACATTGCACCACAGACAATAGTATTGGGGGACTTCAACACACCACCCTCAGCAATGGACAAATCATGGAAACAGAAACTAAACAGAGACAAGGCGAAACTAACAAAAGTTATGAACCAAATGGATTTAACAGATATCAATAGAACATTTCATCCTAAAACAAAAGAATATACCCTTTTTTCAGCACCTCATGGTACCTTCTCCAAAATAGAACATATATTTGGTCACAAAACAGGCCTTAACAGACACAAAAAGATTGCCTCCTATCAGATCACCATGGATTAAGGATGGTCTTCAATAATGACAAAAACAATAGAAAGCCCCTATACATGTGTAGACTGGACAACCCTCTACTCAATGATAACTTGATGAAGAATGAAATAAAGTAAGGAATTAAAGACTTTTTAGGATTTAATGAAAATGAAGGCTCTTCATACTAAAATTTATGGGACTTAATGAAAGTAGTGCTAAGAGGAAAACTCATAGATCTAAGTACCTACAAAAAACTTGAAAGAACATACACTAGCAATGTGACAGTACACCTGACAGCTTTAGAAGAAAAGTAAGCAAATACACTCAAGAGGAGTAGATGGCAGGAAATACTCAAGCTCACTGCTGAAGTCAACCAAGTAGAAACAAAAAGAACTATACAAAGTATCAACCAAACCAGGAGCTGGTTCTTTGAGAAACAGAAACTCCAAAATATAACAAGGATACATGCTCCACTATATTTATAGCAGACTTATTTATAATAGCCAGAAGCTGGAAAGAACCCAGATGTCCTTCAACAGAGGAATGGATACAGAAAATGTGCTACATTTACACAATGGAATATTACTTAACTATTAAAAAGAATGAATTCGAGAAATTCTTAGGCAAATGGATGGAACTACAGAATATCATTCTGAGTGAGGTAACCAAATTACAAAAGAACACACATGTTATGCACTTATTGATAAGTGGATATTAGCCCAAAAGCTTAAAATACCCAAGATACAACTCACAGACCCCATGAAGCTCATGAAGAAGGAACACCAAAGTGTGAGTTCTTTGGTCCTTCTTAGAAGGAGTAACAAAATACTCATGGGAGCAAATATGGAGACTAAGTGTGGGACTGAAACTGAAGGAGAGGCTGTCCAGAGACTGTTCCACCTAGGTATTCATTCCATGTGTAGTCACCAAAGGCAGATGCTGATGTGGATGTCAGGAAGTGAATGCTGACAGGAGCCTGATATAGCTATTTCCTTAGAGGTCTGCCAGAGTCTGACATATTCAGAGGCAGATGCTCACTGCTAACCATTGAACTGATCAAGGGGTTCCCAATGAAGGAGGAGTTAGAGAGAAGAGTGAAGGAGCTGAAAGGCTCTGCAGCCCCATGAGGAGAGCAACAATGCCAACTAACCAGTGCTCCCAGGGTCTAAACCACCAGCCTCAGACCACATAGGGAGAGACCCATTGCTCTAGCTATATATGTAGGGGAAGATGGCCTTGTCATGCGTAGGTGGGAGAGGAGATCCTTGGTTCCATGAAGGCTGGATGCCGAGTGTGGGGGAATTCGAGAGTGGGGAGGTGGGAGTGGGGAGTGGGTGGGGGTATATCCTCATAGAAGCAGGCGGAGGGGGGATGCGATAAGGTGTTCCTGGGTGAGGGAAATGGGGTAAGGTGATAACATTTGAAACGTAAATAAAATATCCAATAAAAAATTAATTAAAAAAGAAAAATAAAAACAAACTATTTAATTCTTTATGTTAATCTTTGTAATTCTGGCATAATTGCTCTGGGCTGGCCCCATGAATGGGTTGAAGAGTGGATATAAGGAACAGGTAAAGGGACAGATGATTAAGACACCAAGACTGGGATGCTTTTCAATTCTAATCGACTAACAATCAGAAAATTTCTTTATTTATACAATTCAAAAATATTCTCGGTTTCAAGAAATACAGATCCTATCATTTCGTCCTGGGCACACTTTTCTACTATGCTCATGGTTTTAGGTTAAACAGATTAAAAAAACCTTTATTATCATCAACTCCATATCCTTATTCTTTTTTTGTTATTATCATTAATTCATTAATCTTTTTATTATAGTCCAGTTACTGTCTCCCTCCCAATCCACTCTCCAACAGTTCCTCATCCAATTCCTCCTCCCCAGTCTCCAAGAGGATGTTCCCATGCCACCACATCCTACCACACCCTGCCAAGCCTCCACATTCCCTGGGGCCTCAAGTCTCTCTAGGGTTAGGTGCATCATCTGTCATTTAGGCTACACAGGCAATCCTCTGCTGTGTCAGGCAAATCTCGAGCCCAAGTCACGCGGGGGCCGCCCGGGCAGGGACACGGGCCAGCGCCCATGTGCCCGCACGCAGATGTCAGGGCAGCGGTGGTCTCTAGTGCTACGACTCAGCTAGAGCGGGAGGGACTCAGGCTCTGAGAAACTGTGGCTACAGTGGCATAGGGCTCGGGCGGGCAAGAGTGCAGCACTTCCCAGCCTGCGAACCGAGGGTGTGAGTTGAGGCAGTCTGGTGGAACTGGAGCGAAGAAGCAGTGTGGCGGCTCTCAAGAGGAAGTGTCCGGCAGCCGCTAGAACAAAAGACTTATCTCTCCCACTCCCGCCATTCCATGTGGGTTTTGGCTTATGCAATGAGTCCAAGATTTCAAGAGACATGTGGAGTTAAACATGTCTGGATTTATTGTCACGGCGGTGGGTTTGGATGGTGTGGAGCTTTCCCGAAACACGTCGGAAGGTGTTTGTTTATATATCAGAAGCGGGGGAGAAGGGCGGGGCCAGGGAAATCTTGAGGCAGAGACTTGTTCTCCCCGCCTTCTACTTGGCACATGGAGACCTCCTGGCAGGGCTCTGGGGGTGTGGCCGAAAACCCAGGATTTTATAGTCCCACAATGCTGTATGTGCTAGGGCTTTGGACCAGCTTGTATATGCTGACTGGTTGGTGACTCAGTGTCTGAGAGATCTTGGGTGTCCTGGTTTGTTGAGAATACTGGTCTTTTAATGGGATTGCCCTCCTCCTCAACTTCTTCTAGCTTTTCCTCAATCCAACCACATGACTCCATTGCTTCAGATCATTGGTTGGGTGTAATTATCTGCTTCTGTTTCAGTCAGCTGATTGTTTGACCTCTTGGAGGGCAGCCATGCTAGGTTCCTGTCTGTATGTGCATCGTAGCATCAGTAATCGTGTCAGGCCTTTGAGCCTCCCCATGAGATGGGCCCTAATCTGGGCCAGCCACTGGATCTCCTTTCCCTTAGTCTCTTCTCCAGTTTTGTCCCTGCAGTTCTTATAGACAGGAACAATTCTGGATCAGAGTTTTTTGACTGTGCGATGACTGCCCCATCCCTCCACTTGATGCCCTGTCTGTCTACTGGAGGTAGGCTCTACAAGTTCCCTCTCCCTACTGTTGCTCGTTTCATCCAGGGTTCATCCCTTTGAGACTTGAGATTCTCTCATGTCTCATTCATTCTTGTGGCCCTTGGGGTTTCACTCCTGGTCCCCCCAATACCTGGTCATGTTCTCATTTTTTTCCCTGCATCTCCTGCTCTCCTCTCCCACCCAGTTCCATTCCTCCTTCTGCTCTCTGCTTTCTTCTCCCTCCCAAGTGGGATAGAAGCCTTCTCACTTGTGCTCTTCGGCTTGTTAACTTTCTTGAGTTCTATGGATTGTGTTCTAGGTACTCTGTAATTTCATGGGTAATATTTACTTATTAGTGAATGTATACTATGCGTATTCTTTTGTGTCTGAGGTACTTCACTCAGAATGTTTTCTAGTTGCATCCACTTGCCTACAAAACTCATTATGTCCTTGTTTTTAATAGCTGAATAGTACTCCACTGTGTAAATGAACCACATTTTCTGTATCCATTCTGTTAGAGACATCTGGGTTGTTTTCAGCTTCCAGATATCACAAATAGGGCTGCTATGAACATGGTGGAGGATGTGCCCATGTGGTGGCATGGTGGAGCATTTTTTTGGGTATATGCCACAATGTCTTGGTCTTCAGGTAGATCCATTTCCAATTTTCAGAGATACTTTCTGATTGATTTCTAGAAAGTTTGTACCAGTTTGCAATCCCATCAGAAGTGGAGTAGTGTTCCTTTTTCTTTCCATTCTTCCCATCATGTGCTGTCATTTGAGTTTTTGATCTTAGCCATTCTGATTGGTATAAGGTGAATTTCAGGTTTGTTTTGATTTGCATTTCCCTCATCAGAAAGGACTATGAACATTTCTTTAAGTGCTTCTTGGTCATTTGAGATTTCTCTTTTTGAATTCTCTATTTTGTTCTATACCCCATTTTTTGATTGGGTTGTTTGATCTGTGGTGGTTGGCTTCTTGAGTTCTTTATATATTTTGGATAGTGTTAGTGAAGATCTTCCCCAGTCTGTAAGTTGCTGATTTGTCCTATTGACTATGTCTTTTGCCTTACAGAGGCTTTTCAATTTCATGAGGTCTCATTTACCAATTCTTGCTCTTAGAGCCTGAGCCATTGTAGTTTTATTTAGAAAAATTTCTCTTGTGCCCATGAATTTGAGGCTCTTTTCCACTCTCTCCTCTACTACATTCACTGTATCTACTTTTATGTTGAAGTCCTCGATCGCCATATCCTCATTCTTAATATTCTACAACTCATTTTAACTTAAGCAATCAATCAAGCAAGCAAGAATTTAGCAGCCTGTTCTGCTGGCAGCACCTTGCAGTTTCAAGATCCTTAAATAGAACATCTGAGTCAATGCAGGTGACTCACACTTCTTTAAGCAGTATATTATTATCTTTTAATGGTCAATCATATTATTTACAGATTTGACTAAGCCTGAGAGTTCAGGCTTAGGAATTATTGTAGTTCTTATTTGTAATCTTATAAGAATCTGTTTAATAAAGGAATTGTTTTGTTTCTATAATAATTTACATTACAATAATGTGGTATAAATCAATCTTTTTCAAGAATGACAAATCCTAATACTTTATTCTTTTTGCATTCTTTTATATAATTCTTGATCACCTATACATTGTATATTATCTTAGTCATTCTAGCTTTTGTTGCTGAGTTCTTACTAGTGATTTAGTATGTCTTTTATCTTACAGGGAATAATTTTAAGAAATTTTACATATACTGTAAAAGGAGTTCTGTACTATGATCTGTTGTCATTTGCCCTGTCCTCTTGAACTTTGTCAGCCTCTTCTGAATTGAAACTATTCTAATTATTTTACTTCATGAACTTTCTTAGGGGCAGATAACAATCTTCAAGGCACAGGGAAGAGTCCCAAGTAGGCTCAACTATGATTACCTCCTTGAGAGCAGGAATAGTGCATTTAGGACTTTCTTAGGGGAATTCAGAAATAATTTTTCCAGAGAAGACATGACTGAATCCTTGTGTAAATAGCCCCCAAGAGTGTAACATCCAGAGACTCAAACTGATAATAAATGATGTCAGGTCAGCAATCACAGCATGTGGCTGAGCTTTGCTGGTACTTTGTCAAAAAAAGCTATTCTCTCTTCATGACTTCCACCCTTTGCCTAGGAAATGAGTGTGCCAAGTAATTGTTAGCTTTACAAGTTTTATTGATGGTTTTCTCAAGGAAATGTCCAAAAAGTAGCCTGGCAACTGAAAGTTGTACTTAGTATTCATTGTACATGCTATTATAGTCTGTGTAATTCTTCAATTGTCATCAACATCAACAAAGCCTGAAAGTGTCCCAGTGGCCAATCCTTTGAAATCTGCAGTTTTCTCACCTATTAAGATGTGGTTCTTCTAAGGTTCTGTGTTACCTTCACTCAAAGGCAGGTTTGGGGCAGGATATCATTGTGTTTGAATCTTTTGCAGGTTTGTCCACTGTTTCTCAATCTGTGGAGAATCCACATTATTCTGTGTCTTAGGGTGCCTGTAGGATTATAGATGGACAATGATGCTTTAGTGAATGAGAATGTAATACAGACTGGATGCCCTCTATGAAGAAGTGAAAGACTGAGAATTTTACAACAGCTCGCCTCAGTGCTTGTGAGGGAAGATTCAGCAGTAACAAAGATATCTGTGACATCTATAGGACCTATAGGAAAATAGCTTTTGCTTAAATACTCTGACAGGTACAGCAGTTGCTTTTGCATGGAAGTTGTTCTCATACAGTAAATTAAGGTACAGACTCAGAGCACTTCCAGTCCTTCTTGCAATGCTATGTGATTTGTTTAAGTACCTTAGTATCTTCATGATGTCTCCTTTCACTGCAGTGGTTTTTCTATATACTCCAACTGAACAGTATATATTCTTCACCCTAAGTTTTATGTAAGGTCAAGCATAACAGGCACCTCTCATCAGTTATTGTCCTGGATGTTTCTAGAGTCTATGTGGATGCAATCATAAATCAATGAATCTGTCTCTCTGTCTCTATCTATCTGTCTATCTATCTATCTATCTATCTATCTATCTATCTATCTATCTGTCATCTATCAATCATCTTTTTTTCTTTCTTTCTCAATTTCTTTGTCTCTTTCTCAGCAATTACACACAGACACACACACACACACACACACACACACACACACATACCATTTCACTGTTTCTATCTCTTATCCTCTTCTACTCATGCTGACCTCATCTTCCCAGTTGGTCTTCCTTCTACTTTCATGCTTTTTCTTACAGAGAGCCAAAGATTCTTATGATCATGACTGCAATGCAAGTCTAGTCATTTCCTTTAGGAAGTCATTTCTTTAAACAAACCTGCCCTGTCATTTATTGAAGAGTTTCTTTGCTTTTCTCCTTCCTTTCATTCTCTATGTAATCCTCTTTCACTTCTTTTATCCAGACCTCCCTCTATTCTTTCCACCTAGCCTTCCCTCATCCTCACTATCACTGATTTAAAAAAGTAGTTTTTCTCAACAATTAAAGACTTCTGTAAAGGCCATCCAGAGATTGCCCTACCTGGGCATACATCCCATATATCATCACCAAAGCCAAACACTACTGTGAATGCCAAGAAGTGCTCGGTGACAGGAGCCTGATACAGCTGTCTCCTGAGAGGCTCTGCCAGACCCTGACAAGTACAGAGGTAGATGCTTGCTGCCAAACGTTGGACTGAGCATGGAGTCCCCAATGGAGGATTTAGAGAAAAGACTAAAGAAGATGAAGGGCTTTGCAACCAACCCCATAGGAAGAACAGCAATATCAATCAACCAGACCCCCCAGAGCTCCTAGGGACTAAACCACCAACCAGAAAGTTCACATGGAGGCATGCCTGGCTCCAGCTGCATATGTAGCAGAGGATGGCTTTTTTGGGCATCAGTGGGAGGAGAGGCCCTTGGTCCTGTGAAGGTTATATGCCCCAGTGTAGGAGAATGCAAGAGTAGGAGGTGGGAGTGGGTAGGTGGGTGGGGGAAGACTCTCATAGAAGCAGGGGAGAGGGGGATGGAACAGGGAGTTTCTGAAGGGAGGACTGGGAAAGGGGATAATGTGAAATTTAAATAGATAAAATATTTAAAAAAGAATTTCTGTAGAAATGTGGGTTTCTGTTCATTATTATTACTTAACAAGAGTCCAACATTCAAATGTTCAAGTAATGCTTTCTTAATTGAATGAGCAACAGATTCTCCAAAACATAATGAACATGGGTGACAAATACTGAAAAAGACTGGAGCATGTCATGAATTTTCCTGAATATTGAGACTTATATCCAACATGGAGTCATGCATGTTACAGCAAGAACTTCGGAAAATATAGACAGTGTTTCAGTTGAGGAACATGAATTTTTCTGCAAAATAGTGGGGAAACAGAACTGATATTTTTTATTTCATGTTACAGGAAAACAGTGAATTTAACAACTTTTGGGGGGTAATTGTATACTATTGATGTGCATATGCACACACCATATTAACAGAAAAATAGAATACAAACAGATATATAATACATAAAGAAAATATTTGAGGATCTCAATGAAGCAAAAATTTTCATACAATAAAAAAAAGGGCCATCAGCAACTTACTTTTATTATCTGATCATCAAGAAACAACACCAGAGTGAGTGAACCTTAATGAGCAAAAAACCTTAACAAATTTTATCATAATATTTTATAAGTTGGTTTCAGAACATACCCTATTCTTTTTAGCAAAAGGGACATGGTCTAAAATATAAAATATGGTACACAACAATATAAATATTACAATTTTAAAAAGTACAATTGTATATTTGTATCTTTTTTGAACCAAAAACAAAATTAAGCATTAATTGAAGAAATGGATATATTAAAGAAGTATGTAAATAATAAACTCTGATCAGGAAATAGAGTAAGATATAATAAAGAAGAACATTTAATTTGTAAAAATTAAATAAAAATAAAAATAAAAATAAAATCAAGAAACATGATTCTCACATAGTTCTTGTTCTGCACATCATGGATTATCTTTTTACATTCAGGTCTCCTGGAATCTTTAGTTGACTGTATCATGCGTTATAGGTTAAATCACTGTCTAAACAACTATATTATATTCAGTGTCATATGCTTGCTGCTTAAATTTATATCTCTGTTTTGAGGGCTTATTTGTATTTTTTATTTTTTTTTCGGTTTGTTTGTTTACTTGGTTGTTTTTTTGCCAGAATAACTTTAATTTTTTAAATAAGATATTTTTCAAAAATAAAATACATTATTGATGCATATTTGATGTGAGAAATTCAGATGCATTTAATATAAACAACATGATGAGCATGATAGTCACTACAGTCACTGCTGTGATTGTCCCTCAGCTACAAAGGTTTCAATCCATCCCATTAAGAGATTCATTCTGCTTCTTTGTCTACATTCATTTTTTATAGGTAGACAAAATTTCATCTTTATTTGAAAAAATATCCATTTTAAGATTGTGATAATGCACTTGTGTATTTATTGTACTCTGAAGCATTTTGGTGTTAACAGTTTGGGTGAATGAATTCTATACAACAAAGACTATGCCATTTCCTCCATCTTGGCTCCATATTTGTCCTTGCATTTTTATTAAACAGGAAACTTTTTGGGACAAAAGTTTTGTGGCTTGCTTAGTCTCCTTATCCCTTCACCTGGGAAGGTCAAGACCTAGGAAGTCTTGACTGGCAACAAGAGCATGCCTTTTCAAGTTCCATATTCTCAGTGTTAGGAATCTTTGCTAAGGTCACTGCATGGACTCCTAAAAGTTTCCCCCTCCCAAGATCTGAGCCTTCCTTGACAATCTTCCAAAGGCTCCTCCAACCTTATGCAGATTTCCATTTATTCTCCTGGCCCTCTAGGACTCTTTCTTATCTCTCCCCATATCTGAGTTTGTCCTGTATTCTCCTCCCCATTCTCTCTCCCACCCAGTTCCCTCACTCTGCCTCCTATGAATATTTTGTTAACCCTTCTAAGTGAGATTCAAGAATCTTTCTTGGGCCTTCCTTCTTGTTTTGCTTTTTTTGGCAGCTATGGGGTATATCATAGGTAATCTGTATGTTATGGCTAATATCCACTTATCGTTGAGGAAGCATGTCCTTTTGGGTTGGAGTTGCATCATATGGGATGACATTTTCTAGTTCCATCCATTTGACTACAGAGTTCATGAAGTTTTTTTTTTTTCAAAGTACCTGAATAGTATTCTTTTGTGTAAATGCAACTTATTTTCTGCATCCATTTTTTTTTGTTGAGGGATATCTTAATTCATTCCAATTTCTGGCTATTTTGAATAAATCTGCTATGAACATAGTGGATCACGTGTCTTTACACTATGATAGAGCATCTTTTGGGTATATGCCCAGGAGTAGTATAGTTGGGATTTCAGGTAGAACAATTTCTAATTATCTGAGAATCCATCAGATTGATTTCCAAAGTGATAGTACAAGTTTGAAATTCCACCAGCAATGGAGGAGTGTTCCCTTTTTTCACATCCTGGCTACTGTGTACTGTCACCTGTGGGCTTAGACTTTTCAAAACGTACTTTATTCATGGTTCTTAAACATGTCAACTTCTCTTCTGGTCCAATGACCAAAGGTAGGAGAGAAATAAGGTTAACAGGACCTATTTAGAAGTAGTTCTTTGTTGTTGTTATCTTTCTTTCCCCAATCTATTTTTATACCATTTTAATTACATGCAAGTACGAAGGTCAGTTCTAGGTTGAGAAACTTGCAATAAAATAGATGAAAATAGCTAAGGAACAAGCAGGTCAATAAATGCAAATAGTCAATGAACAAGAGAGGCAATAAACAGAAGTCCCGTGATCACTCCTGTGATCACTGTTTCTAAGGCTTATCAGGATGACCAAAATATCTGAGTCTACTTCCCTGTCCTAGGCCAAAGTCATTTTCATGCCTGAAGCCTACTTCTTTGTTCTAGCCTAAGATTTAGATTCCTTCTTGAAATTCAATTTTTGTTCTAGCTTAAGATTTAGATTCCTGCTTGAAATTACTTATTTGTTCTTGCTTAATGTCAGATTACTGCATGAAGCTAATTTCCTTATCCTTAGCCAATGTCAGATTCCTGTCAAGCAGCCCATTTTCTTATCCTTGTCCAATATCAGATTCCTGAGAAGCAGCCCCCAAAGCTCTCAAAATCTCCCCCTTTGTTATTTCATAAACAAGACTGAGCCTGTCTTAGGTCATTCTGACAAGAATGTCATCCTTACCCATTATGGGATACGCATTATCAAAAGCAAAGCACTTTCTCTCTTAAGGTAAGGCTCTGTGCATAATCTTACCCATCCATGGCTTGCCAGCCTTTTAAATTAATAAATCTGTCTGGAGACCTCTTTTCAGTTTCAAGCCATGTACTTTGGCTGCCAATATGTTGATGTTGTTAAAGACAAACTTTAACATGATGTGCAGGAATAAAAGTATTCCCAGGACAAAAAGGGCTAGCATGATCAAGCTATATATGCCGTTGTTGAAGCTTGACCAAAATGAAAATACTCACCTAAGGCCATAAATAATTTTATCAGCAGTATCTGCAGCAAAAAAACTCATTAGCAGAATATTCTTTAAATTAATAATCTCACTACGCAAAATTAAATCATCCAGAGTGGTGTGAGAATTACGCCAAATACACTGCAAGAGTCTTTAAACTTTTTCCTAATTTTAATGAGTATCATTGTAAATTTTAGAAATAACACAAATCCATTGGTATTTGGCATGAAACTCAAGATAGCTGCTTACTCTTAAACTCCGAACCTTCTTCCAATAATTTGAATAGGATAAACAACATCAATCCACTGTTCCAAACACCTAACTAAATCCTCTTGTCTACTAAAAACATTAGTAACATTTTTTTGCTAACAAAAAATGATTAACAAAACGATTAATCAAAAAATGATTAATCAAAATTAACTTTTGATTAACAAAACTAGCTGTCTTAACTTCTTGTGTCAAAGCAATTGCAGAAGCAGTGGTGCTAGCAATTAATGTAATTAAGGCTTTTATACCAGCAATAATCAAGCCTACTACCTTCTTGCTTCTGCTTAAAGCTTGACTCACTTTTTCCAGTACTTGCAAGCTTTTTTCAGAATACCAAGGTCCTATAATATTCAGGGCAGAAAAAAAAAGCTGGATGATAGACCCCTGTAATAGACATGCTAGTTTTCAACGCACTAACATAATTAAAAAGTGTACAATCAATACAACTTTCGTTAAATATTGTAGAAGAAACAAAAATAATTTTAATATGACAGTTAAAAGAGCCTTAACATATGCACTAACACTTGTTTGAAATCTAGATCCTGACCCAATTTTGCCTCTTGTTAACATAACATTATAGAGAACTGCAACTGACTTTCAAATATGTCTCTGAAAATGTCCAGAACTAGCCTTCCCAATGAAGACTGCTATTTCTAATATTTGATTGATTTCTAGACCAATCAATGATTTAATCTGAATAAGTGGTCACATTTAAGAAAAATATAAGAGATATTACTTCTCTTTTTGATTCTCTGTTCCACCAGGTCTAAAACTTGAGGCAAGGCATCAACTTGTGCCATCTAGGATATAGGAAAGCAAAGGTGGGTCAAGAACATATATCTAACACAGCTTCCCAGTCACCCTTGTCAGGGCACTCAGCGAGCTCACAGGTCATTATCATTCTTTGTCCCAGCATCAACATGTCTCACCTACCTCTCTGATGGCCACCATGCTCCTTCTGCTTCCTGCAGAAAAAGCACAAACATGCCCTCTTACCCATATCAAATACCTCATCAGGATCATGCCATATGTCAGTAAGTGGATCCTTCTTTTTCACCTAGGCATAAGTATGCCTAGTTGTAGGGTACCATAGACACTCAGCAGAAAGTTCCTTGGTATCCAAATTTTTAAAAATTTAAAATATAAAAAACAACATTTATATAAATTTGTGATATACTAGGATATATCTCCCCATTTTTAATTTTATGAAGATATTGTTTTAAAGTTCCATTTGCCTGTTCCACAATACCTTGTCCTTGAGGATTATAAGGAATCCCAGTAATGGGTAATATTAAATTGTTTACAAAAATTCTCAAATGCTCATCTGCAATAGCCAGTTCCATTATCTGTTTTTATCTGATTGAGGGTGTCAATAGTCATGTGTACATATTTTACCAAGATCAGAAATATGAGTAACATCCATTCGCTATAATTCATTAGGTATGAGTCCTTGAGGATTAACATCATTATGTGGTACAGGTAGAAATTAAGGATATTCAGGACAAGTCTTTACAATTTGACATGCACACTCTCTAGTAATACCAAATTGTTGTCTCATGATATTACTATTTTGATGATGCAAAGATTGAGATTGTTTGGCTAACTGTTCCTGTGTAAGACCTATAATCTGTCTGATATGCAAATGTACTGTGGCATTGCGCTAAGGGGTGCAAGCAATCCAGTATGAGCTTTTAAATGCTCTATAAAGTTAAGGAACAGTACATTCTCTTAAATTGAGTTGTATTTGCATAAGTTATATATATATATATATATATATATATATATATATATATGCTATCAGTAAAACTTTATTTTTATTTCAGATTTATTTTTATTTTCCTCTCCCCATTTCCTCTCCCCCTGAAAACCCCTATTCCATACCCCTTTCTCCTGCTTCTATGAGAGTAGGCCGCCACCCTCCCACTCATCTTTTCCTGCCCTCACATTCCCCAACACTGGGTCATCCAGCCTTCACAGGAACAAAGGTCTCCTCTCCCACTGTTGCTCGACAAAGATATCCTCCTCTACATATATGGATGGAATCATGGGTCTCTCCATGTATGTTCCCAGGCTGACTGTTTAGATCCTTGGAGTTCTGGCTGGTGGGTATTGTCACTCTCCCCTTGGGACTGCAAACTCCTTAAGTTCCACCGTAACTTAAGTCCTCTCTCTAACTCTTCCATTAGAGACCCCATGATCGGCTCAATGTTTGGGTGCAAGCATCTGCCTCTATATATGTCAGAATTTGGCAGAGCCTCTCAGGAGACAGCTATATCAGGCTCCTGTCAGCATGCACTTCCTGGCATCCACAATAGTGTCTGAGTTGGTGACTGTGCATGGACTGGATCCCTATGTGGGGCTGTCCCAGACAGCCTCTCCTTCATTCTCTCTTCCATACTTTGTCTGTATATTTTCTCCTGTGAGTATTTTGTTACTCCTTCTAAAAAGGACTGAAGCACCCCCTCATTGGTCTTCCATCTTCTTGAGCTTCGTGTGGTCTGAAAGTTGTATCTTGGGTATTTCGAGCTTTTGGGCTAATATCCACTTATCATGAATGAATAACATGTGTTTTATTTTGTGATTGTGTTACCTTACTCAGGATGATATTTTCTAGTTCCACTCATTAGCCTACAAATTTCATGAAACAAAAGATTCAATACTATTCATGAAAATCATTGAGGTTTCTGGTTTCATGTGTCTAATTAACATGGTATTATCACTGCCTGTCATGAGCATTGATGCTTTCTGTTTAGACAATTAAAGACTATTCAGCAAATCCTGAGACTTAGTAAGGGAGTCAATATTGCTCTGGATTGAAATCAAGGGTATGAGATTTTATTCTTTTCACATGAATTCAGCAATTCAAAGAAACATTGTATTATGCTCATTGTTCAACCCTGCATATAAAAAATCATCCACTCTACCAACTTTCAACATTTTATCAGATGACCAGCAGAGGGAGACATAATACGTTCAGGTATGGATCAAGGATCCTGCTCTCCTGTGTCAGTATTTAAAGCTACTTGAAACTCCTGTTACTTACATAAGTGCCTGTTTCAAGTAGTCTACCTGACACTTAGAACATTATAACATGGTATATCTCTGTCATATCTTATGATACGTATACAAACAGGGAAATTCACTACCATAGCTTGTTAGACTCATACTCTGTATTTCAGGTCAGACTACTAGAAATGAAGGAATATTACTTAAATATTCAAATATTTCTCTTCAGTTTGTATATCAACCTCATATGCTATTGTTACTGTTTAGATCTAAAATTCAGAAAATAACAATAATATTTTTAGTTTTCTAAGTGGCTTAGAGATGATTTGTATGTACATAGCAATGCTGTAATTTATGTTTGATGTGGTTTCAGCCTCAAGAAATGACATTATGATGATCTAGTCTTCAGATTGGCCTGTGTATGACTCCAGGGAAGAGAGTCACCATCTACTGTCATCCTATGAGGACAGTGCTATAAATATGCACTGGAACTAAAAAAAACCAAGCAGACTCTCATTAAGTATGGTACTGATACTATCTCTGGAATGCTCCCAAGGTTCAGTGTTAGCAGATCACTGACAGGTTTTACCCTCAGCATCAACATCTTGGAATTATAAGATTGTGGAACTTATCACTATCAACAGAGTTATGATTTCCCACTTTTGGTAATATAGATCATAGCATAAACCAACCAGGGAAAGCAGAAGTGTGAAGCTGAGCTGCCCATCTGCCTGAGATGGGACCTTTAAATGGTTATGAGCATTTTCAAGTAAAACTATGCTTGAAGTTTATGGGGACATTTAGCTAAGTAAATGCTCACTTCTAGCTGAACTTAACCTATTCCACTTCACCTACATATCTGAGGATGACTTTCATGATATTATAGTCACAATTAATTGTACTAAGCCATAAGACAGAACAAAGGAATTTAAGTCTGAATGAAGATATTAAGTGTTATTTTTAACTTTTCAAGTGCAATTGGAACAGTGTTCTAATTCATATAAAGAAATACGCTCCAGGCATACAGAGGTCAATGTTAAAACACATATTTTTAAGCCAAGTGAACTACTTTTATAAGAAAATTAAATTTTGTTTTTATGACTTTCATGAACTCACCCATACAGCTCAAATAATAATGATCAAATATTTTGCACAGTGAACACAGTGACTCATTTATGGTAAAAAGTTAGAATATGAAACTATCAAGATCCATGTGGGACCTGAAGTATCCATCATTCAAATTCAGTTGTTATGAATTCAAATTAGCAAGTTAAAGTTCATTTTACAAACATTTTGTTGTGGATATCTCTCAAGATATAAAGCATTTAGATTCCTTTTGAAAGCATGGTAATTTGAGAGTCAATGAAGTTGTATGTGTCCCCATCATCCCTGAACATGATCAGGCTCTACCATTTTGAGCATCTTACACTATAGTGCTTCATTTGTTGCAATATGTAAAAGCATGATGGTCCAGATGACTATTACTGTCACTCAGAGAACATGATTTCCTTAGAGCAATGCTGTGCTTTAATATAATTGATTACTTTGCCTCTGAAAAGTTATATATTGGGATGTATTTTCCATTGTGGCACATACTGAGCTGTTCCCCTGCCCTGAAATACTGTGAAGTCCATGCAAACCTCTTCCCCACTAAAACCAGGAAAACACTAATGGTTTTTCTGCATTATAGTTTTGTGTTCTTTTTAATATCCTATTGTTATAATAATAAGCTAATGAAGTATTGAAATTGGCAATAATGGAATATGCAGCAATGTTTTCTCCATTGATTTTCAGATGTCAATATCTCATTTCTTTTTTATGCTCAATCATATTCTGTGGCTAGTTATGCCAAAGGTTGTTTATCCATTCACCTATAGAAAGGGATCATGTTTATTTCCAGGCTTTAAAAATTAATAAAAAGCTCCGATAGATACTTCATGCTGGTTTTTATATAAGGTTTTAAATATTTTAAGTTAATAAAGAGCTTGCAGGATGACAGATTAAGAGCATGCTTTGTAGTTATATCACCAGATTGTCCTTCAAGGTGCTGTCACTATTTGCATTTCCATCAGTAGTGAATAGAAATTCAAGTTGTCCTACATATATTCGATGATTTTGTTTGTCAGTGTTCTGTACTTTCTGCATTTGCACAGATAAATAGCAGTTTATTAACTGCTAACATGGCCAGTTTCAAAAAATATAGTTTATATTTTTTCATACTGAACTATTCTATATATATTTTCTTGATCAGGTGCATTCTGAGGTCATTGCTCCATTTTCAAAAGTGATACAATTATAGTATATTTTAAAAAATAAATTCATCATGCAAAAATCAGTCAAAACAATGTCTTCATGTGGCACTGTGGAGCAATGAATTTCCCCCATCCCATGGGGTGGTGAACTGGGATCAGAAGACCTGCAAGAAAGAACCAGGTGGTGAAGGTATGAGATAACTAGTCAGCAGGTCTGGAAATTTGATCGAGCTGTCAAATTTTAATTTTTCCACACAGGATTATATACACACAGAAGCATAATGTGGGGAGGGGAATGATGTAGGGCCTTCTTTATTTCTGGGAAGTGCAGGCATTCTCAGGAACAGGATATTGGTTGGGCGAAGAGTTCACAGAAGAAGCATGGTGGAACAGGTTACTGTGTGCATGTCCATAAGATCTATTCTTCATTTGTTCTGATCTAGGCTAGTACTTTCCCATCAAGGCTATCTGTCCATAAGATCTATGATTATTTTTTCTTATTTAGGCTGGTGCTTTCCCACCAGGGCTATCTGTCTACAAGATCTATAACTATATGTTCTAGGGTTAGTACTTTCCCACAGAGGCCAAGACTTTGTGTCAGTAGACATGTATGGATGATTTAAGCCATTAATGTTTAAGCAGGGTCACTCCCAACATCTCCCCCTTTCTCTCATTATAGAGGTACTGTGGTGATTCCAATCTTTGTCAAGGCAGGGATAGAGGCATGACCTCCAGTAATTAAAGGGGACCTTATAATGGCTTCAGTCCTCATGTCATTGTCTAGTGAGGCATGGTGGCCATACCCATCCTGATGTCTTTTTCCTGGAGAGGGGATAATTTGGACATGAACCCATATGCTGTCAGACTTGTCCATCAGGGAACCCAGAAAGATACTTTTAATTTTTATTTATACTGCCTTGCAGTGCTTTGTCTCACAACCTAAGCAAGAATTTAGATTGCCAGTCAGAGGGGGTTCTGGGTGGTCCCTCTCTGCTTGACCAGGGGCAGAAATCCCCTCTTTCAAGTTGGGTGGAGATTGGTTTGGGGAACACCCTGAATGGATCATCAATTTCATCTTGAGTCTCTTAGTCTCTCATTGCTAACTTATAATAATGTACCTAAATAGGTTTTGCTGCCAAGTTATCTATCTGTTGTTTCACAAAATTGGTGAACCTGTTTAATGCTCAGAAACCAAAGAAATAAGCAAAAATAACCCAACTAATGGTCCCAAAATGAAAAGAACTAGGGTTGACAATCATGAAGTGGTTGAAAACCAATTCTTGTACCAGCTCTCAACTTTCTCCCTTATTCTCTGTTTAACCATCCCTGTCTTGTCTATGTAAAAGAACATTCTTCTTTAAGAACTGCACACAGTCTTTTCTGTTGTAAAAGAGTAAATCAAGTCTGATTAAGTCTTTTGCATTTTTGGAGGAAAATCAGGCAGCAAAATGAGGAATTTATCCAGATTAGTGATGACAGTCTCCAGCTGTTCAATGTCCTTGTCAATGGCCCATCGGAGGTCTGATTAGTGTACTCTGGAGGCCAGCATCAGGATTAGAACCTCCAACAGCATGGAAAGGAAAAGGAAGGGAATTCTCAGGGAGATTTCTCTTCCCTGGCTGTCAATTTTTATTTATCTTATTTATAATTGGGCCTGGCTTTGTAGGGATATCTATTTATTTCATTAATCTTTCTGGCAGCCATTTAGCTGTGCCTTCTTTGGTATCAAACAGGCATATCAATCCCCGATCCCATATGAGAACTGGGTCCAGGCCATTCCATTTAAAGTTAAGAGGGTCCTTCCGCATGACTGTGGCATAATTTTTATTGGTCTTAGAATGCCAGAGGCAGTCAGCAACAGGTTTGCCATGAGCTTCCAGATTTACAAAATTAAAAATGAACAAGGGATGCTGGAAAGTATTTCAGGGAGGATTCTTCTGGTGGTATAACTCCCCGTCTTTTGTTTTAAAAGCCAATTTTTCAGAGTTGTTTGTAAAAGCAGGGCTGAAGAACCAGTAGCTGCTCCTCCCATACTCAGAGAGTAATGAAGATATTATTTTAAAGTTCCATAATATCTGTTTCACAATACCTTGTCCTTGAGGATTATAAGGAACCCCAGTAATATGAGTAGTATTAAATAGTCAACAAAACATCTCAAATGTCTGACTGTAACAGTCAGTTTTATCTATCTTAATCTGGTATGGAACACCAAGCACAGAAAGATAATATAGGCAATAACTAATTGCATTTTTAACTGTTTCTTCTGTTAAAGTAATTGTAACTAGAAAGTCTGAAAATGTGTCAAATCACATATACATATTTTAATTTTCTAAAATCAGAAATGAGTAACATCCACTTATCATAATTGATTAAGCATTAGTCCTCAAGTATTACCACCATTATAAAAAAAATTGAGGACACTAAAAACAAATTTTTGTAATTTGACTTATATACTCTCTAGAAATATCAAATTATTATCTCAAGCTATTATTATTAAACATATGTAACAGTCACTAAGCAATAGCATACTCCTTTTGAGCAGGTCTCTGTAGATCTACAAAGATGTACTATCTTATGGTGATGTTATATAGACAAATAGATGATCTTCTAAGTCTTAATGATGATTTTATAAACATTTTTAAAATTATGTCCATACTTATGCTTTTTTTTAAATGAGACTCTTATTAGGCATTTTTTATGATAGTCAAAACTGTAATAAGAACTTGGTCAGTCTCTCAAGTATCATCAGGTAATTGTTATTAGATAATCACCAGACTTTTTTCCACTCAGAGCACATTCCAAGAGATTATAAAACAATTTATCAAAGATCATTAAAAGGGAACCAACAATTTACTATAGGTGTTAGAATAGAAAATAAAATATTGTCTGGGCTCATCTACACAAATATTCAATGATAAATTAGTTATAATTTTAAACCTTGAGTGAACCTGTGGAGCCAGACAGGTAATGTATGTTTAGCCATTCATAATTACTTTTAATAAATATGTATGTAAACATTTTCTGTTATAAACTTTTTTTTCAATTTATAATTTAATCTTTGGTATAAACTTTGTAATGTGTAATCATATATTTTAAAAAACTTATAAATACTGAGGACAAAAAGATAAGAGGCAAATATAATGGAGAGATAAAACAGAACTCTTTGTCTTTCCCCCACATATAGTAGCCTATAAAATAGAACTTTCTTTTTTTTTTTAATAAAATAGAAGTTTTCTTTCTACTTTTTCCTCAGATAGTTTTCATAGGAAACTTTTTATACTTAATAATAAACTCTATAATAAACTTTTAAAATGGCTTCAGACTAGCAGGCATAAGTTAGAGCCCAGCATTTCTTGTTGAGATAAAACAAAGGCTGTTTACTTCATCTTTGGCTATTTTTTCCTTTCCTTTTTTTTTTGGATGAGGTGTTAAGTGTCAAAAACTGTAGTTTCTGGCCTCAGAGGGGCACAGAAGGCAGATCAACTACAGTGGCACAGCAACCCAGCTAAACAAACTTTTATTATAGAGTAACTCCAATGTAAAGAATAAGATTGTATGGCAAATTGTTTTTGTAAGGTCTGTAATCTATCTGATATACAAATTTGTTATGGTATTTTTCTGGGGTCCAGGCAATCTAGTATGAGCTATTAAATGTCTTATAAAATTAAGGAATAATACATGTTTCTTAAATTGAGCTGTATTTGTAAAATTTGGAAATTAGCAATATCTAGAAAAGAAACAATTTTAAGCAATTATAAACGATGAGCTATATACTAGCTATGAGTATACAAATTGAAAGCTTAACTTTTTAGCATTTTAAATAGTGGCTACAGCATGTAGTTCAATTATTTGTGCTGAAGCAGGGGAACTCAAGAGAGTAAACATGTAATCTAATTATATATATTGCCTTCCCAATTAGATTAGCTATCCATCACTACAGTAAACCCACATTTTATGGGCTATATGTATAAATTTATAAGAAATACAAAAGCATATATAAGGGAAAACTAATAAACTGATCATGTAATAGGTCAAATATCAGTATTTTTAAATAACCAATTATATTATTGTTTGGAATAAGGAATATTTTATTAAGTTCTACTTTAAAATGACTTTGTAATCTTAACCTATAATTCTGTACTAACACAGCAACAGCTTCAAAACAAAATATTAAAAGTTTCTATGGAAGTAAAAAATATGAATCTACATTAATAGTCTCTTTTATCAAAGCACTATTATAAAACAGCCAACAACTAATCAATCTATGTAATATATCTATCAATAATAGCTCCCTCTATGTTTTATAAAATTACTCCCCTTTTTATCAGTTAATTGTAGAGGGAAATTATGGTTTGTATCTCTCTTGAGAACATTGAACAGAGGATTAAATCCTCTTATGGAGAGCTTAAGATAAGGTCTTAGCCAATTAGCATCCCCTCAAAGCTTTTGAAAATAGTTTAGAATAAGTAAACTATTTTTTCTTATTTGAATTTTTTGTGTCACAATTTATTTAGAAATATAGTTGATGTCTCAAATATTCAAAAGATATTGTTTTTAAATGTTTTTTTGAGAAACCAGCACTCCCTGAAATTTTAAAGCTCATTGTATGAGAGCAAAGGCTTGTATTAAAACACCTTTAGAGGGATCAACTAAAAAGCCAATTGTGTAACAAAAAAAGTATTCATCAGGGCCTTGTTTGATCCCAGATAAAACTCTTACTGAGATCTCTTTTATACATCTGGTTTTTGAATGACACTAACTCTGAATTACCAGTTTTAATCCAACTTTCTTTTACCAAAATTACAAATTTTAATCATTCCCAATAACTTATAGGCTGATAATGTATAGCCAAAACATGTAAAACATATTATACTTTTAAAATCAATGAAGAACAAAAAAATAAATAAATGGACCTGTTATAAATTTCATCGAAACAAATTTTTCTTACCTTTTCCAGCTGTAATGTTAAGAGAAAAAAGCACTCTTTAACTTGTCAAACTGGAAAAACCACTATCAATTCTTTTACTATTGAAGCAAAAAAAAAAAAAAAAAAAAAAACTGTTGGCCCCCTTCCAAGAGCAGCTTATGGAAACAATGAACTCTTGTCAGGGCTTTTTTGTTGTTGTTCTCTACTCCCAGCTGCAGAGCAAGGTAATTTATCAGCCTCTGTTGTGTAAATTGAAACTCTTTTAAAGCAGGTTTTAAACTAAATCAAGGGGCGGATAACCATTTTTTCTTTTGAACATGAAACATAAAACAACAATCATTCAACTACTGAAGCAAAGACAGACAATTCATACAAGTGGACAGATTGGCACACCAAAGACACACAATATACAGAAAAAGCAACATTGAGAATTTTTCCAGTAGGAACCAGAGAGAACAGCATGTCTCCTGATTCTCTCTTGTTCCCAGGAGGACTCTGTAATAAGCTTTTCCTTTTCTTTTGTTAACATACCAGAGAGTGGACAACTGCTTTAGTCCTTTTTCTCTCTTATTTTCCTGGTTTAAACTTTTATCTCCTCTGTAGGAAGTATAGCATTTTCTTATCAATAGTCCCGTCTTGGGAAAATACCACTTTTTCCTGGAGAGGGGATACTTTTGACATCAACCCCTATGCAGTCAGGCTTGTCCCTCAGGGAACCCAGAGAGATATTTTTATCTTTTATTTATATTCCCTTGCAGTGATTAGCCTCACAGCCTAAGCAAGAATTCAGATAGCCTGTCAGAGGGGGTTCTGGGTGGCCCCTCTCTGCTTGGCCTAGGGGCAGAAGTCTCCCCTTTTAGGTTGAGTGGAGATGGGTTTTGGAAACACCCTGTATAAAGTAACAACCTCATCCTGAGTCTCGTGGACCTCCATAGCTAACTTATGATAGTGTATCTGAATAGGTTTTGCTACCAAATTATTTATCGGGCTGAAAATCAATTCTTGTACCAGCATTCATCTGTCTTTTTTTCTCTCTGATTTTTCTCAGGGCCTTCACTGACCTATTTCATAATAGCAAAGAATTTTTAAAGATTCTTTTTTCTTAAACCTAGTTCCTCACGTCCTGATAGGCTCCTTGAGCCCTGTCACAAAGAGTGATTGCTTTGAAAATACTTGTCCTATGCCTTTACCTCAAGGACTGGCCACTCTGATTCCCCACACAGACTGTCTAACGGGCATGTGGACCATGGTGTCCTTCTGAATGTGAAGCCAAGCAAGCTTTGGGAGTGTCTCTTGGGTTCTCCATAGAATACAAAATCACTCAAGCACTTCTGTAGTTGCTCTAAAAGCACTCCTTAATGCGAAGTACCCTTAGACATTCCAAGCAGTCAGCCTCAATACTCCAAAAAAATGAGTAGGCCTACCCTTCTCTGCAGAGCAACATTCTCTCCTCCTTGATCTCTGGCATCCCTGTTTGAGGTGCCAGAATGCCCCAATACCATGGGGAGGTGAATTGGGTCAGAAGACCTGGAAGAAAGAACCAGGCAGCAAGGGTACAAGAGAAATGTACAGCAGGTCTGGAAGTTTGATCGAGATGTCAAATTTTAATTTTTCCACACGGGGGTTATATACACATAGAAGCAGGATGTGGAGAGGGGGATGATATAGGGTCTTCTTTGTTTCTGGGGAGTGCAGGCATTCTCAGGAACAGGATATTGGTTGGGCAAAGAGTTCACAGAAGAAGCATGGAGGAACAGGTTACTGTGTATATGTCCATAAGATCTATTATTCATTTATTCTGATCTAGGCTAGTATTTTCCCACCAAGTCTACCTGTCCATAAGATCTATGATTATTTTCTCTTATCTAGGCTGGTACTTTCCCACCAGGACTATCTGTCTACAAGATCTATAACTATATGTTCTAGGATTAGTACTTTCCCACAGAGGCCAAGACTTTGTGTTAGTAGGCACATATGGCTGACTTAGGCCTGTGGATGACTTAATCCATTAATGTTTAAGCAGGGTCGCTGCCAACAATGGATAGCAAATTAGGCTTCTGGCAATGAAAAGGACTGTCTTCATTTTTGAAGCATTCCATGATTTTTAAAGTCAGTAGTTCTTTAATAAATGTTTTGACGCTGGGCAGTGGTGGCGCACGCCTTTAATCCCAGCACTTGGGAGGCAGAGGCAGGCGGATTTCTGAGTTCGAGGCCAGCCTGGTCTACAGAGTGAGTTCCAGGACAGCCAGGGATATACAGGGAAACCCTGTCTCAAAAAACCAAAATAAATAAATAAATAAATAAATAAAAATAAATAAATAAATAAATAAATAAATAAATAAATAAATGTTTTGAAAATGACCTAGTCTCTTCAGTATTTTCTACAGACCAGTATTTGCCACATCATTAAAATCTGTCTTATATACCTTTCATGGCTCATGAATTTGTTGGTGTACTAACTTTTCTCAAAACCTGGGGATAAATAGAATTGCCCTATATTTCACTTTAACAGTACTCATTTCATGTTTATATTCAGCTCTGTAGTAATTTTCAGGTAGTACACACAAGGGCTGATTTACTTGTGCCTATATGTAATAGTTTTTATATAGATACACATTTGTTCTGATATTTGTTGAAGGGAATACAATTTGATCAACGTTTATGAACAGCTAATTGAGGCTCTATTTTTTGTGTCTTAGAGCTGTGATTTGTGTCTCCAATATTTGTCAGAATATAAGTATGAAAATAATTGCTAACATAGGCAATCTGACTGAGCCAGGTGTCACATGTAACCATTCTATAGTCAACTACATGTAACATCTTCTCATTTATTTAATAACAGTGGTGGCATTTCTTCAAAAATCTGAAAAGTACTAGCAACAAAATGAAATTCATAAGTAGTCAATGACCCAGAGAAAAAAATTACAATGAACAAGTTGAACAAGGAGAGCTGAAAATTAAGTATTAGCAGTGAATCTACATTGATAATTTGGGACATAGTTTCTCCCTCTTACTAGTAAAAAGAATAAAATATCAAAATAATAATTCAATAATGAATTATTTCTTGAGTATAGGAAAATATATGTCACAATGACTAGGAGAATGTTGTACTTACAAAACATTGTCATTGATTCATAAAGTCTTTTACAGTTAATGAAATTATTTTTATTTTTAATATGGAAGGTCTCAAGTACATGCCCAAGTGTCTACTCAAGATGAAGATGTATGTTCATGTGTAATCTGATAAAAGCATTCATAGTATCTTTATAATTACTCAAGGTAAAAAAGAAAAAAAGTTCATATGCAAGAATAAATGTTATCATTACCAGAAGATCAAGCAACATAGATATATTATTTATTTATTCAAAGAATATGTGTGAACCTTTAAAGAAACAATTACAGTGTGACTATTAAGTTAATTCACTGAAGGACATGTACTGTATGATTTTATTCAAATGAAATTTGAAAAGTGAAAAACACATAACTACAAATACATAAATCTGAACCACAAGAAGTTCAAAGTTTGTTGGATATGTAAGAGTAAGAGAAATTGTTTCAAAATTATTTCAATGTTATGAGAATGATGTATATGTTTATGTATGTGACATATGGTAATAATTACATATATGTATTTTTTGAATGTATAGCAAGTATGGTAATGCTTATAGTATACACTACTTTGAATTATATTCATCCTTTAATCATATTCCTGTGATTATAACTAAAAGTATATAATATAATACAGAATAAGAGTAGAGTAAATAAGTTGAAGAGAGTGTTGAATGACTTGCTTACACCTTGTATTCTTGCAATGTACTGGGGACTATCAACAAAAAGTTATGGGAGCTCATTTCATACCTGACAATAACTAGCTGTGTATCTCAATTCCACTCTTCATTTCTCTGCAATTTATCCATGTGTACAAAGACAAAATTTAAGTAAATTTCAAACTACACAGGAAAACTAATTTGTTGATCCATATTTATAAATGATTTGAACTGCATTGACAGTCCTTTAACATCTTGCTATTCTCTCTTCAGTAACCATGGTTTCTTTTATTACTTTCACATTTTAGTTATTTTTCACATTCAAGAAGCCCACATAACTGTCCCTTCTATGTACACTGTTATATAGACCAGAACATTTGCATATTGCTCTCTAGGGAGGTTCTTGCCCTGCTGGCCTGAGATAAAACCTCAACTGTCCTCTTGCCTTCACTGATCACTCTCCTACACTCATCTCCAAAATGATGAGTCCTGCCCAGTTCCTGTTTCTACTAATACTCTGGATTCAGGGTAAGGAGAGCAAAAGGTGAAGGAGGGGAATCAGTATGGAGGGTGATTTCTGGCTGCCTATGTGTGCTGTTTATTTGTAATGGGGCTGGTCACATTCTCCAGGTTGTAATGTTTTGTTACATCCTAATGAGAAATTCTAGATGGAAGAGTGGCTGTACTAAGATCTATATTCTCACATAGATTGGATGGAGTGATGTAGACTCTGATGTTTAGAAACTTTGAATCACTTGTTTTGTGAAAAAGCATTTGATATATAATATTTTTAAGTCTCAAAATTTGCCAGAATCGCACCTAAAAAGAATAACATAAAAATTTTATGAAGATTGTTCAGGAAGTTTGTACATGACTTTACACTATTGTATTATAATTTCAGATACCAGTGGAGATATTGTGATGACCCAGACTCCACTGTCTTTGTCAGTTATGATTGGACAACCAGCCTCCATCTCATGCAAGTCAAGTCAGAGCCTCTTATATAATGGAAAGATCTATTTGAATTGGTTATTACAGAGGCCAGGCCAGTCTCCAAAGCTCCTAATCTATCTGGTGTCCAAATTGGATGCTGGGGTCCCTGACAGGTTCAGTGGCAGTGGATCAGAGACAGATTTTACACTTAAAATCAGCAGAGTGGAGCCTGAGGATTTGGGAGTTTATTACTGCTTGCAAAGTTCATATGTTCCTCACACAGTGATACAAACCCTAACAAAAACTTCTTTGCCTGGGGCAGCCCAGCTGTCAATGTGCTGCTTGCCTGGAGAGCAGCAGAAACCCTCTCTCTGTGTGTGAGTGTGTGAGGGAGGGAGGGGCCAGGGACCATGAGTAATTGTTTGCATCTGAGAGCTCTGGCTATACTCCTCTGGCTTAATAAGTGGTTTGAGTAGATCTCAAGTACAACTAATTTCCAGTCCTTCTGTAAGAGCCATTGTATTTCCTCTGCATTAGGAGAATTTCATCACATTAATCTAGCTGATTTTTGATGATTTTAAGTATTTTTCATTTATTCTTTGAGTTTCATTTTTTGTTGCTTTCTCTTTTTGTAAATTTTAATCTTTTTTTATACTCCAGATTTTATCCACCTCCCAGTCTTCCCTCTGACAGTTCTATATCACATATCTCCTCTCTACTCCCTGTCTCCGTGAGGATATCCCAACCTCTTCATGTTTATTCCAACTGAACACCTAGTCCTTGGGGCCTCCAGTCTCTTGAGGGTTAGGTGCATCTTCTTTGACTGAAACCAGACCCTGCAGTCCTCTGTTGTGTATATTTTGGGGACCACATCAGCTGGTATATGCTGCCTGGTTGTTGGTGCAGTATCTGAGAGATATTGACTGTCCAGGTTAATTGAGACTGCTGGTCCTCCTACAGGGTCACCCTTCTCTTCACCTTCTTTCAGCTTTTTTCCAATTTCAACCACAGGGGTCAGCAGCTTCTGTCCATTGGTTGGGTGTAAATATCTGCTTCTTACTCATTCAGCTGCTTGTTGGGTCTTTTGGAGGGCAGTTATGATAGGCCCCTTTTTGTGAGCACTCCATAGCCTCCCTCCCTTTGAGTCCTGAATTTCTCACCTCCCAGGTCTCTGATACATTCTGTAGAGTTCCCCCAACCTCCCAACTTGAGGTTGCCTGTTTCCATTCTTTCTGCTAGCCATTAATGCTTCAGTACTTTTCCTCTTCCCAATACCTTATCCCCTCTTCCTCTCACAGTCCCCTTTTACACCGAGGACCCTCTCTTTCTCACATCTCCTGCGATTAATTTCACATCCCTCTCAAGTAGGATTGAGGTGTCCTCACTTGATCCCTTAGGTTTGTTAACCTTTTTGAGTTCTGTGGACTGTATCCTGGGTATTCTGTACATTTTGAGGGGCTAGTATCCACTTATTAGTGAGTATATATCATGCATGAACTTTCAAGTCTGAGTTACTTCACTCAGGATATTTTCTAGTTCCATCCATATGCCTGCAAAACTCATGTTATCTTCACTCTTAATAGCTGAGTAGTATTCCATTGTATAAATAAAACACATTTTCTGTATCCATTCTTCTGATGTGGGACATCTAGATTGTTTCCAGCTTCTGACTATCACAAACAAGGCAGCTATGAACATAGTGGAACATGTGCCTTTGTGGCATAGTTGGCATCTTTTGGATATATGCCCAAGAGTAGTATAGCTGGGTCTTCAAGCAAGTCCATTTTCAATTTTCTGAAGTCTCCAGAATGATTTCCAGGGTGGTTTTACCAGTTTGCAATCCCACTAGCAATGTAGAAGTATTCCCCTTTTTCCACATCCTTTCTAAAATGTGCTGTCACCTGAGATTTTGTTCTTAGACATTCTGATTGGAATCTCAGAAAGGTGGAATCTCAGTGTTGTTTTGATTTGCATTTCTTTGATCACTAAGGACTTTGAACATTTCTTTATGTGCTTCTCAGACATTCCTCTTTCTTGGATTTTTGTTTAGTTCTATACCCCATTATTTGATTGTGTTGTTTGGTTTTTTGGAGGTTACGTTCTTGAGCTCTTAACATATTTTGAATATTAGCCCTCTATTAGATGTGGAGTTAGTGAAGGTCCTTTATCCACTTGTAATTGAGCTTTGTACACGGTGACAAATATGAATCTATTTTCATATATACAAATTGCCAGTTAGACTGGCAAAATTTATTGAACACACTTTCTATTTTTCCATTGTGTATTTTTGGCTTCTTGATCAAAGATCAAGTGTCTGTAAGTGTGTGGTTTTATTTCTGGGTCTTCAATTCTATTCCATGGTTCAACATGTTTGTCTCTGTACCTATACCATGTAGTTTTTGTCATCATTGTTCTATAGTATAGTTTGAGGTCAGGGATGGTGATTTACCCAGCAGTCCTTATATTGTTAAGAATTGTTTTCACTATTCTGTGTTTTATGTTATTCAGGATGAATTTGAGAATTGCTACTTCCATGTCTTTGAAGAATTGTGTTGGAATTTTGATGGAGATTGAGCTGAATCTGCAGATTGCCATTGGTAGGATGGCAATTTTTACAACATTTATTCTGCCAATTCATGAGCATGAGAGATATCTCCATTTTCTAAGGTCTTCTTTGATTTCTTTCTTGAGAGACTTGAAGTTATTGTCACACAATAATTGACTTGTTTTATTAGAGTTACCCCAAGATACTTTTTATTATTTGTGGATATTGTGAAGGAAGTTGTTTCCCTAATTTCTTTCTCATCATGTTTATCATTTGTAGAAAGAAAGGCTACTGATTTATTTGAGTGAATTTTACATCCATCCACTTTTCTGAAGTTGTTTTTCAGCTGTAGAAGTTATCTCGTAGAATTTTTAGGGTTGCTTTATACCATGTGAAATGTAAACAAATAAAATAATTAATTAAAAAAGAAATAAAAGACATTTTTTAAAAAGAAGCCTCTTTATCAACATGTTAAAACTGAGTTTAGTATTCTCTGCAATGGATGTAGTTTGTTTTATGCTGTGAATTCAGTTCTACATTATTTGCTGTACCTTCACACAGGTATTCCAACATAACCCAATAAATTCATCACGCCCACGAGAAAAAAAGATCCGTGTTTTTAGTCAGTAGGCAAATAAAAATCAAATAAGTTTGAGTATTTATCTTACATTCAAGTGAATGTCTAAAATCAATAACAACAAAACCAGCTCATGCTGACAAGGATATAGAGCATGGGAAGCACTCTTCTATGGTTGGTAGGAATGTAAACTTGTACATCAACAATAGAAACCAGTATGTCAGTTTGCAGGAATTTGGGAATTCATCCATTTGAAGATCCACTATACCTTCATGAGTATATACCCAATGATTCATTCATTCAGCCACAAAGATACCTAATCAATAATGTTCATAATAGCTCTATTCATAATAGCAGAAGTTACGAACAACTTAGATGTCTCTCGATAGAGGATGGATAAAGAGAATCTGATATCTGTATACAATGGATTATTACTCAGCCATTTAAAAATCATGAAATTATCAGATAAATTCATGGAACTAGAAAATATCATTTTGAGTGTAGTAACTCAGACATACCAAGAAAAGTATGGCATGTATTCACTTTTAAGTGGATATGGATTGTTTAGTCAATGATAAACAATTTACAGACCATTTATCCAGAGAAGTTAGGTATAGAGTAAAGAACTGGATGGGGATAACAAACAGATAATGCTAATAGTATTCTAAGAAACATCCCATGAAAAGCCAAGCAGCATTCACCACCTTGGTTACAAAGTTCTCCCCTTCTGTCTTCCTTACCTGAAAATCAGACAGAGCAATATCCACACTGCATCCTCCTTTAGCACATGGCAGGAATACCCTTTGAATAAGTTGTTAGAGAGGTGGGCTGTGCTCTGGGCACATGTGAATCAGCAAGTATGTGTAGGATTGGCTGGGCTGATTTCAGTGACTCTGCATAAGCACCAGAATTCCCATCTATCTGAGAGAGAGACAGAGAGAGAGAGAGAGAGAGAGAGAGAGAGAGAGAGAGAGAGAGAGGGAGAGAGGGAGAGAGAGAGAGAGAGAGAGAGAGAGAGAGAGAGAGAGAGAACAGTGTGTTCCTCCCTGTGGGTCAAAGAAAAATACCAGTGTAGAAAGTTATAAGTGATGTTTTGTTCCTCTTCATGTCTTTCAGGGGTACATTCTTGTTGAGGATGGAGACATAATCTCTGAAATAAGCCTTATTCATGCATTTTTCTATTATAAAAAGAAAAGATTAAACTTTATCATAAAACTTCAGAAGAATGACAGTACACACTAAAGTTAACCAGAAACAAATTTATAAAACATAATGGACTTCTACCCAGTTAGAATGGAAGATGTGGAGATTCACATTGGATTTTATACTTTCAATTAGATTTTATGCTCTTATATATCACACAAAACACATATGAGAGCATTAAAAATTATCTTTATAAGCTTTTTCATGGCCTATGTGAATTTTACTCATTTCATCATTGACTAGTGATATCATTGATTACAAAACACTGTTTCCTTTGATTTTTGGATGCTCTTGAATATAAAGAAAACCTAAAATCATTGAATTATATCCCCTAAGTAATCTTATACTCCTCCATTGATCTGTGCTTTGCCAAATTACTTTTTATCTAAGCGTGGATTCAATGACAGAATTATTCTAAGAACAATTTTTAGTTTCATGAGGTCTAATTTATTAATTGTTGATGTAAGTGATGTGGTGTGTCACAGCTTCTCAGTAGAATCAGTCTAAAGCTTTGACCTCATCAAATGGTACAGACCAAGACATAAATCCTAATACTTTTGGACACCTGATTTTTGAAAAAGAAACCAGAAATATAATGGTAAAAAAGGAAACATCTTAGATACATGGTTCTTGTCCAATTGGATGTCTGCATATAGAAGAATGCAAATGCATCCAAATTTATCTCCTTGCACAAAACTCAAGTCCAAATTGATCAAATATCTTAACACAAAACCAAATACACTAAATCTAATAAAGGAGAAAATGGGACATATTCATACAGGAAACAACTTTATGAAAAGAATACTAATGGCTTAGGCACTAAGATCAACAATAGATATTTGGGACTTCATGAAACTATCAAGATTCTGTAAGGCAAAGTACACTGTAAATAGGACAAAATGGCAGCCTAAAGAGTGGGAAAAGTCCATCAATGAACCTATATTTGACACATGGTCAATATCTAAAATATATAAAGAACTCAAGAAATTTGACATCAGCAACACAAATAACCCAATTTAAAAATGGTGTAGAGAGCTAAACAGAGAATTCTCAACAGAGGGATTTCAAGTGGCTGAAAACACTTAAAAATGTTCAACATCCTTAGTCATCAAGGAGTTTAAATTAAAATGACTCTGGGATCCCATCTTACATCTATCAGAATGGCTAAGATAAAACAAAACATCTCAAGCAACAACACATGCTGGCAAGGATGTGGAATCAGAGGAGGACTCTTCCATTGTTTCTGGGATTGTCTCTGGAAATCCATTTGGTGATTTCTCAGAATATTAGGAATGGGTCTACCTCAAGCCCCATATATACCACTCCTGATTATATACCCAAATGTATTTGGGAATACTTTTACCTCAAGAACCACATTTATCACTCCTGAATATACATGCAAGTGATGCTCCACCACACTACAAGAACAAATGTATGTACTCCATTATGTAAATAGTAGTCTTATTCATAATAGCCAGAAACTGGAAACAACCTTGATGCCTCTCAACTGAAGAATGGATACAGAAAATGTGCTTCATTTACACAATGGAATACTACTCAGCTATTTAAGAAAGACATCACGAATATGGCAGGCAAATGAATGGAACTAGAAAATATCATCATAAGTAATGTGACCTATATACGAAACAGCATGTGTGGTATGCACTTACTGATAAGTAGATATTAGCCATAAAGTAACGTACTGGGTACCCATACTATACTTGACAGACTCAAAGAAGCTAAAAAAAGAAGGAAGGCTCAACTGAGAATGCTTGAATCTCAGTTAGAAAGGAGAATAAAATACACATAGTAGGCAGATAGAAGGAACTGGGTGAAAGAGTTATGGAGAGGAGAATAGGGTGTTCAGGATCAGGTGTGGGGAAAGACCTGAAAAAGGTCCAGAGTGCCGTAAGAATAAATGAAAATAGTCAGCTGGCAGGAGTCGAGAATGGGGGCCATCTAGAAAATATGCCAAAACCTGGCATGAGGAGGCTCCCAGGAACCTCTGGTGATGAATAAAGCTGAGATTCCTTACAGTGAGGTATGGAACCTGAAGTGGCTACCTCTGGTAGCCAGGTAGGACCCCAGTGGACCCCAGTGGAAGGATAAGGACACTAACCAAACCCACTAACAACACTTTCAACCCAAAATCTGTCCTGTCTAGACAAAATGCAGGGACAACGATGGAACAGAAACTGTGGAAATGACTAACCAATAACTGGCCCAACTTGAGACCCATCCATTGCACAAGAACCAGTTCTTGCCACTACTAATCATACTCTCTTATGCTTGCAGTACAGGATTGTAGCATAATTGTCCTCTGATAGACTTCACCCAACAGCTGACTGAAATAGATTCAGAGAACTACAGTAAATACTGGATGGCACTCTAGGAGTCTTATGGAAGAATTTTGGGGAACCTAGAGTGGATAGAAATTCCACAGAAAGACCAACAGAGTCAACTATACTGGACCTTCGAGGGCTGTCAGAGACTGAACCAGTAATCAAAGATAATACATTTTTCAAACCTAACCCCAACCCCTCCCACATATGTTGGTGATATGCAGCTCAGTCTTCATGTGATTCCCCCAACACTTGGAATAGGTGATAATTCTAAAACTCTTTCCTGTCTGTTGATTCTGTTGTCATAGCTGGGCTGATTTGTCTGGCCTCAATGGAAGAGGATGCACCTAGCCCTACAGAGACTTGATGTTCCAGGCTTCAGGGATACTCAGGTAAGTTCTCCACCCTGTCTGAGGAGAAGAAGTGATGGGTAGAATAAGAAACTGTATGAGAGGGGTACCAGGAAGTGAGGGTGCAGCAATATAAATGTAAAGTTAATAAATACAATTAAAACAACAGACAATTAATAATTTTGACCTAATGAAACTGATAAAGATTCTATGCATTTTAATTTTATCTCTCATTGGAAAACAAAACAAAACAAAACAAAACAAAAGCCAAGCAAACAAATAAACAACGGTCAAAAATAGAGAAAACAAGAGTACTCACACATACACATACCATAAATACACTAGGTACACTAGAATAGTAATCATAATATACAGGCAAAAGACCAGTAAAAGAAACATGCCTGAACAAAGTCATAAGCTGTATGAGAGAAATAGTATACTAAAAGGGACCATTTCTGTTTTTGAGTTCATGTGTACATCCATTTCATTAGATTTTTCATAGACACTATGATTCTTTGTATTTTATAAGTGTCAGTTATGTTTCCTTTTAATTTTTGATTTTATTAATTTGGAAATTGCTTCCTTCCTTTTAGTTAGTTTGGCTCAGGTTTTGCCTTTCTGATTTTTCTCAAAGAACTACATCTTTGTCTCATTGATTATTTGTATTGTTCTCTTTGTTTCTAATTGACTGATTTCATCCAAACAATCCAATTGAAAAATGTAGTGTTGATCTAAAGAGAGATCTGTCAATGTAGGGATCTGAAATGGCTAAGAAAACTTTAAGAAATGTTGAGTATCCTTAACCATTGGGAAAATGCAAATCAAAATTAGTCTGATATTTAATTGTATACCTATCAAAGTGACTAAGATCAGTAATACAATTGGTAGTTCATGCTGATGCGTATGTGGAGCAAGAACACTCTTTCATTGCTTGAGGGAGTGAAAACTTGCACAACTATTACAAAAATTACTATGAGAGTTTCTCAGAAATTGAGAATTACTCTACCTTAACACCCATCTGTAGCATTCTTGGTAATATAGTTAAGAGATGTTCCAAGCCTTTGGGCTGGAGCAGACACAGAGTTGGTCTGCTCCTGTCCTGTGGAGAAACTGAATCCTGAGTCATCGAGGAGCCACTGCACTCAGAGCAGCTGGTAAGAACTCCATCTCACTCCCTAAGCCCCAGAGATACATCTGGGAGCCAGGAACATTCAGGACACAGCAGCTACCCAAACCCCACCCCTCCGCAATTCCACTTCCCTTCCGCCCCTTCCTGGTCCTTTGGGCTGTAGCAGACACAGAGTCGGTCTGCTCCTGTCCTGTGGAGAAACTGAATCCTGAGTCATCGAGGAGCCACTGCACTCAGAGTAGAAGGATTTCCAGATCCAAGAGGTGGCCTGAGTCCCAGGAGTTCTTCCACCCAGGAGATTAGGAGCATAAGACCACAGAGACATCTGGACTCCCAGGAGCTATGCAATAAGCAAGATAACTGAAAATACAAACTCCAGTCTTACACAGTGAGGGCAGGTAACACTAGAGTTAACCAGATGGAGAAAGGCAAGCACAAGAACATAAGCAACAGAAACCAAAGTTTCTTGGCATCATCAGTACCCAGTTCTCCCAATATAGCAAGCCCTGAACACCCCATCACACCTGAAAAACAGGATTCAGAGTTAAAAATCACTTCTCATGATGATGATAGAAGATTATAAGAAGGAATTAAGTAACTCCCTTAAAGAAATACAAAAGAGTACAAGTAAACAGATAGAAGCCCTTAAAGAGGAATCACAGAAATCCTTTAAAGAAATGCAAGAAATCACAAAGAAGGAATTAAACAAAAACATTCAGGATCTGAAACTGGAAATAGAAACAATAAAGAAAGCTCAAAGGGAGACAACCATGGAGATAGAAAATCTAAGAAAGAGATCAGGAGTCATAGATGCAAGCATCACTAACCGAATACAAGAGATAGAAGAGAGAATCTCAAATGCAGAAGATACGGTGGAAAATATTGACACAGTTGTCAAAGAAAATGCAAAATGCAAAAAACTCCTAACTCAAAACATCCAGGAAATCCAGGACACAATGAGAAGACCAAACCTAAGGATAATAGGTATAGATGAGAATGAAGATTCCCAACTTAAAGGGCCAGTAAATATCTTCAACAAAATTATTGAGGAAAACTTCCCTAACCTAAAGAACAAGATGCCCATAAACATACAAGAAGCCTACAGAACACCAAATAGACTAGACCAGAAAAGAAATACCTCCCGTCACATAATAATCAAAACATCAGATGCACAAAACAAAGAAAAAATACTAAAAGCAGTAAGGGAAAAAGGTCAAGTAACATATAAAGGCAGACCTATAAGAATTACACCAGACTTCTCACCAGAGACTATAAAAGCCAGAAGAGCCTGGACTGACACCATAAAGACCCTAAGAGAACACAATTGCCAGCCCAGATTACTATACCCAGCAAAACTCTCAATCACTATAGATGGTGAAACCAAGATATTCCATGACAAAACCAAATTTGCACAATATCTTCCCACAAACCCAGCACTTCAAAGGATAATTGATGGAAAACGCCAACACAAGGAGGGAAACTACAACCTAGAAAAAGCAAGGAAGTAATCTTCCAACAACCCCAAAAGAAGATAACTATACAAACATAACTTTACCTCTAATAACAAAAATAACAGGAAGCCACACTCATTTTTCCTTAATATCTCTTAACATCAATGGTCTCAATTCCCCAATAAAAAGACGCAGACTAGCAGACTGGATACACAAACAAGACCCAGAATTTTGCTGCATACAAGAAACACACCTCAGTGACAAAGACAGACACTACCTCAGAATAAAAGGGTGGAAAACAATTTTCCAAGCCAATGGTCCCAAGAAACAAGCTGGAGTAGCCATTCTAATATCAAATAAAATCGACTTTCATCCAAAATTAATCAAAAAACATAAGGAAGGACACTTCATACTCATCAAAGGAAAAATCTACCAAGGTGAACTCTCAATTCTGAACATCTATGCTCCAAATGCAAGGGCACCTACATACATAAAAGAAACTTTACTAAAGCTCAAAACACACATTACACCTCACACAGTAATAGTGGGGGATTTCAACACCCCACTCTCAGCAATGGACAGATCATGGAAACAAACTAAACTGAGACACTTTGACATTAACAGAAGTTATGAACCAAATGGACTTAACAGACATCTATAGAACATTTCATCCTAAAACAAAAGAATATACCTTTTTCTCAGCACCTCATGGTACCTTCTCCAAAATTGACCATATAATTGGTCACAAAACAAGCCTCTACAGATACCAAAAGATTGAAATAATCCCTTGCATCTTATCAGATCACCATGGACTAAGACTGGTCTTTAATAATGACAAAACCAATGGAAAACCCACCTGCACATGGAAACTGAACAACTCTCTACTCAATGATGACTTGGTCAAGGAAGAAATAAAGAAATAAAAGACTTTTTAGAATTCAATGAAAATGAGGACACATCATACCAAAACTTGTGGGACTCCATGAAGGCAGTGCTAAGAGGAAAACTCATAGCTCTAAGTGCCTACAAAAAGAAACTGGAAAGAGCACACACTAACAACTTGACTGCACAACTAAAAGCTCTAGAAACAAAAGAAGCAAATACACCCAGGAGGAGTAGAAGGCAGGAAATAATCAAACTCAGGGCTGAAATCAACCAAATAGAAACAGAAAGAACAACACAAAATATCAATAAAACCAGGAGTTGGTTCTTTGAGAAAATCAACAAGATAGATAAACCGTTAGCCAGATTAACCAGAGGGCACAGAGACAGTATCCAAATTAATAAAATCAGAACTGAAAAGGGAGACATAACAACAGAAACTGAAGAAATTCAAAAAATCATCAGATCCTACTACAAACGCCTCTACTCAACAAAACTGGAAAACCTGGATGAAATGGACAACTTCCTAGACAGATACCAGGTACTGAAGTTAAACCAGGAGCAGATAAACCATCTAAATAGTCCCATAACCCCCCAGGAAATAGCAGCAGTCATTAAAAGTCTCCCCACTAAAAAAAGCCCAGGACCAGATGGTTTTAGTGCTGAATTCTATCAGACCTTCAAGGAAGACCTAATACCAATTCTCTTCAAACTCTTCGACAAAGTAGAGACAGAAGGAACACTACCCAATTCGTTCTATAAAGCTACAATTACACTCGTACCCAAACCCCACAAGGACCCGACAAAGAAAGAGAACTTCAGACCAATCTCCCTTATGAACATCGATGCAAAAATACTCAATGAAATTCTAGCAAACCAAATCCAAGACCACATCAAAACAATCATCCATCATGATCAAGTAGGTTTTACCCCAGGAATGCAGGGATGGTTCAATATTCGGAAATCCATCAATGTAATCCACTATATAAACAAACTTAAAGAAAAAACCATATGATCATCTCACTAGATGCTGAGAAAGCATTTCACAAAATTCAACATCCCTTCATGATAAAAGTCTTGGAAAGATCAGGAATTCAAGGCCCCTACCCAAACATAATAAAAGCAATTTACAGCAAACCAGTAGCCAACATCAAGCTAAATGGAGAGAAACTTGAAGCAATCCCACTAAGATCAGTGACTAGACAAGGCTGCCCACTCTCCCCCTACCTATTCAGTATAGTACTGGAAGTCCTAGCCAGAGCAATTAGACAACAAAAAGAAGTCAAAGGGATACAAATAGGAAAGGAAGAAGTCAAAATATCGCTATTTGCAGATGATATGATAGTATACTTAAGTGACCCCCAAACTTCCACCAGAGAACTCCTAAACCTGATAAACAACTTCAGCAAAGTGGCTGGTTATAAAATCAACTCAAACAAATCGGTAGCCTTCCTCTACATGAAAGATAAACATACTGAAAAAGAAATTAGGTAAATGACACCTTTCACAATAGTTGCAAATAATATAAAATACCTTGGTGTGAATCTAACCAAGCAAGTGAAAGACCTGTATGACAAGAACTTCAACTCTCTGAAGAAAGAAATCAAAGAAATCTCACACTATTAATGATACTACATTTGCTTGCACACAGGAACCTAGCATAGCAGCTCTCTGAGAGGCTCTACACAGCAACTGATAGACAGATGTAGATACCCACAAGGAAACACTGGATGGAGTTCGGGGACCCCTATGGAAGAGTTAGAGGAAGGACTGAGAGTCCTCAAGGACTTGAAACCCCCTGGTCAATATTGTCAACTAATCTGTACTCCATGTAGCTCCTAGAGAATGGGCCACCAACCTAAGAGCATACATGGGCTGAACCAAGGATCCTGGAATAAATGTAACAGAGGGGAACCTTGTCTGCCCTTAGTGGGATAGGATGTGCCTGATCTTTCATAGACTTGATGCCCTAGGATGTAGGGTTAAAGGGATGAGATGTGTCTTCCCTCTCAGAGGTCAAGAGGAGGTAGGATGGGGGAAAGAACTCTGTGATGCAAGAAGGGAGGGGAAGCATTTGTGGTGTAGATAAATAAGCACATAAATAAATAAGTAATTAAGACACATTTAAATACACAGGTGTTTTTTATTCATAACTATTGAGAGTAAAATGGTCCTATAGGAAAAACATGTTTCCAGTAGTAACAATCAGTCATTCTATATCCTCAAACAACAGGCCCTGTGTTGTAAACTAGAATTGTGAGAATGATAAAAGCTCAGTTTTCTAAATTGTTGATTGTGTATGTCTTCCTTTAAAAACAGATCTAAACATTTTCAATTTAAAAAGTCATGTCAATTGTTGCAAAGGAACGTTTGAGATAATTAGTCCTTATTAAATATTGTAGCATCATCCAGGAACTATTTGCTATTCCTTACAGGTTTGGTAGGGCATAAACTTCATCAAAGTAAATGGGTTGCAAGTGTGCTCCAAACAATGAGGCATGAGGAGAGGAGGAGTTGACTTGTAAGCTCATTCCATTGCTAGTCACTTTTTACAAATAAAAATATTAAATTCTTGTATGACCACATACATGGTGGCTCACAACCATTTGTAGTGGGATCTAGTGCCCTCTTCTGGCTTGCAGGTGTACATACAAAAAAATGGTTTACTTTTAATGATTTTCAAAAGTTGTTAGGAGATATTAATTGGCTAAATCTCATCTTAAGCTTACCAAATTAGAACTTTAACCTTTATTTGATATTCTCAAGGGAGTACAAATCCTAATTCTCCTCGACAATTAACTGAAGAGAGATAGATAGTTTTGTAGAAAGTATAGAGTAAGCTCTTAGTTATCAAAAGATACATTAATTATATAGACTATGATAAATTGCTGACTGTTTGAGTTATTACTAATGTGCTCACAACAGCTGTTTGGCCAAAGAAACCATTAATGTGGATTCGTCCTTCATCATCTACAAGTAAAGTTTGAACATCATGTTATGAAACTAGTGCAGTGTTTCTATCTTAGAAGATTATAAGATAGAATCCTGAAAGTATTTTGGATGAAATGTTAATTCCTTATTCCAAATAGAAATTTAGTTGATTATCGGAGAATATTTGTCCTATTACATGGCAAAGGTTTTAGGCAAATTTGATAATCATTTTCCATAAGACAAGTTGTTACAGTTTTTTCTATGCATGCTTTTGTATTTTCTATAAATTTGCATGCAGCCCATAGAAAAGATGTTCACTGTATTTATAGATGCCTCATCTATTGAGAAGGCAGTATATGTAATTATATTACATGTTCATTTTCTTGAATTTACCCCAGCTTCAGCACAAATAATTAAATTACGTGCTGTAGCCACTGTTTAAAATGCTGAAAAATCAAGCTTTCAATTTGTATACTCATAGCCAGTATATGGTTCATGGTTTGTAACTGCTTGAAATTGTTCTTGTTTTAGATATTGCTAATTCTCAAATTTTACAGTTACTTATACAAATACAGCTTACTTAATTTAAGAAACAGGTACTATTTCTTAGCTTTATAAGACATTTAAGAGCTCATATTCAATTGCCTGGACCCCAGGGCAATGTCAGAGCAGATTTGTGCACCAGTCAAATTATAGACATTACAGAAACAATTGGCCATACAATATTATTCTTTACATCATCAAAATAGTAATAGCTTGAGACAATAATCTGATATTTCTAGAAAGTGTGCAAGTTAAATTGCAAAAATTTGTTCTCAGTGTCCTCAAATTTTTCATAATGGTGTTAAGCCTTGAGGACTTATACTTTATCAATTTGGCAAATAGATGTTACTCATTTTTTGATTTTGGAAAATTAAAATATGTTCATGTGATTTGATACCCTTTTAGGCTTTCTAGTTGCAACTGTTTTAACAAGAAAAGCAACTAAAAATTATAATTAGTTATTGCCTACATTATTTTTCTATGCTTGGTGTTCCATATCAGACTATAGACAATGGAACTGGCTATTGCAGTTAAACATTTGAGATGTTTTGTTGACAATTTAATATTATCCTTATTACTGAGATTCTTTATCCTTAAGGACAAGGAATTGTAAAAGAGAGATTATGGAACTTTAAAATAATATCTTGATAACTCTCTTGAATGTGGGAGGAGCAGCTACTGATGCTTCTTCCCTGGTTTTACAAGGAACTCTGAAAAATTGGCTTTTAAAAACTAAAATGGGGGAATTATACCCACCAAGGACATCAAAAGCACACCTTGCTTTTGTCTTATTTGTTTTAAATTTTCTGCAAATTGATGCTAAAGGTCGGTATGCAGTGGATTGCCACTGGCATCTGGTTACTTCCAGCTCAATTGCCAGGGACATGTGGAGAGACCCCTTAGCTCATACTTGGTGTGGTCCTGACCCTGTTTTAATTTGGGGCCATGGCTCACTCTGTATTTTTTCAGAAAAGAGAACGGAGTCCGATGGCTACCTGAAAGATTGGTCCATCAAGTGGACACAGATCTTGAGTCTAATAATTATGATTCTAATGATGAAGATGGCTCAAAATCCTTATCAGCAAGCTGATTTAACCTGGCATGTAGTCTCTGCTCTTATTGGAGAGTAAGTTTTTTATCAATACTTAAAGCCACCCACTATATACCTGGTGGCCAGACTTGTGTCTGATACCTGTCCACTGGCAGTTGGATTAGATACTGGAATATTTCCGCTTTCAACCTTAATTTCTACAGTGCTTGGATAATCACGTTGCCTTAAACCTTTGAACCTTGTATTTTAAGCAGATTGATTCCCCCTCACACAGGATTGCTCTCAGCCAGCTCACCTTTCATCATGGCAGTTCCACATAGCTGTGAAGAATTGCATCTAGTGCATGCCCACGGGTCCTTTGGTCTAAATGTGGTTTTGGTCTATATGGAAAAGAGTGTGCCAATGATGGCCGGCTAGTCAAAGACAGGTAAGAGTGTTCTTGAGCTCCTATAAACATAAGATAAAGGTATACATCAATGTGCTATGCCTGTTCCTCGAAGATGGGTAATATAGGAGTAATATAGACACTGACCTAAGCCAGGCACAGTTGCTCAGCTACTCTTTACCCTAGATGGGATGAAATCTTGTGCCCGGTCCAGCTGCTGGCACTGCCATCCTTAAAACTAAAATGGGGGAATTGTGCCCTTCCCCCAGCCTTGAGCAGGCCTGAGAGACTTTGTTTACCACAGCAGACCAAACAATAGGACTCAGGTGTTAACCACCTTGGCAGACCCACAACCTGCTACAGGAGCTGAGATGAATAGACCGACTGCTGAGCTTGCCTTGACACACCTCTGGTCTGCAATTAAGGATGGATTCCCCTCACCCACACTGGGCTGAAGCAAGAAGGGGTTCAGTGGTGGAGGTGGGGCTTCCTCTTTAAATTGAAAGATGAACATTAAAGCACTGAGCCTTGATCAGAGACCTTTGTCCAGGCTACATCTCTTCCTGTCCTCCTGTCCCTTCTCCCATTCCCAGCCTCCCTTTCAGGGGAACCCAGTTGACTGTGGCAGCTGGCCAGGAACAGAAAATATTTTGTTATTATCATACTAACTTATTAATTACTCCTTTTTCCCCTTCCTAGACTTCTTAATTTCACTTCTGATACCTTCACCACTATGGGACATCCCAGCAGCCAACACAAAAACAAATTCATACCTCCAAGAAAGTTAAGAGAGAGTTTACACTGCATCCAAGTGTGAATAATGCTGGCCTGAGAACACAGATTTAGGTTATCCCTCATTCCATGTTCCTACCTAGTAACATTTTGATGAACTTTTTCCAGAAACAGAACGAAGAAATTCATGATGTTAGCCTTTTTAATGCATTGGTGGAAACATTGATAGGAGAATTGAATTGAAGTGGTGAAATTATTGATGTAGGTCTCAGGTGCTGAAAGCATTCTTACTTAGCATGGTGGTTGTTGGTAGCTTATGGTCTGTAAATAAAACCTTATACCTGTTAGTCACAAGGATATTAGTTCAGACAGAGAAGTGGATGGGGAAGAATTGTTAAATATTCTAAAGTTTGTCCAAGACAATCTGTAATTAGTCCCTGAACCTGTGAGATTCCTCTTTCTCCACCACCAGTAAAGTTCTAATATAATCTTAGCTTAGCAGAAGGCTCAGTAGAAGTCATCATTCTATTCAGGATCATATGTTCAAGTACTACTAGCTCCTACCTTCTAATTATGTGTTACATAAGTGCATAGCACATAGTTCCGGTATGATTCTCCTTAAAAATGGGGGCTGAAAGGATGAATCAGTAGTCAAGAGTATTTTCTGCTCTTACAGAGGACCTGTGTTTCATTGATAGCAACTGCATCAAGTGGCTCGCAATTTTCTTCTTGACTACACTTCTCTAACCTGCTTGCATCCACTGCACATAAACTCACTGAAGCACAAACACATTACACATTAAAAAAATCATTAAACACATAAATGTTTTTAAAAGATACTCTCCATGTTACACCATCCTATTAAAAACTGAGTACATCTATGGTATAGTTTGTGCTTTTATTAGAGCACACACATTGTTTGTTAAATCTTACATGTTCTGTGGCTGTTAGAGATTGAATTTGAATGCAGGTATGACTGGCTTTATAAAGGTTCTTTGTTTGGGGATATATTTATCCAGTAGGTGACTTAAACCTATAGAATGCTAGAAAAAACAAAACCAGATTTAGAAAAAGGTAAATGTTTTGTTTCAGTTGCCATATTCAATATATTGAATCCCCCCTTTAGTTCAGTCTACAAAATATGAATATTTTGTATTCTAATTAAATCTGATATAACAAAATCCATCCAAAAGCTACTGTGTGGTACTTCTGGTAGGGAAGGTGCTCTGTATATTGAAGAAGCTGCTTTATGACTAGGCATTTGTAACTCACCCATCACTCAAGTTCAGCTCCTAGAAAATCACTGGGTTCCAGCTCATTCTCATACTGTTTAGCCTCTCTTATTTATATTTCTGAAAGACACAAATGATTTCCTGGCTTCAGATAAAAGGTACTGAAGATTAAAAAGATTATACTTCTTCTACTGATAATTAAAGCTGGATGGTCAAGATAAAGACAAAGATGTGTGATCTGTGATATTCAAATATTTGTGTTATAAGAATGCACAAACATTTCTACATCTTAGCTTGTTAGGAGATATTGCCCAACATGCAGACAGTGAGACTGCAGACTGAATCAGTATAATTTATCTAGTTCCATCTCAAGAATGACAGTTGAAAATACCATTTATAAGATACAGCAGAGCCATGTATTGATTGAGTTGCACTGTTTTCTGTTATAATACTTAAATCTATCATCACTAGTCAAATATTTATGCTGAGGAATTGTGGGAAATAATAGCAAATAAAAGAAAAAGGCACAATATGGAAGATTCCTAACTGAGCAAAATTGTAGCTATTCAGTCCTTAAGCAAAAAAGAACATATGTCTTTATACGGTGTTGAACATTACGGTGTGTGGTTTTTTAAGTGCCTTCCAGATATTGCTGCTTCCAGTGGTGAAACATCATCCTGTGTTGTTTGAAACTGGCACCTTCATATGTATTCTGGTTCCAGGCATGGATCGTATGAAGCATGGTCTGTTTCCCAGGCCTGCCTGGGGATAGACTGGTGGTCATCTCAGTCTAGCTCCTTATCTGGGCCTCACAGTGCCAGTATGGTGGTTGTCTTGGGCTCTCTACTTGCTGTGTCTGCCAGAGTTGCCCCTTGCAAGTTGCCCCTTTCACTCCTGCCCATGGACCTCGATCCTCAGTGTGGTTGTCCTAATATCTGTCACTCTGTCCTGGGAGACTGTCTGGGCCTGCTTAGTCTGGTTGTCTTCTCAGGTTTACTGCTTTCATGGAATGCTAGGCTACTAATCATTCAGATGTTCATAGGTCAAAATGCTGACCAGAGACATAGCCTCTCTCTTCTCTGCCACCTGCTGACACATATGTGACACAGAAGCAATAATCCTCTAGGAGGCAGGAGTACACAATAATCTGAATTATGTTAAGGAAGATATTAAAATATATGACCCTCAGACTTTGGTGCTCTGTCACCAACTCTCTCAGCCCCAGCGGTCCCACATTTTAGTAACCAACAGAACTGCCAAGATCCCATACTAAGCCCAACACCATCAGGCCACCTGGCCCCTGCCTGATATTTTCACCTCAGCAGGCTCTCTAGTGGGGCAGAGTTTCTGACTCCCCTTGTTGCCACAGCATCTCCACTAAACCACCCTCCACCTTGCAGTAAGTTGTTACAACACCCATCAATTGGTAGAAACAAAATACTTATAATCATAAGAAGTCCACACAATAATTTCAAGGCCAGTTGATATACACGATGCCCACATAGATTAGACAAGTTATCCCAAAATTTTGAAAACATCAACATGATAAAGAGTCCTCCCCTGATTCACGCTGACTGATAATATTGGTCTTATGACAAATCAGTTGTACCATATATGAGGGGCCGATTGTATTCTTTAAAGACATGCAAATGCAAAACTTGGTTTTCATCTTTAAAAGGTAAAGAAATATTTTGATATATTGTCCATTAAAACTCTTTCCCAGTGAGAAAACTCATAGATGTTATAATGTTTCCATCCCATATTCTGGAGAATTGAACACTATTTATGGAAATCATTGAAGTTTCTGGTTTTAAGTATCTAATTGACATGATACACTGTTGTGACATGAAGAGATATTTTTTTATGTTTAGACAATTAAAGACTCTTCAGCAAATCCTGAGACAAATTAAGGGAGTCAGTATTGCTTGGAATTGACAACAGGGAATGAAGATTTATTCATTCCACATGAATTCAGCAATTCAAAGAACCATTTTAGATTATGTTCATTGTTCAACCCTGCATATGAAAAAGCATCCACAGTCCATCAAATTTCAACACTTTATAAAATTACCAGCAGAAGGAGACATCATATATTCAGGGTAGGGATCAAGGAACCTGCTACCCTCAGTATTCACAGCAACTTGAAACTCCTATTATTTACATAAGTGCCTCATTCAAGTTGTCTAACTGATGGTTAGAACATTATAATATGGTATATCTTGTCCTGTTTCATAATGAGCATATATACAGAGAAATATGAAAGTGCTCTCACTACCACAGTTTGTTGGACTTATGCTCCTCAATATGTCAGGTCAAACTATTAGAAATAAAGGGATATTACCTAAATACCTAAATGTTTTTCTTCATTTGGGAACTCTGCAACTTATGTAATTGTTACTGTTTAGATTTAAAATTGAGAAAATAACAATATTCTTTCCATTTTCTAAGGGGCTTAGAGTTACTTTTTATGTAGACAGCCATGTTGTAATTTGTTTCATATGGTTTCAGCCTCCAGAAGTGACATTTTAATGGTCCCATCTCCAGATATCCTGTGTATGACTCCAGGGAAAAGAGTCACCATCAAATGGCATTCTATGAGCATAGTGCCATACATATGAACTGATACCAACAAAAACCATGCCAGACTCGAAGGTTCCTCATTAAGTATGATACTGAACTCATCTCTGGAATCCCCTAATATTTCAATGGTAGCAACTCATAGACAGGTTTTACCCTCAGCATCAACAACCTGGAATTATGAGATTGTCGAACTTATTACTATCACTAGAGTTATAATTTCCCATGTCTGGTAATACATAACATAAACCAATGAGAGAAAGCAGAAGTGTGAAGCTGAGCTGCCCATCTGCCTCTGGCAGGACTTAAAGGGCTTGTGAGCATTTTTCAGATACAACTAGGTTTGAAATTTATGGGCACATTTGGCTAAGAAACTTCAGATGTTCCCTTTCAGCTGAACTAACTTTATTCCACTTCAGCTACACAGCTACATATCTAAGAATAATTTTCCTGATATAATAAGCACTATTAATTCAACTGAGCCAAAACAAAGAACAAAGGTATTTAAGTCTGAATGAAGGTACTAAGTGGTATATGTTTTTTTTCCCAAATGCAATTTGAAGAGTGTTCTAATCCATATAAAGAAATGTGCTCCAGGCACACAGAAGTCAATGCAAAAAGACATCATATATTTATTCTGAGTGAATTTTTTTATAAGTAAATTCGTTTTTGTTTTATGACTTTCTTTTTTTGTTTTTGTTTTTTTAAATAAATTTTATTAGTTTAATCAAAAAAAGAGAAAGATGCCAAGAGACATTGCAATGATACATACCCCTTTTCATTTTTTATAGGTGTCATTATAGCATAAGAGACAAATAAATAACTATAGTATTTAAAATTTATGATTTTCTAGAGTCTTCACTAGCTTGAATAACATTCTAATGTTTTATTGTAAAGAAAGTACATTTGTTTGCTAAAGGCCTGAATCAACCAATTTCCTCTAATGACACCTAAAACTTAAAAATGAAAAAAATTCTTAATCTTATAATAAACAATTTGTGTTACAAAGTTTTAGTAGCAATCACATGAAATATCTTCAACCATTCTCTCATTTATGAAAAGTAGGGAAACCCAAGGCTTCTTAAGTATTTATCTTATCCTTTTGATGACAACTGGGTAATTATCTGAACTGCTTCAAAAGCACACATCACAAGAACAAAAGGAATTAAAATCTGTTTCAAGGAACAACAAATGATGTCATTGGTAACAGGCACCTGAAACATGTTCTGCTTATAGAGCAGCCTTTAATCTCTCAAGTAACTCATGTATACCAGTTGATAGGAGACAGAGATAGAATACGAAACTGTCACACAGGAGAGTGAGAACTGATGTAAAAACTAACAACACACAAAGAATAACAGCAAACACTAACATGTATTTTAAATTAAAATCTACAAATTTTGCATTATGTGAGACATTCTACTGATTCATGACAATGTTCATGTTTCCAAGAACATATAAAAGAGAATTATTTATGCAGCCTGTTGTTCTGATTCACAGCATTCTGGGCCTGGCTTGTTATTAGATATCATGAACATGACTCAGATATTTTATTATTGCTTTTTTGAGTTTAAAAACATCATTTTATTCATGATATAAACTCATGCTCAGTGTAGTAATTTGAAAACATATTCAGAGAATAGAGAATGGGCCATAAGAAAATGCCCAATATCCTTTTACCACTTTAAAAATTACGTTTCTATTAGTGTAGTAAAAAAATCAGTACAACTGGTGTAGTAAAAAAACTCCTACTAAGAGGACATACACTTTCAACAGTTATTACTTATGTATCTGAGTAGTAAAATAAATGTATACTAACTACATAAAATGTGCCAAGAACTATAGAAGAGAAATTTGGTAGTGGGAACAGGTAAGTATAACCATTATACTGGTTTGAAAGAGAAATGTTCCCCACAGACACATGTATTACACTGGGTACTGCTGGCACTGTTTGGAAGATTATGAACCTTTAGATGACCAAGTCCTACTGGAAGAAATACATCACTGGGGGTAGGCTTTTTTACAGTCTGGATCCACTTCCTGTTTTCTCCCTCCTTCCTGTGTGCAGATGAAATGTGATCTCTCTGCATCTTGACTGCTGAGGCTGGATTTATGCTTCTGCTTCTGCATCATCCTTCCATGATAGACAGTGTCCTCCCTTCCACATCATGAGTGCTCCCATCATGAAAGGACTAAACACAGTCAGACAGCAATACACAGAGGCAAGGTCAAAGCTGTTAATAGAAGCTATATTTCCAGTTCCAAAAAATTCAGCTAATAAAAAGAAAACGAGGAAAAAGGCCCTACGGATGTCATCCAAACAGAGCTGTCGGAACTGAGCTATGTCAGTATTGCAGACGAACTGGATGCTGGTAAGCTTCTGTTTACAAGAAACGCCAGGCTGTTGAAGGGTCTCTTGTTCCACGTGTATCCAGACAAACATCAAACAGGACAACACTAAAGAAAGAGAGCTTCATACCCCGTGCTTAGGAGCAAGTAGGTCGACATCAGGGAAAGAAGTATGCTGGCCAGTCGCTGAGAGAGAGCTGTGGAGCTCAGGAGCGGCGCCACCAGGGAAGAAGCTAATGTTGCCCAGCTCACACTCTGATTCATAAGAAGCAGGCCTTCTTTCTTTAACAGACTGTGGTGGGTGCTGTACACAACATATACAGAGAGGACTGTACTCAGCATCTGTAACAGGAGTACCAACAGTTCGTCCTTTACCAAATTAGTTTTTCTTTTTACGAGAGTTGTTAGAACAGCCAGGGACAGCAGAAGAACCAGCAATCCGGCACCCATTACTAGAGAAAGGTTTGGCTTTCACAACAGGCATCAGTGGGAACACTGCAAGAAGCAAAGAGAAGAAAGCCCAACTCAGGCAGGTGATCTTTGCTCGGGTCCACAGCTGAGTGAGAAACGGCCAACTTGCAAACACAATCAGTCCAGCTGTCAACATGTAGCAGTAGAAGAAACTGAGCACCAGGACTTCAATACCCGAGGTAAAGACAAGCAAGTAGGCAACAAAATGGCTCAGAGGAAAAGTCAATAGTGATCCAACCAGGTCTTCAATAACTTCATGTTCTCTTAGTACTGCATACCATATGGGCACTGGCAGCAAGCAATACACGTAGTAAGTCCAGGAACAGGCTTGCATCACCAGGAAGCGTGCTGCTAAGACACCAGCAGCTATGAAGCTCCAAGGCAGGAGATGGTGAGGCTTCTTACCTTCCTTCCTAGTGCGTCTTGGGATATAAGAATGAGACTTGATGATTAACAAAGAAGCATAAGACATCCAACCCACAAAACCAACTGCAACATTGACGCCCAGAAACAGTCTGTCATAAGTGTGATAATAGGACAGTCCTCTCAGGGCAAGGTCAATCAGCTCCTCACAGAGGGACACAACTTCATCAAATTTTTCTTGTTTTATGTAAGATCTTGCTTTTCTTAAAATGTCCAGCTGTTGAGAATCTGAGAGCAACTTAAATGGTGTAAACAAAAACGGTAGTTTCTTTTTTCTGAGTCATTTTCACCTTGAACTGTTCAAGAATCTGTACTGCATTGGTAAGCATGCTCTCTGCTTTGAAGAGACCAGTGTTGTTAAGATAACCCACAGGAAGTATTCCCACCGAATTAAGGGGAAAGGGGACTCCAATAAGGGATGCCATCAGTGGTGAGATGTCAGCCTGATTGATGTCTTGCCTCTCCCAGTTTTCCAATCTCCATTCTTTTAAAAACTCATCATCATATTGCTGAGCTGACACATTTTGAGGGAATTTGATTCCAGCTCTCCAAATAACGAAAGGAGTTAAAGTCTCTGAAGGATGACCGGCCCCGTGGGAACCCAGTCTGTCATTCCATGGTCAGATGTAAAGACAAATGCAGTTTTCCCATCATCATCATAAAAATGCTTGAATATTGACACAATTTCTTTCACTCCATCATCAACATTTTTAATATTGTCCTTATATTCCCTTGATGATGGTCGGTGAGCATGTCCATTTGTATCTATTCCTAATAAATGTAAGAAAAAAAACTACTTTTTCTTCATTTAATTTTGAGAACAAAGATTGGTTGGTTTTTGCAGCATCAAAGAAGTCCTTAACTTTATCAAAAACCCAAGTATCCAGTTTTGTGTCATCGTGGGCACCAAAATCTTCTCTTTGAGCATCGTAACTATATGTATAAACATTGTCACCACTAGCACCTTTGGCAAACATAGGCAAGATATCTGGACTTCCCCAGCTCCATGTGTACTTGCTTTCATTAAAAAGAGAGTCAAATTCTACCGGATTTTCTTTCCATCCTTTGGCAATCGCACTGACATCCTCGTAAAAGCCAGCTATCAAGGCTACATGGCCAGGCCGAGATTCTGTTGGCACACGTGTGTGAGATACTCCCCAGCTGCCTTCATGCATTATAACATTCCTAATGAAAGGTGCTCTGGAGTTTCCATCTTCATCTAACTCATAAAGAGCATCTGCTCTCAGGCCGTCAGCAACAAATAACACTAATCTCTTTGCTGGAGGAGGCAAAAGTGTAAACTGAGGAGTCATTCCATGGACCAAAGGAGATGTAAAATAAATGTCAAAGATGGAGGCGAAGAACACAAAATGGACAAGCAATCCCAACGCAAAGAACAGCAGCATATCCACAATGGGCTCCATTATTCTCCCTGGTCTGAAGAATTAAATATCATAAGGATGGAGAATGCCCTTCAAAGTCAGCAGTTTTCAACTTGTGGGTCGTGACTCCTTTGGTGGGTCAGACAACCTTTTCACAGGGGTCACTGGGACCGGTCTCGAGAACAGGGCCTCCTTAGAATGAAGGCAGGACCCAGGGCCGTGCAAGATCTCGGGAGGGTTCCCTTCAACCCTCTCATACCACAATGAAACCAAACCCCTCAGCCACCTCCACCTCTGCTCCTCAAGGGAACGCCCCCAACATGCCCCAGGCCTCCACAGTTCTCGTGATAACTTGTTTCATGACTTTCTTTAACTCCTCAATACAGCTCAGGAAAAAAATATCAAAATATTTTGTACCTTGAATATAGTGACTCATTTATGGAAAAAAGTTAGAACATGAAACTCTCAAAGTCATGTGGGACCTGAAGTATCCATTAGGGTAAGTTAAAGTTGACTTTACAAACACTTGGTTATGAATGACTGGCATGTAGATTCCTTTTGAAAGCATGGAAGTTTAAGAATTAATGAAGCTGTATTTGTCCCCAGTGTTCCTGACCATGCTCAGCCTCTCCCATTATGAACATCTTTCCCCATAGTGGTGTATTTGGAGAGATATGTGACCTTATCTCAGTCTGGATGACTACTGTTGTCACTCAGAGAACATGATTTCCTCAGAGCATTGCTGTGCTTTCATATAATTAATGGCTTTTTCTCTGTAAGGGTAAATATTGGGATGTATCCTCCATTGTGGAGCACACTGAGCTGTTCTGCCGTGCAATACTGTGAAGTCCATGCAGAGCTCTTTCCCTCTAATAACAGCAAAACACTAACGAATTTTCTACCTTATAGTTTTCTGTTTTTCTGAATGTTCTATAGTTTGAATAATAAGGAAATGAAATATTCAGACTAGCTTCTGTATAGAATATGCAATGATGTTTCCTTCATGTATTTCCACATATCAATATCTCATTTCTTTTTCGTGCTCAATCCTATTCCATGGCTAGGTATGCCAAAGGTTGTTTATCCATTCACCTATAGAAAGGGATCATGTTTATTTCCAGGCTTTAAAAGATTAAAAAAAAAAGCTGCAATAGATATGCCATGCTGGTTTTGTATGGAAATAAGGTTTTAAATCCTTTACGTGATACAGAGCTTGCAACATGACAGAGTAATAACATGCTTTGTAGCAATATCACCAGATTGCCCTTCAAGGCGGTGTCTCCATTTGCATTTCCATCAACAGTGAATAGAAATTCATCCTTTGGTGACTGCACATGGGATAGATACCCAGGTGGAATGGTCTCCAGATGGCCACTCCTTCATTTTCTGTCCTATACTTTGTCTCCATATTTGCTCCCTTGAGTATTTTGTTACTCTTTCTAAGAAGGACCGAAGCACCCACACTGGGTTTTCCTTCTTCATGAGCTTCATGTAGTCTGTGAGCTGAATCTTGGCTATTTTAAGCTTTTGAGCTAATATCCATTTATCAGTGAGTGAATACCATGTGTGTTTTTTTGTGATTGGGTTACCTCACTCAGGATGATATTTTCTAGTTCCATCCATTTACCTAAGAATTTCTTAAATTCATTGTTTTTAATAGTTGAGTAATACCCCATTGTGAAAATGTACTACATTTTTTTTTTATCCATTCCTCTGTTGAAGGATATCTGGGTTCTTTCCAGCTTCTGGCTATTATAAATAAGGCTGCTATGAACATAGTGGAGCATAGGTCCTTGTTATATGTTAGGGCATCTTCTGGGTATATGCCTAGGAGTGGTATAGCTGGGTCCTCAGGTAATGCTATGTCCAACTTTCTGTGGAACTTCCAGACTGTTTTCCAGAGTGGTTTCACCATCTTGCAATCCCACCAACAGTGGAGGAACGTTCCTCTTTCTCCACACCCTTTCCAGCACCTACTAGATGCTGATGTGGATGTCAGGAAGTGCATGCTGACAGGAGCCTGATATAGCTCTCTCCTTAGAGGTCTGCCAGAGTCTGACATATTCAGAGGCAGATGCTCACTGCTAACCATTGAACTGATCAAGGGGTTCCCAAAGGAGTAGTTAAAGAGAAGACTGAAGGAGCTGAAAGGGTTTGAGGCCCCTGAGGAGAGCAACAATACCAACCAACCAGAGTTTCCAGAGTGTAAACCACCAGCCTGGGAGCACATACGGAGGGACCCATGGCTCCAGCTGTATAGGTAGGGGAAGATGGCCTTGTCTGGCATAGGTGGGAGAGGAGATCCTTGGTTCCATGAAGACTGGATGCTGAGTGTGGGGGAATTCGAGGGTGGGGAGGTAGATGAGGGCACATCTTCATAGAAGCAGGAGGAGGGGTGATGGGATAGGGGATTCCTGGGTGGGAGGGGAATAGGGTAAAGGGATAACATCTGAAATGTAAATAAAATATTCAATAAAAAATAGCAAACAAAAAAAAGAAAAAAAAAGTTAACCCAGAATTGGCCTTGTCTAAAGGAAATATATGGACAAAGACTGGAGCAGAGACTGAAAGAAAAGCCATCTAGAGACTGCCTCACCTGCAGATCTATCCCATATGCAGCCACCAAACCCAGACACTATTGCTGATGCCAAGAAGTTCTTGCTGACAGGAGCCTGACCAATACTGAGCACATGGGGACCTCAATGGAGGAGTTAGAGGAATGACTAAAGGAGCAGAAGGACTTTGCAACCCCATAGGAAAAACAAGAATATCATTCAACCAGACCCCCCAGGAGCTACCAGGTACTAAACCATCAACCAAGGGGTACACATGGAGGGACCCATGGCTTCAGCTGCATATGTAGCAGAAGATGGCTTGTCTGGCATCAATGGGAGGAGAGACCCTTGTTTCCGTGAAGGCTTGGTGCCCCAGCATAGGTGAGGTAGTAGTGGGTGGGAGGGTGAGGTAGCACCCTTAAAGAATCAGGAGGAGAGTGATAGGATAGTGGGTTTGTGGAGGGGAACCGGGAAGGGAGAGAGCATTTGAAATGTGAATAAATAAGATAACCAATAAAAATATCATTTCAAAAAAAGAAAAAAAGAAATTCATGTTGCCCACACACATTTTATTGCTTTGTTTGCCAGTGTTCTGTACTTGTAGCATTCTTACAGATATGTAGCAGTTTATTAATCACTTCACTTACATGCCCAGTATCAAAAATATAGTGTATATTTTTAAGACTGAACTACTCTATGTATATTCTTTTGATGATGTGCATGCTGAGGCCATCTGTATATTTTCAAAAGTGATACAGTTATAGTATAAGTTTTAGAAACAGATGCATTGTGCAAAAATAAGTAAAAAGATTGTCTTCATTGTTGAAGTGTTCCTTGATTTTTAAACTCAGTAGTTCTTTAGTAAAAATTTTGAAAATATCCTGGTCTCTTCAGTGTTTTCTATAGACCAGTATTTGCTACACCATTAAAATCTGTCCTATACTCCTTTGATGGATTAACAAATTAGTGGTGTACTAACTTATCTCAAAACCTGGGAATAAATAGATTTTTTCCATGTTCTAGAGTGGTCTAGTTTCATGTTTACATTCAGTTCTTTGATAATTTTCAGGTAGTATATCTAAGGGCTGATTTACTTGTGCCTAGATATGTCTTTTATATAGATATGCACTTTTTCTGACATTTGTTGAAGGGACTGCAATATGTTCAAAATCTTTTGGTACAGCTAAGTGAGGCTCTACTGAGCTGTAATTTGGGTCTCCAAATATTTGTCAGTATATAATTATGAAAATAATTTCTACCACAGGCAATCTGACTGAGCCAGTTGCTACATGTAACCAACACCTTTCTAGGGGCAACTACACTTGACATCTTGTTATTTATTTATTAACAGTGGCAACATTTAGTCAAAAATCTGGAAGCTACTAGCAACAAAATGAAGTTCATATTAAGTAGTCAATGACCTAGAGCAAAAATTACAATTAATAGTGAATTATACAAATAAAGCTGATAATTAAATATAAGCAGTGTACCTACATTGATACCTTAGAGCGTAGTTTTTCCCTTATACCAATAAACAAAATAATACTAAAATAATAATGCAATAATCAAGTATTTCTTGAGCATAAGGAAATATATGTCTCAATTAATGGGAGAAGGTTATGCTTACAAAACATTGTCATGCCTGTATAAAGCCATTTACAGTCAATGAACTCATTTTTATTTCTCATATGGAAGCTGTCAAATACACGTCCATGTATCTGCTCAAGGTAAAGATGTATGTTCATCTATAATCTGATAAAAGCACTCCTAGTATCTTTATTCATAACTACTCAAGGTAAAAAAAAGTCCATATTTCAGAATAAATGTTATCATTACCAGCATATCCAGTAACAAAGACATGTTATTCATTTATTCAAAGTACATTAGTGAACCTTTAAAGAAACTGTTACAGTGCGAAAATTATGTTAATTCACTGAAGGATATGTACTGTATAATTTTATTCAAATAAATTTGAGAAGTGAAAAGCACATAAGTAAAAATACATAAGTCTGAACCAACAGAAGTTCTGAGTTTATTTGCTATGTAAGAGTATATGTTTATGTATGGGACATGTGGTAATAATTAGATATGTGTATTTTTGGATGTATAGTAAGTTTGGTAATGGTTTTAGTATACACTTTTTTGAATCACAATAATCCTTTAAGAATATTCCCTTGATTATAATTAAAAGTATATTTTCTAATAAAGTGTCAGAGTTCAGTCAGTAAGTTGAAGAGTGTTGAATGATTTGCTTCCAGCTTGTATTCCTTTTTGTTTGTTTTTGTAGCATTTTTTTATCCTTTTTATTGCATATTTCATTTATTTACATTTCATATATTATTCCCTTTCCAAGTTTCCCCTCTAGAAACCCACTATCCCATCCTCCCTCCCCCTGCTTCTATAAGGGTGCTACTCCAACAACCCACCCTCTCCTTCCTACTCACCCTGGGACATTGAACATTCAAAGGACCAAAGGCTTCTCCTCTCATTGATGCCAGATAATGCCATCCTTTGTTACATATGCAGCTGGAGCTGTGAGTCCCTCCATGTGTACTCTTTGGATGATAATTTAATCCCTGGGAGTTCTGGGGGATCTGATTCGTTGATATTATTGTTTTACCTATGAGTTGCAAACCTGTTCAGCTCCTTCAGTCCTTTCTGAACTCCTCCACTGTGTATTCTTACAATGCCCTAGAGACTATGAACACAAAGTTCTGGGAGCTCAATTCATTCCTGACAATAACTAGCTGTGTGTATCAATTACAATCTGCTCCATCCCTGCAATTTAGTCATTTGTATATAAATAAAATTTAAGTAAGCTTCAAACTACACAGCAAGCAACTACACTTATAAATATGTTGATCCATATTTATAAGTGATTTGAACTGCATTGGCAGTCCTTTACCATCCTGCTAGTCTCCCTTCAGTAAACACATTTTCTTTTATTACTTTCACTTTTTGAAATACTTTTCACATTTAAGAAGCTGTCTCTTCTATGTACATTGTTATACAGACCAGAGCATTTGCATATTGCTCCCTAGGGAGGTCCTTGCCCTGCTGGCTTGTTATAAAATCTCAACTGTCATCTTGCCTTCACTGATCACTCTCCTAATTTCATTTCCTCAAAATGATGAGTACTGCCCAGTTCCTATTTTTGCCAATGCTCTGGATTTAGGGTAAGGAAAATGGAAGGTGAAGTAGGAGAATGGGGAAAAAAGGTGATCTCTGGGTGCCTGTATTTGCTGTTCATTTGTGATGGGACAGGTCAAATTTTCCAGGATGTGAGGTTTTGTTACATCCTAATGAGAAATTCCAAATGGAACAGTATCTGTACTAAGATCAATATTCTAACATAGATTGGGAGGAGTGGTATAGACTCTGATGTTTAGAACCTTCAAATCACTTGTTTTGTGAAAAAAAAATATTTGAGATATAATATTTTGAAATCTGAAAACCTGCCAGGATCTCACCTGAAAGGAATAACATAAAAGATTTCACAAAGATTTTTCAGGAAGTTTATACATGACTTTACGCTATTGTATTATAATTTCAGAAACCAGCGGTGATGTTGTGATGACTCAGACTCCACTATCTTTGTCGGTTACCATTGGACAGCCAGCCTCCATCTCTTGCAAGTCCAGTCAAAGCCTCTTATATTCTGATGGAACGACATATTTGAATTGGTTATTACAGAGGCCAGGCCAGTCTCCACAGAGCCTAATCTATGAGGTGTCCAAGCTCTACTCTGGAGTCCCTGACAGGTTCAGTGGCAGTGGATCAGAGATAGATTTTACACTTATAATAAGCAGAGTGGAGCCTGAGGATTTGGGAGTTTATTACTGTTGGCAAGGTACACATTATCCTACCACAGTGATACAGACCCTAACAAAAACTTCTTTGCCTGAGGCAGACCAGCTAGCAATGTGCTACTTGACTTTTGAGAAGCAGAGTACTCTGTGTATGTGTGTGAGAGAGCGAGGGCTGGAGAACATGAGTAAATGTTTGCAGCTGAGTGGAGCCCTGGCAAGACTCAGCTGGCTGGATGAATGGTTTGACTAGATCTCAAGTGCCACTAATTTCCAGTCCATCTTGTAATAGCCATTGTGTTGCCTCTGCATCAGGAGAATTTAATCTCATTAATCTGAATTATAATCAGTGTCATATGCTTACTGCTTAAACTTATGTCTCAGTTTTGAGGGCTTAGTTTTTCTGTTTTGTTTGTTTGTTTGTTTATAATCAGACTCATTTTAATTTCTTAAATAAGTTATTTTACAGAAATAAAAGACACCCTATTAATATATATTTGACATTAGTAAAGCACATGTATTTAATATAAACAATGTGATGAGACTGACATTCTCACTAAGTCACTGCTATGACAGTCTCTCAGCTACAGTGGTTTCATTCCATCGCATCAACTGACTCATTCTTCTGCTCTGTCTACATTCATTTTACATAGGCAGACAAAATCTCACATTTTATTTGGAAATAACATCCATTTTAAGATTGTGGAAATGCACTTATATGTTTATTGTACCCTGAAGTGTTTTGGTGTTAGACAGTTTGGGTGACTGAATTCTGTACAACAAAGATTATGAAATGTAGAAAGATTTACCAAAAAGGGGCAAGGACTAGAGATGTTGCTCATCAGTTAAGGGTATTTGTTCTTCTTGTCACGGAACCTGGCTTAGGATATCAGGACCTCCATGGCAACATAATAGTGTGTGAGTCCTGTTCCAGGAGATCAAATGTCCTATTATGACCTCCAGTGGCACCATGTTGCTCAGACATATATACAAACAAAACATAAATGTAAATAAAATTTTAAATGTACTTTTCTTTTCTCATATATTACAGCCCAACTACAGTTTCCTCTATCTCCTATGCTCCCACTCCCTCCACTACCCCAAACTGGCCTCTCCCTTTGATCCACTCCTGCTCAATTTCCCTTCAGAAAATAGAAGGCCTCTCAGAAAGAACAGTTGTTATAAAATTAGGCATATATCCTCATATCAAGGCTAGACAAGGCAACCCAATAAGAGTAAAAGGGACACAAGAGCATACAAATAATTCTGAGACAACCCCACACCCATTGTTAGGAATCTCAGAAGAGCACCAAGCTCACAACTCTAACATGTATGCACAGACCCTAGCTAAGATTCATACAGATTTCAGTCTCTGTCTTTTCTGTAGCTTCAGTCTCTGTGAGTTTGTATGATCCCTGCCTTATTGATTCTGTGGGCTAAGTTCTTACAGTGTTTTGAACTCCTTTGATTCTACAATCCTTACCTAATTTTGTGGACCTCCTTGAGCTCTGCCTAAATTTTGCATGTTGAGGTCTGCATTTTCTGCCATGAGTTGCTGATTGAAGCCTCCCTGATGACAATTAGACTAGTTTCTAATCTTTGAGCATAGCAGAATATTATTAGGAATCATTTCATTGACTTTTCCTTCTGTTTTATTTTTTTTTTTTTTGTTACTCCTGTCATTCAGCCTCTGATGACTGGCCATCCGCACAATGTAAGACATGGGCTCCCTCTAATAGTTTGAGCTTCAGGTCAGACCAGTCTTTGGCTATTAAACCAAAGTCTGTGTTATCCCAGGATATCTTACAGGCAGGAAAAATAGTAGGTGGAAGGTTTCAAGGCTTGATCAATATCTTAATCCTACCACTGAAAGCCTGGGCTGGTTACACAAGATGGTCAATTAAGGCTCCAAATTCCCCATTACTAGAAGTCTTCTACACATAATATATATTTTTTAAAAAGTCAAAATGGCAATGTGAATTAGTTCTGGGGAAGCTTATAAACAACGTGCCATTATAAACTTCATATTTACAATTTTGTTTTAAAATGACTCTAACATTATTCTCTCCACTATTATTTGGACTTGCTTTACTTACTAATAAAACCTCATTCATATTTCTAGTTAATGTCTAATAAAATAATTTCTCACTATTATACTTTCATCTCTCTATTGTACACAGTTGGTCAGTAGCTACACACCAGAATGTCTTCTCTAGCACCTTTCACTTCCTATGTCCAGGTAATGACACCTCAGTCTAAGGGTGGCCCATTTTACTAAGAACTGGCACAGAGTCTCCTCTCCATTCATCTGCAGTTTTTGTGTGCTAAAGCTACACAGAGGTGTGCATGATTTTCTTTGTAAATTCTTAATATATATAATTTGCCTTATGAAAGCTTAGTCCAACATATATGGCCTAAGAATTCCACAGCTACTTCTTTATTAACATGAGACTTGGGTCCATTTTGCACTTCTGCTAATTTAACAAGTTTTCTACATAGACTTCCTTGAGGTTAGCTCTGGTGTAGACTTTTACTAGTATCAAAACATGACATATACCTAGATGGCAACTGTAGCTCCTATTATGACTATGAATTTTTTCACCATTTCCTTGATACTTTGGATCTATGTTAGTCTTTTGTGATATGAGATGATGATGTGAAAGTGATTATATAGTTATTACACTCACTTATAATTTATGACACATCTGTCCTTAGAAATGAGATGTGAATTGCATCTGCTAAGACCCAATACTAAAGCTAAAACTTTCATCTTGAGATTTCTTTGTTGTTGTAGTTTCATTGTATGCATGTGTGGAGGGTAGTGCTCCAAGTGCAGAGGACAGGTATTGATGCATAGGGGGATAAGTAGAATTGCTATGTATGATATGAAATTCACAAAAAAGTCAATAAAAAGTTAAAAATTGTTAACATTGTCAAGTCTAGTCAAACTATAAATTTTGACAAGTCTGTCAATCCTAGGTTTGAAATCAGAACATGTACTTAAGAAAGGTTCCATATTTCTAGCAAGGCCTAATGAATAAAATCTTATGGTGTGTATGTTCTGTATCTTTATTATCCTCTCATATTTATGGATACCTGTTGTTTTTCATTCCTTAAGTATTATGAATAGGCCACCAATAAACATAGATATGGAAGTGCCTTAGTGGTCAGATGTAAATTTCTTTTAGTATTTGTCAGGATTACTAAAAAATTAGTTATATGGTAGCCCTACTTTTTAATATTTTGAGAAATATCCACATTGATTTCCATAATTGTACTGGTTGCTTGCCTACCTGCAATGAATAAGGGATTTTCTGTTTCTAACTCTCTACCAACATTTATGGTTAGAGTTCTCAATGGTAGGCATTTTAATTTCTGTTTCCCTGACAACAATGTGTGATTTTTGAAGATGGCTCTAAGAGGAAATTTCCTAGCTCTACATTTATTTGTTAAAAAAAAAATCGTAGGAGAGATCTCATAGTAGTAGCTTAATAGCATACCTGAGAACTCAAGAACCAAAAGAGGAAATCTCACTCCAAAGAGGTAGATGGCAAGAAATAATCGAACTCAGAGCTGAAATCAATAAAATACAAACAAAACAATAAGCAAAATCAACACAGAAAATTAATAGAAAACAGAGTTCATTTTGTGGGAAAATGAATAGTATTGAAACACCATAGCCAAGTTAAGTAAAACACAAAGAGAGATATTGTTTGGTAGGTTATCATCCTACCAAAAGCAATCTACAGATTCAATGCAAACCCCAACAAAGTATCAAGGTTTTTCACAGTCCTTGAAAGGACCATGCACTGTTCCACATGGAAAGACAAAAAAATCTCAGTATAGCTAAATGATCCTGATCACTAAAAGAACAGCAGAAGGTATACCCATCCCTGACTTCAAGTTGTACTATTGAGCTATAGTAATAAATACAGCATAGTATTAGCACAAAAGAGACACATTGATCAATGGAATGAAATTGAAGGATCAGACATATTTATGCAAGGTGGATACCTGAGTTTTTAAAAATAAAATGCCTAAAATACTCAGTGTGAAAATGAGACAATATCTTAAACAAATGGTTCTGGTCAAACTGGATGTGTGGATGTAGGAGGTTGCAAATAGACATGCTGTACTAAACCTCAGTCCAAGTGAATTGAAGACCCCAAGTAAAAACGAGATATACTGATCCTTACACAAGATTAAATGAGCAATAACTTTGAATGCATTGGCACAAATAAGGCTTTCTGAACAGAGCACTATTAATATAGGCACTTAGGTCAACAATTAATACATGGTACCTCATGAAATTGAGAAGCTCCTGCATGATAAATGACACAGCAATCAGACAAACTGATATTTTTGAGCATGGGAAAAGGTTTTTACCAACTGCCCATCTGAAAGAGGGCAAATATTCTAAATGTATAAAGAACTTAAGAAACTATATATCAAGAAAATAAAAAAAAACAATTTTAAAATGAGATATAGACCTAAAGAAAGAATTCTTTAGAAAGAAATATTGAATGACTAAGAAACTTTTAATAATTGATCAGTGTCTTTAGTGAGTATGGAAATGCAAATCAAATCACTTTATTTATCTTACATTCAAGTGAATGTCTAAGATCAACATCTACAAACAAAAAACAGCTCATGCTGGCAAGGATATGTAGCAAGGGAAACACTCCTCTATTGTAGGTGGGAATGTACACTTGTACAAGTATTGTAGAAATCAGTGTGCCAGTTTTTCAGGAAATTGGGAATTGATCTATCACATGATTCACTATACTTTTATGGGTGTACACCTAATGATTGTTTCATTCAACTACAAAGATACTCAATAATATCTATTATGGCTCTTTTCACAATTGCAAAAGTTAGAAACAACCTAGATTTCTATCAATAGAAGAATGGATAAGAGAATGTGATACCTTTGTACAATGGAGTGTTATTCAGCCATTAGAAAACATGAAATTATGAGGCAAATGCATGGAATTAGAAAATGTCATTCTGAGTGTGGTAACTCAGATGAACAAAGAAAAATATGGCATGTATTCACTTTTATGTGGATATTAGTTGTTAAGTCAATGGTATACAAGCTGCAGACCATTGTTCCAGAGACATTGGGTATAGAGTAAGGCACTGGATGGGGACAGACAGTTCTCCCTAGAAGAGATAATCCAAATAAATAGATTACTAAGTGTAGGGTTATATTTTTAAAATTCTACTTTAATAAGTGTATTTAAATGTATTAACCTGCCTTCTAGCCTACAGCCCAGTAGATTTTGTGGAAAAAATGTTAATAGGGTAAATGAGGATGTGGACATATTTAGAATAGTTTACTGGGGTGAGTCCAATCTGTATTGTCAGGATATCAGCAGTTCATTTCAAACAAATCAGAAGCAGTAGCTCAATCCACTTCCAAATACCATTCACAAATCAACAACAGCAGTTTGATCCAAAAGAAACTCCAAGGCTCTGACAATTGGTATGAGCCAGCAGAAGCAGCAAGGAGCCCAGAACCATCACCAGAAGTTCTTTGGTTTGTTTCTCTCTAGAAACTCACCACCAACAATGATCAGTGAAGAAGGCAAATCAAACCAATAAAGACCAGCATTAACAAAACCCAATGAAGACCAGCAAAGAGTGACAAGGTGAGCCACACAGTATCATTCACTGTCTGTTGGATTATCCTTATGTCTTTTCCAAATATAATGTGTCCTTTCAAGTGTCTGATCTAGCAAGACATCACAAGATATTTTCCAGGCCGCTTACAGAAAAACATCACATGTCAGTTCTCAGCAATACAACTTCCCACACATCTGCTCTATTAAAACATCCTCTTATAATACAGTTTCCAGAAAAACATCACATGACAGAGCTGAGTCTCCAAATAAACAATGAATTTCCACTTTGAATGGATACAGCGGAGGAACTGGATAGGAAGATTGAAGTGCAAGGAGGAATGGTAGATGGGAAGAATGACTGGTATAAGGAGAGAGACACAAAGAATTAAGACTATTTGAGAGGTAATCTGGAAACCTAACACTGTAGAAGCTTTCTTATATATTTAAATATGAAAACAGTCTGAATTCACCTAAATTTGTTCATCACGAATGATTTACTGGTCTGATCTTTGTTTTATTTTGAGGGATAACAGAATATTTTTAAATGATTTTAGCTTGACTCTTTCTCAACTGCCCACCACTGTCAGACCATTTTTTTAAAAAGTATCTCCATATTTTAATGATCTTGCACCTGTATTCTACCACTAAGCATCCAAAGACCTCTTCAGTTTGGAAGTTCTTTCAATCTTCATACCTCTACTGTCAATAGAGTGACAGCTTGCTTCCACAGTGATGCTGACTATAAAAAAGCAGAAGTGTGAGACTGAGATACTTCAGTGGCTTCTGTGGTGCCTCACCCTTCTACAAATTGTTTCACAAATATAGGCTTGAAATTTCCAGCTAAAGATGGGATGAAGAAACAAGAAAGGTTTCCTTGTCTCTGCTCTTCACTCCATTTCAACTCTAGAATACATATACTACAATGAATATCCTGATGTAATTGGACAATCTTCCAAAGTACACAACATTGAGAAACCCTCAGTTTGGATGGGCAGTGAAAATGATTGATACCATGTTCTTATAAATGCAGACAACGCATAATCTTAAATCATAACATATAGTATACTCCTGCTGCCACATAGATGACAGCTAAGACTCTTGTTCATGTCTCAGTTGCAACCTTCCCTATGTACATTTTATAGTTAAGTGAAGAACTCTTAAATATAAAGTACTTTTCATGTTTGTGGATTAATATAAAATGTCTACTCCAACTTGGTAAAAATCTCAAAATTCTTTGGCAAAAATTTCCAAAGAGTGGTTGCGGTTACTACTTAATACAATAATATGAAGGCAGAGTTGGAAGCAATCAAAGTATGTTTGACAACTGAAATTTCCATAGATTTTCATAACTTATATTTCAATTATCTTGAGTTCCAAGGGTTAACAAATTCAAGTTTTTTAGAACAAACTGGAATCATAGTGAATATTATAGCATTTAGATTCACTTTTGACATCACTAAATCATCTTTGCCCAAGTTGAATAGAATGTTGTCAGGAGCTGACATATCTCAAGTCAAAAAGCCTTACATTAATGAAACCATCTTTAAATGCCATATTGTATAGGTCTCTGAGTTTGTTTTGAAGACAAGCTATCTACCCATAGCATATTTACATAAGCAAATTTTGTGTCTTAGTTAGGGCTTCCATTGCTGTGAAGACACACCATGACAAACAACTTTTGTAAGGGACAACACTTAATTGGTGCTAGTTTACATTTTCTGAGTTTCAGTCCTTTATCATTATAGGAGGAAGCAAGGCAGCATGTATGTAGACATGGCACTGGAGAAGGAGCTGAGAGTTCTGCATCTTGATTCAAGGCAACAAGGAAAAATGGACTTCCAAGCAGCTAGAAAGAGGGTCTCAAAGCCCACTCTCACAGTGAAACACTTCCTCCAACAAGGTCACAACTCCTAATGGTGCCATTTTCTCACCCAAGTAAATTCAAAACACCACACTTTGTTTTCATCTGTTTAATATCTGTTCAAACTAGGAAGCATATTTTGTGATGGACTATACTAATATCTGACATGACCATAAATTTGATGGACTGATCATTAATGTGTAATATTTACTTATCATAAACAGTTTTTAACAGCAGGTTATAAAAGGAGTGAAAATAAATAGATTCCAATGATATGCTCACATCCCACTACCTCATCCTGCTAGGGGTATGTAATTAATGTTTCCTGAGACTACCATAATAGTAGTCAATGCTGATGACAAATTATTAAAATTGTAATCTTTAGGGGACATAGTAGCATCAAAATATGTCATATCACAAACTTCATATGTGCTGTATTCTATATAGCACTTTCTTTTATTCCAACTCTTCTTTTGGGGGGTTAACCACAGAAAGTCATTTTGCTAGATGCATTACAAGGATAACATAGCTAGAATTACACAAACATAACAGAGAATTCTCTTAAGCAAACTGTAAGTCATTTTGTCTTATTTGTGCTTTTGAGCCTAAGAGGAGAGTTAGAAGCAGAAAGGCTATATTCACAGTCCTTCTCAATTCTCACAATGACCTTCAAAACCTGGAAGAACTGAAAACAAAATATTAACAGTTATAGGCACTAGGTGGAGCAGTTGGTGCAGCTCAGGCCCTCTCACTGTCCCATAAGGATGTTTTTGTTATGACTTCTATCACTGTGGGAGGTAAGCTTTGATATTGTAGACAGTAGTAGTAAGTAATGTCTTCAGGCTGTAGGCTGCTGATGGTAAGAGTAAAATCTGTCCCAGATCCACTGCCACTAAATCTTGATGGGACCCCTGATTGCAGTTTGGATGCTTCGTAAATTAATAGTTTAGGAGAATTCCCTGGTTTCTGCTGGTACCATGCTAACCAACTATTGATGTTCTGACTGGCACTGCAAGTGATGGTGACACTGGCTCCAAGAGTTGCAGACAGGGTTGATGGAGATTGAGTCATCTGGATGTCACATGTAACACCTGAGTTTGAAATTATACAACCAACAGGCAGTGTAAACAATATTTTAAGAAAAATTCAGGCAGCACTCACCACCCTGGTTTTACAGTTTTTTGACTTGTCTTCCTTACCTGAAGACCAGAGCAATAGTAGCCCCAGAAGTTCAGGAAGAACCCACATATTCATGCTGTTTCCTCTCTTAGAGTGACTCTTACACATACCATGAACACCCTTTGAATAAGTGCTTAGAGAAGTGGGCTGTGCACTGGGCACATGCAAATGAGCAAGCCTGTGCAGGATTGGCTGCACTGATTTCAGTGACTTAATATTAGCATCAGAGTCCCCAGGTATCCAAGAGAGAAGAGGGTGGAACAGATTTGCCTCTATATAATGTGCTCTTCCCTGTGTGTCAAAGAACAATATCAGTGTAGAAGTTGTAAGTGACGTTTTGTTTATTATACCTCTGTTCTTTGTCATGAATTTCTGGGGTACATTCTTGTTAAATTTGGAGACTTATTCTCTGAAAAAATCCTTATTCACTCATTTTCCTTTTTTAGAAAGATAAAAATTAAACTTTGTCATAAAAATTTGGAAAAAAATAACAGCACACACTAAAATTAACCAGAAACAAATTTTCAAACATAATGGACTTCTATCTAATTAGAGTGGAAGATGTGGAGATTCACAGTAGATTTTATACTTTCAATTGTATTTTATGCACTTACCCATCACACAAAACAAAACATCTATGAGATCATTACAAATTATCTTTATATGCTTTTTCATCACTGGTGTCAATTTCACTCATTTCATTTTTGACTAGTGATATCATTGATTACAAAATACTGTTTGCTTTGATTCTTGGATGCTCTTTAAATGGACATAGAGAACACTTTAAATCATGATTGAGTTATCTCCCCTAAGTATTCTTACATGCCTCCATTCATCTGTGTTCTGAAAAATTACTTTTTAGCTAAGCCTGGATTCAATGACAGGATTATTCTCAGAAGAAGTTTCAGTTTAATGAGATGTAATTTAATAATTGTTGATCTAGTGACTATGGTGGTGGATCACAGCTACTCAGTAGAATCAGTCTGAAGCTTTCATCTCACAAAATGGGTACAAAGACATAAGTTCTGAAACTTTTGGACACCTGATTTTTGATAAAGATCCATAAATACAATGGTTAAAAAGGAAACATCTTGTACAAATGATTCTCAAACTGAATGTCTGCATGAGGAAGAATGCAAATACATCAAAACGTATCTCCCTGCAAAAACTCAAGTCTAAGTGGATCAAATACCTCAACATAAAAACATATGAACTAAATCTAATGAAAGAGAAAATGAGAAATAGTCTTGAGCTTATTTATACAGAAGACAGCTTTCTGAACAGAATAATAATGATTCAGGCACTAAGATCAACAATAGATAAATGGGACCTCCTGAAAGAGAAAAGATTCTTTAAGGCAAAGGACAGTGTCAATAGGACAAAATGGTAGCCTAGAGATTGAGAAAAGAATGTGACCAACCCTACATTTGACACAGGGCTAATATCCAAGTTGTCTAAAGTACTCTAGAAGTTTTACATCAGCAACACAAATAACTCCTTTTAACAATGGGTTGCAGAGCTAAACAGAGAATTCTCAACAGAGGAATCTCAAAATGCTGAAAAGCACTTTAAGTAGTTCAACATTCTTAGACATCAAGGAAATGAAAATCAAACTGACTCTGAGATCCTATGTTACACCTCTCAGAATGGCAAAGATAAAACAAAACAAACAATACAAACAGAACTCAAGCAACAACAAATGCTGGCAAAGATGTGGAGTGAGGTGATTGCTGCTGGGACTGTCTTTGGAAATCAACTTCAATTTCTCAGAAAATTGGAAATATTTCTATCTCAAGCCCCATATGTACCACTTTTGAGTGTACACCCAAATGAAATTGGGAATAGTTCTATCTAAAGATATATATATATTCCTAAAGATATTCTCAAATGATGCTCCACCATACTACAAGAACATGTGCTCCACTATGTTCATAGCAGCTTTATTTATAATAGCAAGAAACTGGAAACAATCTAGATGTCCCTCAACTGGAAAATGAATATAGAAAATGTGCTTCATCTACATAATGGAATGCTACTCAGCTATTAAAAAACGGATTAGTTGAATATTGCAAGCAAATGGATAGAACTAGAAAATATCATACTAAGAGAGATAACCTAGAGATGAAAGGGCAAGTGTGGTATGTACTCACTGATACATACATTTTAGCCATAAAGTAAAGTACAAGATACCCATTCTACACTCCAGAGACTCAAAGAAGCTAAACAAGAAGGAAGGCTCAGGGAGGATGCTTGAATCTCACTTAGAAAAGGGAAGAAAAGTGTAAGATAGAGAGAGGAAACTTGGTGAAAAAGGTTATAGAGCGGGAAATGGGATACTCAAGATCAAGTGTGAGGAGAGACAGGAGAGATGTCTGAGTGCAAAAAGAACGAATGGAAATAGTCAACTGGCAGGAGTAGGGAGTTGTGGGCATCTTGAGGATATGCCAGAACCTGGTGTGGGGAGGCTCCCATGAGTCAGTAGGTATGAATTTAGTGAGAGTTTTAGCAGTGAGAATATGGCATCTGAAATGGCCACCTCCTATAGCCAGGCAGGACCCCAGTGGAGGTATAGTGACACTAACCCACCTACAATACTTTCAATCCAAATTTTGTCCTGTCCACTAGAAAGACTGAGAGAAAGATGAAGCAGAAACAGAAAATGGCCAAGCAATAACTGTCCAAACTTGAGACCCATCCATTGTGCAAAAACCAATGCCTGCCACTGTTAATAATACTCTGTTATGCTTGCAGTACAGGATAGGAACATAATTAACCTCTAATTAACTCTACTTAGCAACTGACACAAATAGATTCAGGGAACCACAACCAAACAGTAGGTGAAGAGTGATGGAGTTTTTGGAAACTGAGAGGGGATAAGAACCCCATAGGAAAACCAACAGAGTCAACTAACCTGGATCCCTGAGGGCTCTCAGAGACTAAACCACTCACTAATCAAACAGCATACCTAGTTTGGACTTAACCCCCACCACATTCCATATATTTTGCTGATATTCAGCTCAGTCTTCATGTGGTTCCCCCAACTACTGGAATTGGGGGCTGTCTCTAAAGCAGTTGCCTTCTTGTTGATACCTTTCCTATAGCTGGACTGCCTTACCCTGCCTGAGTAGGAAAGCATGAACCTAGCCCTGCAGAGACTTGATGTGCCAAGCTGTGGGGATACTCAGGTGGGGCCTCTACCTTGTTTGAGGAGAAGGGGTGAAAGGTGGGGTAAGAGACTCTGTGAGAGGTGGACTGGGAAGAAGGAGTACAGCAATTAAGATTAAAAGTGAATAAATAACTACAATTAAAACAATAGAGAAAAATTGGGACCTAATGAAACTGAAAAGGTTTCTATGTGCTTTATTTTTGTCTCTCATTGGAAAATAAAACAAAAAGCAAGGAAATAAACAAGAGTAAAAAAATGAATAAAATCACAGCACACACACACACAAAACACACACTGTAAATACAGTAGACACCCTAGAATATAAATCATAATATACTGCCAAGAGACCAGTAAGAGAAACATGCATAAAGAAAGCCATAATCTATATGAGAGAAATAGTATACCAAATGGGACCATTCCTGTTAATGAGTACATGTACATGTATAGTTCACTTAGATTTTTCAGTTTTGTGGAGTACAGGTTTTTGAAGTGAGACATTATGATTTTTTTTGGGATTTTTTCAGTGTCTGTTATGTTCCTCTTTCATTTCTGATTTTGTTAATTGGGATATTTCTCTCTGTCTTTAATTTGGCTAAGGTTTTGGGTATCCTTCTGATTTTTCTCAAGGAACTACATCTATGTTTCATTGATTATTTGCATTGTTCTCTTTATTTCTAGTTGATTGATTTCAGCCTTGAGATTGATTTTTTCCTGTTATCTACTGTCTTAGTTAGGGTTCCATTGTTGTGAATAAACACCAGGATCATTGCAACTCTCATAAAGGGAAACATTTAAATGGGGCTGGCTTGCAATTTCAGAAGTTTACCCTGTTATCATCATGGTGCTAAGCATGGCATGGTCCAGGCAGATGTAGAAGGAGATGTGAGTTTTACATCTTGATTTGAAGGTGTCAGAAGAAGCCTGAGACTAGGGATAACTTGAACACATATATGACCTCAAAGTCCATCTCCACAGTGACACACACCCTCCCACAATGCCACACCTACTTTACCATGGCCACAATTTCTAATAGTGCCACTGTATATGGGTCGAACTTTCTAATATATGAGTCTCTCTTGACTATACCTATTCAAACCAGGACATTGTAATAATGTGGGTCCTTGAGAACTTTCACAGTGTGGTCCACTATCACTTTGGAGATGATATTTCTTTGTTATCTCACCAATTGCTTTAGTTCTTGTTATCTTACCAACAACCTTGAACACATTGGCACAGTTAATAAATAGAACCTCAAGAAGCTGAAAATATTCTGAAAGTCAAAGAAACTTTTTTAAAATTTTTTTATTGGATGTTTTATTTACATTTCATATGTTGTCCCCTTACCCTATCCCCCACCCACCCAGGAACCCCCTATCCCCTCACCTCTCCTTCTTCTCTGTGGATGTAACCTCTACCTACACCCCCACTCCCACCTCCCCACCCTCAAAATTCCCACCCCCTGGGGCGTCCAGCCTTCATGAGGTCAAGGATCTCTTCTCCCACCTATGCTCAGCAGGGCCCTCCATTCTTACATATTCAGCTGAAGCCCTGGACCCCTCCCTCAGTGCTCCCAGACTGGTGGTTTAGACCCTGGGAGCTGTGGTTGGTTGGTATTGTTGCTTTCCTCATGGGGCCACAAACCCTTTCAGCTCCAATGGCCTTCACTCTGACTCCTCCATTGGGAATCCCATGATCAGTTCAATGGCTAGTTGTGAGCATCTGCCTCTGAATATGTCAGACTCTTGCAGACCTCTGAGGAGACATCCATATCAGGCTCTTATCAGCATGCACTTCCTGACTTCCACATCAGCATCTACCTTTGGTCACTGCACATGGGATGGATACTCAGGTGGAATGGTCTTCAGACGGCCCCTCCTTCAGCAAAGAAACTTTTTATAGGACAGAATAGCATCTACAGACTGGGAAAGGTTTTCGCCAACTTCATATCTGATAAAGGGCTAATATCCAAAATATATAAAGAACTCAAGAAACCAAATGTAACAAACCAAACAATCCAATTATAAATTGTAATTCTGACCTAAACAGACACCTGTCAATGTAGGGATTTGAAATGTCTGAGACAATTTGAAGAAATGTTCAGTATCATTAACTATCAGGGAAATGTAAATCAACACTACTCTGATATCCCATCTTATACCTATCAGAATGACTAAGATCAGTAACACAAGTAGCAGTTCATGCTGGTGGGGATTTGAAGGAAGAAGAATACTCCTCCATTGTTTGGGGGAGTCAAAACTTGTACAACTACTATCAAAATTAATATGGTGGTTTCTCAGAAATTGAGAATTACTTTACCTTAAATTCCAGCTATAACCTTCTTGGGCATATACCTAAGAGATGTTCCATCTTACCACAAGGAAACCTGTGCATCTATGTTCATAGCAGCTTTATTCATAATAGCCAGAACATAGAAATAACCCAGATGTTTCTCATCCAAAGAATGGATAAAGAAAGTGTGCTGTATTTATCCAATGGACTACTCGTAAGTGGTTAGGAAAAGATGATATCATGACATTTGCAGCCAAATGGATTTAAAAAAATTATCCCAAGCAAGGCAATCCAGGACCAGAAAGACAAACATGACATGAACTCACATATGAGTGGAGTTAGCTCTTAAGTAAAGAATAATTGCACCATAATCCACAGGCTCAGGGAGACTAAGTAACAAGGAGAGCTCTAGAGCAGAGTCATGGATCTTTGAGGAAAGGGAAAATAGAATATATTATGTAGGCAGATGAGCATAGGAACAACAGAGATTAAGTCACAGAGGGCGGAATGAAGGGAAAGTATACTGGGAGAAAATACTAGAGTACAAAGTGATTTAGGGAATAATGTGAAAATCTAGGGGAGTAGAAACTTCCTGGAAGCTATGAAGGTGACTATAGTAAGGACTCCTAGTAAGGAAGGACAAAGAGCCTGAAACATCCATTTTCTGTAGCCAAGCAAGCCCTCCAGTGGTGAGACTGGGACAACAACCCAACTACAAAACCTTCGTTCCATATCTGTCCTGCCTGAAAGATATTCTGGGGCAGTGGTGACTTGTGGCCTACAGAAGTGGTCAACCAAGGACTGGGCTAGTTTGAGGTCCTTGCTGTGAGAGTGATCCAAACCCTACGTTAACTAGATGGTCAGGGACTGGAAGCTAGATGCCTCAGAGACATAGTGTAGAATCAAAGACAACTGACAAACAAAGTG
>NW_021621345.1:6683-9547 GCF_004785775.1 Grammomys surdaster | reverse complement strand
GATAGGAGACTAGTGGAGGGGAATCTGGGAAAGGGGATTACATTTGAAATGTAAATAAATAAAATAACCAATAAAAATGGACAAAATATTGTATAGTTTCCAAAGAAGTCAAGAGTCTTCACTTTAACTATTGATGGAGTATTTAATTTGTGTTTCTTGCTTTTCTTCCATAAATAGTTTCTAGTGTAGAAACAATTGTGAGCAGTTCAACCTGTCTGTCCATGGCTGAAAGACAAAAATAATCACTATCAGTTGCATAACCAGCACAGATATTGGTGATGATATGAACTGGTACAAGCAGAAGCCAGTGGAAACTCTTAAGCTCCTTATTTCAGAAGACAATACTTACCTTCCTAAAGTCCTGTCCCCCTTCTCTAACAGTGGTAATGGCACAGATTTTGGATTTTAAAATTGATAGCATATTATCAGAAGATGCTGCACATTACTGTTAGCAAAGTGATAGAACACCTCTCAAATTGCTATTTTTCTTCCAGAAACCTGCAGATGCTGTTGGTGATACTGGCTTAGCTGCTACTGAAGTTGTTCAGTGTATAATTGGTGTTTATTCCCTTCATGTACATGCATTCTTACTTCATGTTTTAGTTTCTGTAGCCTCCTCAGCCCCCTATTCTTTCCTGAAACCTTTTACTTAGGAGAGACAGTAACAGCCTGGATATAATTTTCCAGAGAAGCTAGTTATCTTGCTGCACTGCAGAGGTACTAAGTTCCTGTCCATTGACACACTCTCTTCCACCTTTGAGATCAAATCAAAGAGTTGTGCTGAATCTGGTTTAGGTTCCACATAGTATTGCTTACCTTTCTTTTTTTCTGTTTTGTAATAGGCATCTTAACTCAGGCAATAATGGTCAGGAGAATAGTTTTAACTTGGTCACCTGTGATGGATCATGTGGTTAACAAATTGTGATCCTAAAAATCTTTAGAAAAATTATTGTTAGAGGATTAAAAATATATCATTTTATTACAGTATAAAACAAGATTCTTGGGGAGGGGGAAAAGGGAAAGAAGGAGACCCAGAGAAGACCCAGAGCGAAGAAGTAGTTTTTCATATATAAGGGCTCCCATTTAGTGTGGGAGAAAGATTTTTGTATTTTGGCTCAATGGGCTCTAATTATTTTGCAGGAGTGCATTGGGTCAGAATAGGAAGGAGGACATAGTTGATATACATCTCTCCTGTGTAGATTAATGTGAGAAGAAAGAGTAGAGTCAGCAGAAGTTTTTATTGTCAGGTGCAAAGAGGTGAAAAGCAAAAGGGTTGTGTCTAGTGAAAACAATATTTTACTTTGAAAGTTGGAGGTGGAGGGACACCCCAACAAGAGTAAAGTATGATTTGAAGTATATAAAGCCAAGGACTGTAGTAAAATTCAGCTAAAGAATTCTCAGACAATTTTTCTCTTCCAGATATAGTCATTCAGGAAGTTAGTGAGTGATTATACTGCATATGTACCGCACTCAAGTAACCTAGCAGAAACAACACAGAGATGGGAAGCATGAAAGGGAGTGAACAGAAGAAAAGGTAGGACTGATGAAAGGAAATGCATTTGGTCTGGGTTAAAATATGAAGGTCCCTTGCAGCTGGAACTCTTCCACAGTCTCCCAATGGACTGCTAGCAGATGTCTCATGAGTGAATGGAACTGCTGTAGGAAAAGAACAACTAGGGGAGCTTACATAAACATTTCTGTTGAAGTATATATGAAAATCTTTTCAACTTACTGAAAGTGTGTTCAATAAGTAAAACATTTAAAGGATAAGGAAATATATAGCTATGAGAATACTAATGAGGAAAGGAGTGATAAAGGTAAGGAACTTGTGTGGTATGGAACCAACATACCATCCATAGGAGCAGGCTTTCCATTGAGTTTTCTGTCTGATCCCTTTATCTTTGGGCATCATCTCAAAATCCTTTGGTTTTGTCAGTGAGGAAGAGACAAACTTAATGAGGAAAACAATCTTAACATCAGTTATAGTATAAGCTTTGTTTAGTGAGACAAAATATGTCAGAACTATGTGCCAGAGTTCTGTAGAAGGATTAGGTCACTGTAACTTACTGTTTATTACATCAGACTACTACATAAGTAACAAGCACCTATAGTCTTTGTAAGAGAACTTAAAGTCAGCATCTTGATTGATATAGTAAAAGAGATATGGAATTCTATTTACTCCTTCTCTAGCAAAATAATCTCAAGGACAGCATTTGGATATAATTTCTCAACCATGTGACTCTGATGACTGAGTATCTGACAGCCTCCTTAACTTTAAAACACTATGTTGAAAGTATGGAAGGACAAATTACAACTGTATAAAGTACTTTTCCAGATACAATGTTCCATCAGAGGCAAGTACAGCTTTTAAATTTGGCCTTAGCATTTAAATTTATAAGCCTAATTCTCAGCTATAGATGCCTGCCCACTGTAGAGGTGATGTAAGTCACTTCAGATCTTATCAGAAAGAGAATAATTAGTGAGAAATAGTATTCCAAAGAGGATTTTGTCCCTTTAATTGTTAATGTATCATGCTGATCACCTTAATGTTGGTTGTAGTTTCCTGCTGGTACTTTAGGCCAAGTAGATGGCATAAATTAATGCTTATTTTTGTACTACTAAGACCAATTGAGAATCTTGTTTTCATGGGTCAAGGATATGAATAAAACTGTCCATAATCTGAAAAGGGAAATGGAAGCAATAAAGAAAACACAAACTGAGGCAATCCTGGAGATGGAAAACCTAGGAAAGAGAACAGGAACTACTGATTGCCAATAGAATACAAGAGATAGAAGAGAGAATCTCAGGTGTAGAAGATACAATAAAAGAAATCAATACATCAGTCAATGAAAATGCAAAACATA
>NW_021621345.1:0-6673 GCF_004785775.1 Grammomys surdaster | reverse complement strand
AAATCAACTGAGCCATGACACCATGAGTTCAACCACTTAAAGTATGCATATCTGTGTCTGTAACCATGCATGTTAGTTATGTTCTCTCATCACTGTGAAAAGTGAAGCTGATGAAAGCAACTTGAAAAGGAATAACTGTATTTACCTCAACATTTAAGAAGAAAAATATACTGTCTCCAATGTGATAGAATCTAGGAATGAAGAAGGGAGGTTTGAGAAGGATGCAAAAATGGACCATCTGTAAGATGAAAATAAGAATTAACACCAAGGATAGCACAGTGGAAGTCTGATGAGATGGAGAGAAAGAGAGAGAGAGAGAGAGAGAGAGAGAGAGAGAGAGAGAGAGAGAGAGCGAGAGAGCATGCGCATGGTGGTCAGTGGATATATGTTTGTTCTGTCCTTCCATTAAATGAATTCCAGAGGTCGGGATGTCATACTTGACGATAGATGAATTTACTCAGTAAATTTTCTTGCCAGCTGTAAAACAGAGATATTAAGTTCATACCATTTTAAAATATTATTGGTATATTATTGTATTATTTATGGTCAAGTAGTCTGATAGAATTATTTGTAAGTTCAAGAGGAAAATTTGGAGATAAAATTTTTCTTGACACATAAAGATTGTAAGAGTCAGACATGGTGGGTAACTCCAAAGAAATAATTTTATCCAAACACAACAGACTGACACACACATCAACTCACAAGATTTTGAGAGCACACAGAAACTTACACCCATTCAAACCAGACAAAATACTATCAGGAAAAAAGAAATGGCCACAGTGTCCTTCCCCTAGCCATGAGGTTATTTGCAATTGGTGCCTGCTGGCAAAGAAGAAACCAATTTCCTCTAATGAACTGTCACAATTGCGTATTGGAAGAATATTGTTCATTCTAAAAGAATTTATCAACTACTTCTAAAACTTTCCTATTTTACTTTACTCTTTTTTGCTTTTGTAACTAATAAATGAATAAATCAATTAATTAATATCCCAAACTCTGTCCCATCTCCTGATCTGCCCCTTGCAGTCTCCCTCCTTCCACCCACCTTCCACATTTCTTCTGAAAGGGTGAGACTCCCCTGAGTACCCCACCCTCCAGCATGGCACATCAAGTCTCTGCAGGGTTAGGCACATTCTTTCTCACTGAGGCTAGACAAGGCAGCCTTGTATATTCTTTAGTTTGTGTATCTGTCTATAAGAGCTCCAAGGGGTTCAGGTTAGTTGACTCTGTTGTTCTTCCTGTGGAGTTCCTATTCACACCAGGGCCTGCAATCCTTTCATCAACTTTTTCCATAAGAGTCCTTGCCCTCTGTCCAATGTTTGTCCAACGTCCACCTCAGGTACAGTACTACATTCACTCTTCTGGCCCTCTGGCGCTCTCTCCTGTCTCTCCTGAGACCTGATCCTGACCCTTCATCCCATTCCCTATCCTTCTACCATCCATTTCCCTCACTCGAGTGGCTTCCTATAACTATTTTATTCCTCCTTCTAAGTGAGATTCAGGAAGCACCTTGTCAGCACAAATATTTAGCAAAATTATGTCATGAAGTTACAGCTGCTGTTGTTACCTGCAAGATCAAGGAAACAAAAATTCAGGCATAGATTTGGGGAGTGCTCTCCGCATCCCATTCATTCTGAGAAGTTATTGGCAGTTGATGGCTGCTGGGGGAATAAGACTCATTACATTTTAGTGTGTGGTCAATGGTAGGCTTCCCATGATGCAGTGTATAGGCCTACACCCATGCATGTTTGTAATATAATAAATGGACTTAGTAGGTTATCAAGAAACAATTCAAAACAACAACATCAAAAAAGAAGACATAAGGAACGGTAGGAGGGTTGGGAAACCATATGGAGAGGGAAAGTGGGGGATAGATATTATCATGTTTTCTTGTACACATACATAAAACTATCAAAATTTAAAAAGAAACAACCCAAAACTTCCAGACCAGATTGCAAACATCAAGTTAAAATCTCACTGATCTATGTTGTGTTGTGTCTTCCTTCTATGCTCCAAGGTTCCCAGCCTACAATAGGCCGTGCTTTTCATTACAATCTAGAGACACATGTTATTGCTCTTTTATTATGTAATAAACACAAATGTTCAAGTGTACATATTTCTAAAAGAAACTGCTATATAGATTTGAAGACATATCCTTAACAGAAGGTCTCAAGTCTTGAATTTCAGAAAATTTATACTGATTTCTTGAGTTCTAATATGGAATAAACAGTATTTAAATCTTCATCTTCTGAATTAACTCAGAGCTTGCTATGTCTGCCTATTTGCGTTCTATAACTAAATATTAGAGATTCTATCCATCTAACCAAGCATTAGACTAAGTAACAAGTGAACACTGTGAATTATGCATGTGTTTACATAACTCCATTCTGCTTTTCCAGTCTTTAGCATATTGACATTCTTGTGGCAAATGGCCATCTCAGAGTCGTTTGTCATGTAGAAAAGAAGATTACTTGTCTCTTTAGTTTTTCTTGTTGTGTTCCCAACTTTGACAAACATAAAAGAAATAAATGAACAAGAAATCAGGTAGGCTTAGAAAGGAAGATCCTATGCTTAAGAAAATTAGTGAATAAGAAGTGTGTTGAATATGGTGGCCTTGGGTCTGTGGTGCTATCTTGGCATGGTGGGACCTTGTAGATTTTTTGTCTCCATTTATGCAGACCAACCTTTCACAGTGTGGTCCAACTCCTCACAGCCATACAGATAGGCAGCAAAGATTGTAACCATTTTCTACAGAGAAAACACTTTAAAACACTTAATTACTAAGATTGAGTTTTTCTCCTTGCTACTTTTCACACACACACACACACACACACACACACACACACACACACACACACACACAAACACACACACACACACACACACAGACACACAGCTGTACCAACCAGAGGATTTGCATATTGCTCCCTAGGGGGACCTCTCCTTATAAGCCCAAGTCAAAAGCTAGCTCCTCTTTCCTATTCAGGACTCTTCATATCAAGTTTTGAGAATGAAGTGCTGTCTATTTCTAGGGCTGCTTATGCTCTGGATCCCTGGTAAGGAGAGAAACAAGGATCAAGGAGCATGTGGAGGAATGGTGATTTATGAGGTTCCATGGATGTGAACACATGTTCTATCAATGTGTAAGATTGCCAGGCATGTTCTCCAGGAATTGGCTTGTAAGGTGTAAAGGGTGAAAGGAAGAGAATCTGAGTTTCAAAACAGAATAATAATATGAAGGGAATTAATGAAGGAAGAAAAAATCATTTTAAACTATCATTATTTTTGTACATAATATTTTATTTCTCTTTTTGCAAGAGCCACTGGGTATATTGTGTTGACACAGGTTGCACTCTCCATATCTGTCACTCCTGAATAATCAGCTTCAATTTTCTGCAGATCCAGTAAGAGTCTCCTATATAATCATGACACTTACTTGAACTGATACCTGCAAAAGCCAGGCCAGTTTCCACAGCTCCTGATATATCAGACATCCATCCTTGCCTCAGGAGTGCCAGACAGGTTTGGTGGCAGTAGATCAGGAACAGATTTCACACTGAGAATCAGTAGAGTGGATACTGAGGATGTGGGTATTTATTACTGTATGAATTATATAGAATATCACCCCACAGTGATACAGCCTGGAACAAAAACCTCAGTTTTTCAGGTGACAGTGCTGCCTCATAAATTGCTTGTTTCATGTGCTGCATGGTATAACTGCCATGGCAAAGTGAATACATTTTAAAGAAACATTTTTCTCTAACTTGCAGCTATTGGAACAATGAAACCCTAGCAAATGGGACCTTCCATGAGAGTACTTGCTGGGGGAAAGGGAGGCAGTAGTTTCTCTGCAGGCACAAGATTTCATAGTGTGTCTTACCTGATGAGAAAAGTGCAATTATGTTAATAGTAGGCAGGACCACACCTTGAACAGGACTACTTCAGTGTACATCTGTTTGAACCTCTCTTTCATATGTAATCTCATTTCAAGAGTATACAAGCCTCAAATAGTTTTCTGGATGTATTTGTCCCATTTGTCAGTTTTCTTTTTTGGGTTTTTAATTCCAATTTGGCTTATATAGGACAGGTTGCTAGTCAAGACTTGGAGAATAATATTTAGCAACAGGAGATTCTTTGACACTTTGTAAGATTAAGATAAGGTGTAGTGGAGTTGGTACAGAGAGAGAGAGCGAGGAAGGAAGGGAGGAGGAATGGAGGGAGGGAGGGAAAGAAAGCAAGGGAGGTAGAGAAAGAGAAAAAGAGAGACAGAGACAGAGAGACAGAGAGAGGAAGAGAGAGGAAGAAAGAAGGGCTCAGGAGACTAAAATGTCTGGAAAGGTAACCCAGTCCATGAGCCTTTAAATAGTATTTTTTTTTTTTTTTTTGGTTTTTCAAGACAGGGTTTCTCTGTGTAGCCCTGGCTGTCCTGGTACTCACTCTGTAGAACAGGCTGGCCTCGAACTCAGAAGTTTGCCTGTCTCTGCCTCCCAAGTGCTGGGATTAAAGGTGTGTGCCACCACCACCCGGCTAAATAGTATTTCTAACTCCCAGGTGGCCAATACCTTAACTCCAGCACCTTTTTATGTTCTCACATTCCATGGTGAGAGATGATAGTTTGAATGTCCCTATAAGGTGCATACCTCTCAACATCCATGAGAGTAGGAGAAGTCCTGTTTTTCTTATTAATGAATTTATTCATTCATTTTATCTTCTGGTTGCTGTCACTGCTCCCAGTCTGTCCCTCTCCCATGTTCCTCATCCCCTTATAATCTGATAGAGTGAATATCTCCCAGCCCAAGCACATTAAGTTTCTGCAGGGCTAGGTCTATCTTTTCCAGAGGCCAGACAAGGCAGCACAGCAAGAGGACTGGACTCCACATACAGACAACAGAAAGCTCCCATTTGCAATGTCCCTGCAGCAGCAGTTAGTATCCAGAAGAGTGAAAGATCTATTGTAAAGAAGTTGCTAGATCGTAGCACTGTATATATATACATACATATACATACACATAAATATATATATCTCCATGTGCCACACCATGTGAGTTCCTTAGAATTACACCTATTTGGGAGGTAGTCAGGCCTTTCTTCGCCAGTTTGTAAATCTGTTCCTTCATCTTCTCAGATGTCAATTTTAGTCATGTGGGCACTAAGGCAGTAGAGCAGAACCAACTGGGAAAGACCTTTCCCTGGGATGGAAGCATGTGAGCAATGATGGTGGAGGGCTGATTTCAAAGAGACTCAACAATTTTAATGAAACCTTTTCAAGTCTGTTTTTAAATTAATTTATTATCAAGGCTTCGTATCATGAAGAGACAACAAATTTCTTAAGTTCTCCCACCTTCTACATTCTACAGTCCCTGCTTCTGCTTTCTCACAGCAAGTATGCCTTTTCAGTATGGAGCAGCCACATCACTAGGTACAACTGTCCACTGGATTACCTGGATTCAAAATCTAATTGTTTTTCTATAGTATCAAGTGATTTGATTCCATTGATCAACCAGTCTGTTTTTATGTCAGTACCATGTGTTTTTTATTAGAATCACTGGACCTCAACTTCAGGGATGATGATACCTCGAGAAGTTCTTTTATTGTTCTTGATTGTTTTTGCTATCCTCAGATTTTAAATTTTCTATATGAAGTTGAGAACTGCTCACTCAAGGTCTGTAAAGAATTGTGTTGGAGAGCACAAGACATATGTGAAAGAAGATTGGAAGTAGTATTTTAACCAGGTCTTGGTAGTCCACATGTTTAATCCCAGTGTTCTGGAGGTAGGGAAGGTGGTTCTTTGTAAGTTTGAGCCCAGCCTATTCTACATAGGGAATTCCAGTACACAAAGAAACCCTGTCTCTGAACAAACTAACAAATTAAACTATATTTAAAAAGAAGAAATATGTTGTAAATCTTCATGTGGGTCCAACAACTGGAGTCGGGGCTGTCCCTGAACAGCTTGCCTGCCTGTGGTCTTATTCTTCTGGCATGATCCTGTTGCATATAAGAATGGATGCAGTTTTCGCATCCATTCTATTGGCTTGTGTTTTTTAATTGGGGTATTGAGTACATTGAAGTTGAGAGATATTAGTGACCCATGAGTGTTAATTCCTAATTTTTTTTTAGTGTTGGTGGTGTTAGTGTGTGGTGTGTGTGTGTGTGTGCATTGTTTTTGTTGGTATGGAATTACTACTTCCCTTGTTTTCTTGAATACAGTTATCCTTCTTGAGTTGGGATTTTCCTTCTATTATATTCTGTAGGATTAGATTTGGGGATAGATATTGTTTGAATTTGGATTTGTCTTGAAATATCTAATTTTCTCCATCTATGATGACTGAGAATTTTTTTGGTTATAATAATCTAGATTGACATCTGTGGCTTTTTCAGAGGTTGCAAGATATTGTCTGAACCTTCTAACACTTAGAGTCTCTGTTGAAAAGTTGGGTATAATTCTGCTAGATCTGCATTTGTATGTTACATGCCATTTTTCTCTTTAATATTCTTTTCTTTGTTCTGTAGATTTTGTGTATTGATTATTATGTGGCTAGTGGATTTTCTTTTTTCTTCTCCTCTCCTCTCTTCTCTTCTTTTCTTTTCCTTTTTTCTTTTCTTGTCTAGTCCAATCTAATTAGTATTCTAGAAGCTTCTTGTATGTGGATAGGCATCTCTTTCTTTAGGCTGG
>NW_021621344.1:0-3363 GCF_004785775.1 Grammomys surdaster | reverse complement strand
TTTTCTCCATCTCCAGAAAGAGATATTTGATCCCTATGTATTCTATTTTATGTTCATTAGCATTCTCTTTATAACTTGGCATGCAATTCTTTGTTATAATTAATAATTTAATAGTAAATTTATATGCAAATTACTAGGCTAATTTTTTTCCCTCTCTCCTGGTAGAAACCTGACTACGACACAGAAAAGAGTCTGTTGAGTGAAATTTATAGTACCTTAACACATAAAAAGAGAGAAGTTCAAAAGTAAGGGTCTAAAATCTATCTCAAATAATGCATACTAATTGTACATACTAATATATAAAACAGATAACTTCTTGACTGGTTACTTTTTGCTAACATGACATAAGTTAGAGTCATCTGGAAAGAAAGAATATCAGCTGAGAAAATGCACTCATTAGGTTGATTGTATGCCGGCAGCTGGAGCGTTTTCTTGATTGATAATTGATGTGGGCGGGCCCGACACATTGTGGCTAGTGCCATCCTTTGGCAAGTGGTCCTATATTGTATAAGAAAGAGAAAGTGAAGGTGAGGAAGCCAGTAAGCAGCACACTTACATGGCCTCTGCTTCAGTACATGCCTCCAAGCTCCTACTTTGAGTTTCTGCCTCGATTTCTTTTCATGAGACACTACAACTGTGAGCTGTCACAAATTCTTTCCTCCCTAAGTTGCCTTTGGTCATGGTATTTATCAAGCAACCGAAGGCATACTGAGACAATATTCAGGTTCACTTAAAGGGTTAATTTTGAAATTGATTACTGTTATTCTTATGTAAGAAAAAAATACAATCATATTTAACAGTCATAGAAAATATTTGAAATATTCAACATTCACTTGTGGCAAAAATACTCTTAGCAAGCTAGGAATATAAGAGTAATGTGCTAATCAACAGTCATAAAAATCCTATGGAAAATATTAACTAAGGGTGAAACCTTTTGGGGTAATCTCTTGTGTTCTGTATTGTCTTTGTATTACGTAAATGTCGTTTTTTGTGCAGGCAGTGATTTGAGTACAGGGCAGATTAAGGGATTGTTATTTTTATGAAGCATCACCTGTCTCACTGTTTTGCAAACATCTTCTCCATTACCTTCTGATTGGGTTAGTGAAGAGCTCAACATCCAATAGCTAGGCAGAAGGGGATGGATGGTACATCCAGCTGAGGCAGGAACTCTAGGAAAGAATCAGACACAGGAGACTCTTCAGCCAGACATGGAGGAAGAAACAGGTGCAAATTCTGAGGAGAGCTATAAGCACGTAGTAGAATGTAGATTAGCATAAGCGGGTTAATTTAAGTTATATGAGTTACTCGGGAACAAGTCAGCTAAGGCCAAGCTATAATTGATAAAAGGTCTCTGTGTCTTTACTTGGATGGCTCATGGGTGGAGATAGTACAGTGATAGAAATTTTTAGAAACATTTTACTTTTAAGAATCAGGGGAAAAGGAGAAGAGGATCAGATATGGGGGTGGGGCAGGAGAGAAGCCCAGAGGGCCAAGGGAATGAATGGAAATAAGCAGCCTCAGAGGATGGAAGTGGGGGGACCCTCTCGAAAATACCAGACGCCTAGTAGGTGAGAGACTCTCGGGACTCATAGTGGGTGACCTTAGCTAAAATGCTCAATATTGGAGAGAGGGAAATTGAAGAGTCCACTTCTAGTAGACAGGCAAGGCCTCAAGTGGAGGGACAAGATTACTAACCAACAGTCAAAATGTCTGACCCAGAATTGTTCCTGTCTAAAAGAACTGCAAGGACAAAAATGGAGAAGAGATTGAAGGAAAGGCAGTCCAGTGACTGCCCAACTTGGGATCCATCTCATGGGGCAGGGGCATCAAGGCTTGACACTGTTACTGATGAGTTTACACATGGGAACCTAGCATGACTGTCCTCTGAGTGGCCCTACCAGCAGCGGACTGAGTCAGGGACCTCTATGGTTGAATTAGGGGAAGGATTGAAGAAGTTAAAAGGGAGAGCCACTCCATAGGAAGACCAGCAGTCTCAACTCACCTAGACCCCAAGGAGCAACCAGAGACTAAGCTACCAACCAGGAGCACACATGGGCAGGTCTGAGGACCCTGGCACATATACAGCAGAGGGCTGTCTCATTGAGAGAAGATGTACTTAATCCTTGAGAGACTTGAGGCCCCAGGGGAGGGGCAGGCCTGGTGCAGGGGGAGCACCCTCTTGTAGGCAAGGGGGAGGAAGAGTGGGATGAGGAACTGTGGGTTGGGAAGAATGAGAGAGGGCAATGACTGGAATGTAAATAAATAAAATAACTTATTTTAAAAAAAGAATCAAAACAAGACAAGAAAACTGATCCAAAGCCACTAACATGGGGGTCCATTAATCAAAGTCTGGTAAACTAGGTAATATTCAGTTTGTAAGCTTTTATTTACTAAACAACATCATTACGAGATTCTGTACTGTTATAGAATGAAATGAAATGTTGATATATATTTAAAATAATAATGACATATGGCTATATATCATATAATATGTGTTATAATTATATAATATATTAATTATAGTATATTATTAATATATTATATAAAATTATACAATATAGTTATAAATACATTATATAGTAATATAACTAATGTAACTAATTGATAGTAATTATATTCATTGATATACTTACATACCTTTATACCTGATAACATTGATAATTAGAATATGTGCAACAGTTTTAGAAATTTTAAGTAACGGGCAGGACAGTAACAACATAAATAGAATTTTACATTTCAGAGAATTTCAGAAAAGAGAGTTTCTCAAGGCTAAGTATGTATAAGAGAACATATTTAGTCCCCAGTATTGCAAAATAAATATAGAAGTAAACAGTGTTTAAAATGTAGCAAGTTGGGATTATGTGAGCCTGTAACCCAAATGCTATGTGTGTCGACAGAGGGAGATTTCTGGGGCTTCCTGGTTGTCAGTGTAAGCTAAACCAAGAGCTCAGGGGGCAGGGAGAGAGTGATGGAGGAGGACATTTAATGCCCTGCTCTGGCCTCCCTGCATATGTGCTCAGGTATTATATACATCTATCCTCAAGTGTGTACACACATCATACAAAACCTGCCCTCCATGTATACTAAGAAATAACTGGATTCATGAGAGAAATCATATAGGTCTGGCTTTCTGGGCTTCTGTATTTCCCTCAGCATAAGGTTTTCCATTTCCATCCATCTATTATCTGTATAGTACAGTTAATGATTTCATTTTTCTTTACAGTTGACTAATGTGTGTGTGTATGTATATATATACACACACACACACATTATACACATACACACACACACACACACACACACATATATATATACATACATTTTGAATCCATTAATCTTCTAATCTTCTGATGAACATAAATG
>NW_021621343.1:0-85518 GCF_004785775.1 Grammomys surdaster | reverse complement strand
TAACAGACCCTGAAATGGAAAAGTACTTATTTGCTACTGGAAAAAAATTTCTTTTCTGCGTTAATTCAAAGCCCTAAAGAATAGGAGATACTTTCTGATACAGATGAGGAAAGGAAAAAAATTTTTTTTTGGTTTTTTGAGACAGGTTTTCTCTGTATAGCCCTGGCTGTCCTGGAACTCACTCTGTAGACCAGGCTGGCCTCGAACTCAGAAATCCGCCTGCCTCTGCCTCCCAAGTGCTGGGATTAAAGGCGTGCACCACCACCGCAGGCTACCAATCTCAATTTTACTTCACAGTTTAAATCTCTCTGCCTGAAAAGTAAGCTACTTCCTTCTTTTCCTAACAAAAAGCAACTGGGGTTTCCCCACAGCAGGGGACCTCAGTATGCAGGGTTTTATTTTTTGTTTGTTTAGTTCGCCACCTAGGAGTCACATGATTTCTCTCAGTGGTACTTACTCACTTTTTTTTAAAAAAAATAAAAATTACAACTTTAACTCTGAGGTGAAATAGACTTAAATACCTAGTGAATTCAAGTTGGACACTGGTTGCCACTTTGTTGCAGGTAATATTTCAAACAGTGGCACCCAATCTGGCTTGTTGTTATTAGGCCTGCCAATTTTGAGATTAGGCAAGGCCATGAGTGGTGGTGTGCTGCCTCGGCTTAAGTGGCCAGAGACACCGGCCCTCCCACCCGTAAGACAATGTGGGAGACAGCTCTGCCAATCTTTCACACTGTCTCCACAAGACTGGGCTGAGCCTAGACCACCCCACCATCCATGCAGTACCCAGTAGAAATGAGACTCTAATTGTTAGATTTCAGCCTGTAGCTTGGGACAGACAACAGCAGACCAGACAGTTCCAAAGGGGAGGGGGAAGGGAAGGGGGGAAGGGCAAGGGGACAGAGAGAAGCTAGAGAGTAAGAGAGTAAGAGAGAAGAGGAGGAGGCAAGCAGCCCCTTTTATAGTGGGCAGGCCTAATGGCTGTGGAGAGGAGCATACCTGGGTGTTGTCAGACAACTGTGGAGGTGGAGTTTAGACAGAATACTAACATTCCCATTTTGGTTTAATTAAGAGAAAAATAAGAAAGAGGTGACAGCGAAACAGGAATAGGGTCGTCATGATATCTGGCTACTTCCTGCTGTCATTGGGGGCAATGTGTCCTTGGGGGAACCTAGAAGAATGAGTATGGAGGATGGTTGTCCAGTCTTAGGAGAGTTGGCTGTTTGCTGCTGTCCAGGGTCTGTGGAGCTAGCCATCTGAGGATAGGACAGAAGAAACACATGCAGTAGAAGCAGCTGTGAGTGTGACAGGAGATGGATCATCTGGAGGTTGCTTCTCTGGAGCTGTTTTGGATGTGCCTGAACTTGACAAGATCTCAATGGCAGCTGTTTAGTCTATGAGAGGTAGATCTGAGTGGGTTTCCTGTAGCTAATAAGTTTACAAAAGAGATAACAGCATGAGTTAACAACAGGAACAGTCATTAAGATGAACCTTTGCTGGATCGTACAGTGGAATGTTTTATTAGAGCTAGGCAAGTTTATAGGAACTCATAATATTAGGACAGAGTCATAGCAAGAAGAGGAAATATGAAGCATTTAATTGATGGTAACTGAGTTTAGGTAATGAAGTAACAGATAATCTGTGAAAGCTTAGCTATTAATGTAGTCAGAAGTCTGAGAAAGACTAAACAATAATCTACCAGTTATATATTATTTTAAAAAATGTCAGAGTCCACTAGGCAACAGTTCCCATGGCCTCCATAGTCTCTTGGGTGAAGTCAGTTTGGCTTCCAAGTGCAGAAGATGCAGGGCTTTTTTTCTGTGGAATGGATATGGGTGACATCAGAAGTGACTTACCTTAGTTTGACTTAGCGAAGTCATTTGACTCAGAGCTTCCAGTTTACCCAATGAATTTGTTAGTGACTATATCATCACATACAATACAGGCTGTATCTTCTAGGTGTCTGGTGTTCAAGTCTTCTGAAACCATCTTGTGTCAACTGTTAGAGGCTTTGGGAATTCTGTCAGCCATAAACTTAAATATACTATTAGCAGACTTCTGACAAGATTGAGAGCCATAAGGATTGATTGTAACTGAATAGAATTTAATAGCAGTAGTAAAAATCTATTAAGACAGAGTCTTTCCTATCCTGTCTTAAGTAACTTTGGTGAGTTGTGTAGGTAGAGAAAAGCACATTTTTGTATTAGCAAAGAAACATTTGGCTAGGACCAGAATAAGAAAGCTGCATCATATGGCTTGGAGGGGGGGGGGTTGGGTGGCAGCAGAGCAGGACTTCCTGCTAGCTACCAGAATTCGATGAGCAATGTCTCTGGGAACTAGAGTTTGCAATTGGCAAGGAAAAGCAATCGTGTCCCATATCATGTTAGTTGTTTTTGTAGTGGAAGGCACTGCCAGCACTCACTTTACAGGTCCCAGGCAAAGAGAGAGAGTGAATTCCTCACTCACATTATGGGGAAACCAAGCCCTTTGTGCGGGTGGTTGTGCACATGGGGAAGCAAGTCTAGCTGGTCTGATGTAAACCTCCAGACATGCACTAGAGTCTCAGCAATTACTCTGTTTTGATTTAATTAGAAACAAAAAATTAGAGAGAGGTGTGGGGTTGAACAGGTTTCATGGATAAGAGAACCTGGGGTGGGGAACAGGCAGAGCACATGGAAGGAGTATAATGAAAGTAGATAAATGCAAGAACATAGGGAATTTCTTTCCAGTTACCAGAATGCTGACAGTGTGTGTTAAGACCCCTTAAAATAATTGGGTCTAGTATGCCATTAAGTGGCTACTTTAGTCCATTATCCAGAAGGTATTGAATCCTGTAAGGGGTAGGCAGCCCTGCTTATACACTGAAGGTCTTAAATCAGCCATACGCCTAAAATCAGCAATAGACCTGACATACATGCCTGCTAGCACCAAGTCTTGGGTCCCTGTGGAAAACACTGAAACAGATGCCTAGAAGCTATTTTAAATAAGGAGCTTTGGTGGAAAATTGCCAGGCTGAATACATAGACCTTGTAGATGGGTAACCTTGGAGGATAGTACCAACTTAGACAAAGACAAGTGAATCATAGGTGAAGTCATAGTGGTCTGTCCCCTGAACCTTCACCTAGCTGACACTCTGTTCTGGAATATATCTGAACTCCCCCTGAACACCTACGCTCCTGTGTCATCCCCTTCCCCACATTCTGCCTTTTTGTCTATATAACCTGTGTGTGCAAAAGTAAAAATGGTGATCTGATCAGACTATAGACAGGTTGTCTTTCCTTGAGTCAGCCTGTTCTCCACTTTCTCTTTCAGGTGATCTCCTCGGACCCCGGTTTAATGTCCTCCTGGACAGGACAAAATCAAGACCTTATTGCAGACATGTGTCAATTTGGAATTTTAATTTTAGAGATTTGAGGTTTTTCAGTAAACAACCCAGTAGGTTGTCTGTGGGTACATTCGAAGACAATGTGGTACCCATTGGGTGAAGTGGCTGATACCCAGCTATCAGTCGGCATCCTGAAAGAAAAGCTCGCAACAAATAATCAGGCTAACAGCCTAGATATTAGGTTGTCACGAGAATATCTAGGAGCAGCCACAGAGCTAGTCCACCAGAAAATAGCCCACCCGGTACCAGGATTTCTGGCAGGTTCGAGAGCTTGGGGGTGGGGGGGTTGGGAGCTATTTCCAAGAGGGGAATTGCCTAATGACCAATGTCCCAGGTCGTAGTTCAGCTAGAGGCAAGTCATATGGTCTGGGGCAATGAAAAGCCAACCCCTTAGCCCAGGAAAGGCTGGCCAGACCCTCACTGGGCACACAGGGTCCCTCCTGCCAATCGGAAACTCCTTACCAATTAATATGTGTGTCTTTGTGGGCTTGTGCTTTCTGGTATCAGGAAAGGTGGAACTGTGAGGTCTTTGTCCCCTGTCTGGCTATCCAGGCAAACAGTAGAACACCACATGGGGGCCGCAGCAGCACAGCTCACATGGTGGAAGTTTTGTGACCCTCGCAGCGTCGGATGTTCATTCACGTGCCCAGTGATGGTAGGTAGCAGCAGATGCAGTCCGTGTGGTGTAGCAGTGGCGGTGGTGATAGTGGGGTTGCGGCAGACCATGTGGCGTCCATCCTGCAAGGTCACAGCAGCTGGAGCCAGTGGCTGCATGGATCTAGAATTTCCTGAAGTCTTTGTTCCCAGGTTTCAGCACCATTGTTAGATTTCAGCACACAGCCTGGGACAGACTACAGCGGAGCAGATTTTTCTAAATGGGAAGGGATTTATTCAGGGCAGAGAGTGGGGAGAGAAATGGGAGGAACGGCGGAGAGAAGAGAAGGGAGAGAGAAGTGGAGGAGGTCAGCCATGACCACAAGGAGAGGGGAGGAAGTGAAGAGAGGAGGACAAGGGGAGAGAGAGAAGCTAGAGGCAAGAGAGTAAGAGTAAGAGAGAGAGGAGGAGGCAAGCAGCCCCTTTTATCGTGGGCACACCTACCTGGCTGTTGTCAGGTAACTGTGGGGAGGAGCATACCTGGATATTGCCAGATAACTGTGGAGGTGGAATTTAGACAGAATACTAACACTAATGTTGAAAGATTATCCAATAGCTTTTTATATTTGGTAATGCTCAAATAACAAAAAGCCCACACAATTAGAGGCGTTACCCAATACCTAACCTAGATGTTACAACTACCTTAGACTACTCGTGTACATCCACTGTGATTTTCCCCTCTCCCTTTAATCCATCCTCTTCCTTCTCCTTTTCCTTTCCTCACTCCACCTACCTCTCATCCTGTCCAACTGTTGAGCTTTATACAAATGTAGTGGGATGGAAACCGGCTACACCACCAGACTGATTTCCAAAGTGGTTTTACCAGCTTGCAGTCCCACCATCAATGGAGGAGTATTCCTCTTTCTCCACATCCCTGGCAACATTTTCTCTCACCTCCAATTTTGATCTTAGCCATTCTGACTGGTATAAAGTGGAATCTCGGCATTGTTTCATTTGCATTTCCCTATGACTAAGAATGTTGAACATTCCATTAGGGGATTCTTTGCCATTCAAGATTCCTCAGTTGAGAATTCTTTGTTTAGCTCTGGACCCTAATTTTTTTAATAGGGTTATTTGGTTTTCTATACCTATTATTCTTAGGTTTGGTCTTTTCATTGTGTCCTGGGTTTCTTGAATGTTTTGAGTTAGGAGCTTTTTGCTTTTTTGTATTTTCTTTGACTGTTGTGTAGATGTCTTCTATAGCTTAGGTGCTCTCTTCTATCATCTGTGACTCCTGTTCTCTTTTTTAGGTTTTACGTCTTCAGGGCTATCTCCTTTTGTGTTTTCTTCAGTGTATCTAATTCCATTTTTAGATCTTGGACGGTTTTGTTCAATTCCTTCACCTGTTGGATTGTGTTCAGCATTGCTTTAAGGGATTTATGTTTTTCCTCGTTAAGGGCTTCTATTTGTTTACCTGTGTTTTCCTGTGTTTCTTTAAGGAAGTTATTTATGTCCTTCTTTAAGTCTTCTATCATCTTCTTGAAATGGAAAATTAGATCTGAATCGTGATTTATAGTTGTGTTGGAGTATCCAGGACTTGCTGTGGTGGGAGAACTGGGTTTTGTTGTTGTCAAAACAAATTGGTTTTGGTTGCTTATGTTCTTCCACTTGGCTCTTCCCCTTGCCATCTGATTATCTCTGGGGTTATCTGGCCTCCCTGTCTGTTACTGGAGGCTGTCCTTCCTGTGAGACTGTGATACTCTCGTCCTGGATGTGTCAGAACTCCTGGCGTTTGAGCTGCAACTGAAGTGGGGACTGTGTGGGTTTGGATCCAAAGCAGAGGCTCTGCTCCTGGCACAGTTGGAAATGGAAGGCGCACTGGTCTCTCACAGGGCCTAGAATATTTTCAATGTTCAAATAAGGATACAAGGAAGGCAAGTTTTCTCAAATTACAAGAAACTTAAATCTACAAACATCCCAAGAGAATATTCCAATTTGATGATACACTTAATAAGCTAATGCAAAATACAAGAAAATATCACTTGCTTTTATACACTCCTAAAGAATAATCTGGGAAGTCAGAAAACCACTCAGTGTCTAAAAGAATCTTAGATATGCTGGTTTAGCAAACAAACTGCTAAAAAGGGCTCTGTAGGCTCTTGGGTGTAAGGAGTCATCAATGGCTCTCCCTAGATGCTGACTTGTGCTGTAAAAACAACCTGTCGGACAATGTATGTCTACTAGTGCAGTAGTGGCAAGTAGGTAACAGAAACTTTACTGGTTTGAACTGAGGTCAGCCTACAAAGGAAATACATACATGGCACTGGAATCTGGTCCAAAGTTACTCTGAAGATCACAGGCCCCAAAATGAATCTGTAACTGACATACTGCTATATGTAGAAATACTGGAAATGCATTTAAGTTGTTCTGTCTATACCAAGCACGGTGGTGCTTTCAACCTAAGTCAGACAAACATGGATTGTAAAGGGAAACTGACAATTCAGAGAGTGCTGAGTAAAAGCCAGCAGTGGGGGAAAAGGCAAAACTCTAAAGAAGGAGGAAGTGGAGTTATAGAAACCCGTACTGCCAGGCACATAATTCCAGGCACATGGAATTATGAATATATGACAGTGTGGATGCCCATCCAAAGCCTGCCTCAGAACATACATTAAACACAAGGATAGTTTGAAACCATGAATAACAAGGGATGAGACAGAAAATGAACAGAGGGTAACTGTGCAAGCCCTCTGGGGCACTTCATGTGCAAAGACAAATGCAAAGGCAAAAGGAAAGTGCAAGCACTATGGGATTTAGGTAGCACAGACTAAAGTAAACTCTAGAAGGTTTGTAATATCTGCAACAGCAAAGAAAACAGACAATGCAAGTACTCTACCAGAATGTTTCTCCATAAATATTCTAACAATTGTAAAATGCATGAAAAAATGAGGATAATCCTTATTTTATGTGATAAATTTACTGACAACAGGAATTTGTATACAACAGAAATTGGAGATGCAGGGAAAAATAAAATGCTGTCATAAATTTGCAAGATGTAGAACTTGATATTCAAAAAATAAATTAATTAATTAATTAATTTAAAAACTTGATATTCCCAGGCATTTGTAGACAGCATTAAGTGGGTAATAAAAAAAATGGGCATAGGAATACAAGAATTTTCAGGGAGTAATCAGGACATTTTGCAAAGCATGTCACTTTATGATTCTTGCCTGTGACATACAGGTTGAGTATTGTTCTCATCTCTATAAGAGATAGATCATAAAGTCCTGCACTAGCAATAGAGCCTGGGATTTAGTTTCGACAATAGTAAATACGTAAAATGAATGTGTATCATAGAATTATTTTGTCTTTGTGTATAACGGGGAAAGTACATCTTCCATTTCATGGAGACTAAAAAAGAACTCATTCTAGAATGGGAAGAATAACCCATGGTTTTGCATACTTCCACCATGAAGTCAATATGAACACGAGGACTTCGATTTTATAACTTGGAACGGAAATCTCCTCAAACACAAATCCTGATTCTGAATAGACACAATTCCACACTTTTGAGCCTTCCAGTCAAAGTTTACTATCACTTCTTTCATCACAACCTTTTTTTGTTTGTTTGTTTGGTTGGTTGGTTTTTCGAGGCAGGGTTTCTCTGTGTAGCCCTGGCTGTTCTGGAACTCACTCTGTACACCAGGCTAGCCTCGAACTCTCGAACTCAGAAATCTGCCTGCCTCTGTCTCCCAAGTGCTGGGATTAAAGGTGTGCGCCACCACTACCCTGCCCATCACAACCTTTTTAAAGTAGAAAAACTAAACTAGTAATGTTTAGTTTTCAGACACTGGGACTCTTGAATACTACAAGACCATTGAATTCTAGCCTAGCATTTCCTTGGAAAGTATTTCAGAGATTGGGTTCCTCTACTCCCAGATGTATCTAGCTATTGTCACATGAAAGTGCTGTAACAATGTATATCTCTAACAAGTTATCTTGCCCTATCCCTTACCATCAAAAGAAGCAACATTATAATAGCACAGAGTAGAAATAAATATTTATCCCTAGCTTAAAATGAGGAGAGCATGAAATAATATTTTTCAAGCCCTGAGAAAAAATAACTGACAACTGTAATGTTAAATCCTGATAAGTGGCTACTAGTATTGACAATGATTAAGGTACAAATGAATGTAGTAATTCATTAAGACATGTTTTTAGTCAAAAACCTAATTAGACAAAAAACTGGTGAAAATATGCACAAAAGAATAAGACAATAATTTTTCAAGAGATCATAGGAAATAAGACTATTCTTGTGAAAAATGAATGAATATAAGGGAACAAGCAAGTATTCCTGATGTACATCACAGTAAAGCTCTACCCCACACAAGGAATGAAGAACAAGGTGAACTGTACTGTGCCACTCAATGCCAGCAAAACCTTCCAGATTACAAATCCTAAGGAATACAATGAACAGAATTTCATCCATCAATCTTCAAAGAACTTCACAATAAAATACTTGGTAGAAGTCAGAATAGATAAAAACAGATATCTACATAATAAAGAGTATTATTTGTGAATCCTGGTTTTCAGTTCAGGAAGAAGAAATTCTTCAGAACTAAAGGGACAGGACATTGTGTAGGGATATTGGAACCCGTTCCAACTTAGGGTGTGGTTCAGCCCATATCATGCAACCTTAATCACTCTGGTTGGAATAGAAACAAGCCCTTAGTACTCACTATAATCCCAAACTACAAAAGTACAGTTACTATGTAGAAGGAAGGACACACGCATGTTTGAAAGTGATGTCTAATTGAATGGCAAAAAATGTGAAATGTCAGAGAAAGATCTGACCAAACAGGATATGCCCAAGTCTTATGAGATGAGAGGACAAGGAAGCTACTTAAGGGAGAGAAAGACAGTACAGGAAGAAGAGAATAGTAAAGGACTACAGCAGAGTGCATGGGCAGCAGTACAGTAGGGTTGAGAGAGTAGAGCAACAGAGAGGGAGAAAGAGAGAGACAAAATAAGCAAGAGGAAGAGGAGTAAGAAGATTCAAAAATATTTCTACTGTTAATTTAAGGCCAAGCAGAGCAATTCAGTGTCTGAGAGAAGGATGAGACTGAATAAGTCACCTGGGAGAGGAGATTGAGCAGGAACAGCTGAGCTGAACCAGCCAGTTTAGACTTGAGAAGAAACCAGAAATGGGGGGGGGGGCTTATGCAGCAGGACAGTTCAGAAGTTGAAAACACTCTAGGCCTGAATAAGATTGTATGGAGGCTAGAAGCTTTCAAAACTAGGCCAAGGTAAATAGACAAAGGCAGTAAGCCTCCCAGACAACAATTACAATAGGAGAATACAAGTTACTTTTACAGGCCTGTGGAAAATCTAACATTGCTCAGTATAAAAGCTCTCTGGAATGTAAGAAGAAAGAAACACACCTCAGAATACTATACCAAAGAGACTCGAAACTAAAGCACACAGTACAGAAAAAAAATCATCAGTAATTATGCCATTCTAATAAGGCCTAATTCAACACAGTGCATCAGTGAGAACACAATTCAAGGACTGAATATCATTTAGACTGGACAGAATATGTGGTTCAGAAAGCAAGTGCATCTTTGGGAGAAAAACAACTCAAATCAGACCATTCACTTTGTAAATAAATATCATTTATTTACAAATGAGTGCTCTGGTGGTAGCACTCATACTATATAAAACTTCTATGCAAACTGGGGCAGGGGACAGAGATACCAGATGCCACACCCAGATTTGCATTCTGTGTGCTAAAATCTCAATCTGGCAGCCAAGGCATGGCCACTGGTATAATAGTGGCAAGACTGTCTGTGGGTAAGACAGGGTTTTCTGGTTCAAGCTGAGGCCAGCTCCACAGGGAAAAAAAATACATGGATTGAACTGAGAATCTGGCTAAAATCCCATAAGGAAGGTCACAGGCCCTAGAAGACAATCCACTACTGATTTTTGCTTCATAATTGTATAATTGTTTTCGGCCCCATGAGGGGAGCAATAATACCAACCAACCAGAGCTCCCAGCATCTAAACCACCAGCCTGGCAGCACACAGGGAAGGGCACATAGCTCCAGCTATATATGTAGGGGAGGATTGCCTCATCAGACATAGGTGTCAGAGGAGATACTTGGTTCCATGAAGGCTGGACACCGAGTGTGGGGGAATTCAAGGGTGGGGAGATGGGAGTAGGGGGTGGGGCTGGGGGCAAATCCTCATAGAAGCAGGAGGGGGTGATGGGATAGGGGGTTCCTAGGTGGGAGGAAAGGGAAATGGAGTAAGGGGATAACATCTAAAATGTAAATAAAATATCCAATAAAATAAAATGATGTTAGGTTAAGGTACAATATTATTTACTGCTTGAATGGGTAGGCAACATAGAGAAATTCGTTTGGAAAACTGTCTAGATTTTTGTCAAAAAAAATAAAGAAAAGTAGAAATAGAACTACAATACATACTATACTGTTTAGCCATTTGTTCATAGATGGTTTCCTGATTGTTCTCTATAATTCTCTATGGACACACATCCACATCTACATATGCTGGGGAAAGGAGACGACAGAATTACTCAAGTCTCCTTAGGGAATATAGCTGGGAAATCAACTCTTTTCATGATGATAATGAGGCTCAGGATTCTCAAGAGACTTCTAATGTTCAAAAACTGTTGTGATGATTGTGACAGGTTAAAATAGACTCCAGTTCTGCATCGAGTTGACAGGTCAGACACACAAGACCAGACTTGGGAGTTTGCCTTTAAAGTACAGGAATCTGAGCCCATGGATACCTTTCAGATGACAGGACTTCTTGTTTTCCAATGTGGTGAGTTGAATTCTTCAACATATTATGCTAATGCAAAAAAAAAAACCTAATGTCACAAGCTAATTGATTCTGTATATGTGAATAGATTAAACATATTGGTAATTAATAATGCATCTGAGTTGAGTAAAGGAAACAAGTACAAGCTTTTCCCTCAGAGGCATTTAACTGTGAGTCCAAAGTTGAATTCTCTACTCTATGTTAGCTGTGCCTTTCATCCTTTGTCTGTCTGTTTCCTGAGTTTAAATCTGTGACTGCCTGAAGGCTGCCCTGTGTATCTCTCCATGTGTGTCTTCCTTCTGTCTCCATGTTTGTGTCTGTCTGTGTACTCTGTATGTGTCTATCTGTTGTCTGCTTGAATCTTCCTGGCTGGTCTTAAGAAAGAGCTTTACAGTGTTTATGGAACTTTAAGAAAACCATCACATGGAGAAGGAATGGGATAGTGCATGGAAATCTTTAACAGAATTTCAAAAAGGATTTGGTAACTGGCTCCAAGTGATCAAGACAACAAACATTTATAAACATCACTCTTCATCAATCTATACTCATAACAGTATATTCATTTTGGAAGGTTGCTTTAAGCATCTGTATTTCATGTTTTCAGCAAATGACATTCATGCAGTTTCTGGTGGGGACATGAACAAAGTACATAAATTAGCATTGCAGCTATGCATCAGGTTAGGTTTTAAAAGTTGATAAACAGAGAAATCCAAGGAAAATAATGTTTGTTTTTACATTGTTTTTTTTTATGGCAAAGTATGCTAAACATCAAGTTGAATACACAGTAGGATCACAGTTTTAAATCTCAAATTTTTTCAAATTACATTAACTCTAGTTATGAGGTCCAGGAAAAATTTCCATCTATTAGAAGGTAAGATCATTTTTATAATGGATTACCACAGTTATGGTTCTGCCAATGCATTGGAAAGTGACCCGACCTGCAGGTCCTAGTTATTCTTCGGGGCGAGGAGGACCGAAACCTGAAAGAAGAACGGGAGAGAGAGAAGAAAGGACTCAAGCAAACAATTGCTTGTCAAGAGTCATGTATTTGAACATGAAATGCTTTTTTATAGTATGCTTTACAAGGGGAGGGGGTAAGAGGGGCCAGGTGGTGGAAAAGTACAGAATCTACTTGGCCTGTGCCTTAAAACATGTCATGGTCTATACGGTACACTGCCTTAAATTATGATCTACCTGCTATTCTTCAGAAGATATGGTACATTGCTTTGAATTATGGTCTCCCTGCTATTCTTCAGAAGATATGGTACATTGCTTTGAGTCTATCTGCAGCTGCCAGGCAGGATCTTGCGGTTGCCAAGCTGCAGGGGACATTGTGCAGGTGGGGAAAGGTAGGGGGTGAGGGTAAAGGTGAGGGTCCTGGCTTCTGGTATCTTCCCTTTCTCTGTTTAGTTGAGAAGGCATCTTGAGATCAATTCCAACTGTGTGAATTTTAAATTTGGAAGTTTAATTATGGGGGGGTCTTAGACAAATTCACAACCCCAAAACATTGATGTGAGGTGAGTCATGTTGATGGTCGAAGGCTTTAGGCTGTCGACGATGGGCAATGTCAAGGGACCCTGAGGTGGGTGAAAGGAGGGTGAGGGCCCTTTCTTAGGCCATGTAGGCTGCACCCACTCCCAGCACCACGCACTCCTTTTTGGCTGCATTTGGTGGGCCCCTGGGAAGTGGACCTACAATAATCCCATCATTGAGCTAACTCACAGCCATCCTAGTCCCTTGTGAATGTTCAAGTTACCAGCCATTTCTCAGTTTGGGGTGTAATATTGTCATAAAGGAAGGCTCCCCAATGTTAGCGGGCCACATCAAGGGCGGCCTTGGTTTAGGAAAAAGCTAATTTTTGTTGGGGTGATCAAGAGGCCAGGCTCTCTAACGAGAGAAAGGAGGGCAGAGCCAGGCATACCAGGAACCCTTCGGGAGGGCATGGAAGTCTAGGTGTTGACTGTAGGGGGAGGCAGGGGAGCTGGCAGCTGTGTCAGTCTCCTGTGGAGTCACTTCTGGATCTTCTTCAATTTTCAGCTGACGGTAATGAACTCCAACTGGCTTCTTGATGGCAGACTCAATCTGGTTCTTAACAAAACTTGTGAGATGGTTAAAGGCCCAGGGGCCAAACGAGAGAAGCAAAAGAATGCCAACAAAGGGTCCTAAAATACTAGGCAACAGGGTGGTAAGCCAAGGAGAGGTAGAGAACCAATTTTGATACCACGACTCTCGTTGTTCTCTGGCTCTTTTTCTTTCTTCTAAACTCCTTTTGACCTTGTCCAGGCTATTTTGGACAAGGCCTGTCTTATCGGAATAAAAGCAATATTCTTCTCTGAGGGCCACGCAGAGACTCCCTTCCTTAAGGAAGACAAGGTCAAGTCCTCTCCTATTTTGTAACACTACCTCAGAAAGGGAGGCCACAGAGTCCTTAAGATCTTGTATTCCTTCCCTCAAATTATTTAAATCTTTATCAATGAGGGATTGGAGATGAGCATAATGATTATTGGAAGTCACCAAGGAAGCTATATCCGTGCCTGCACCAATGGCACTAATTCCTAATATGACAGACAAGGTGAGGGCAGTCAGGTGTTCTCTCTTGGTTCTTAAAGAAGATCCTTGATCTATAATATTAAGGAAGGACTCTGGATCATGTACAAAAAATGTGGGAGAATGATAACAATTACACAATAATCTTTAAAATGTAAAAAACTGGGATTAAATATATAAGGAGTCAAGCCAAAAGCACAGGCAAAATATATACCATTAGATGCCAAAGTATATAAAAAGGTATCATTGAGGATCATTGTCTGATTACACACCAGAATCAAGTCCCTAGTGGGGAGTATGAAGGGTCCCAAAAGACAAAGGCCTATTCCTGAAATGGAGCTAAGAGTAAGACCTCCTTCAGGCGAATAAGTCCCAAGGAGTCTGTTGCCATCATTGGTAAAAGTGGGAGGTGAGAGGATAGCTATCCCCTCATAGAAGGGAGGAGTAGGTGAAAAACAAATCCAGCATTGTTGATAATTAGGTTCGCTGGTATTATGGATAGCCTCGAGAGAAGCATTTACCAAGGAAATAAAAGGGTCAGCAGAACTAAGGGGGCCTTTGTGAACAGTGGGCTGAAACATAGTAGCCAAATGCGCCAAGGGAAAGGATGAAGACGAAGCACCAGGGGTGGCAACCGTAGGTTTGGGGGCTGGATTGAGAGGCTTTGAGGGGTGTTGTAAACCAGGATTGGGGCCCACGGCAGCAATATTTTTGTTGGGAATGGCCTTAAGAAGTTTTATTGTAAAGGTGAGCCCTGGGTCTGACCAGCCATATGACCAAGTAGTGCACTCTCTCAGACGCAAGCCCCATATAAATCCTCCGGCTGTCCAGTCTTTATCCTTCCCTCTCTCAGTAAAGAAAATGAGGAGGGGGGAACACCAATTACTTTGACATTGGGATCTTAGAGGATCAGCCATGGATATACCTAATTACTCCTGTAAGTATTTGGGAAGGAATTTCCTCCGTAGGGCAATATAATCCCAGGAGGAGTGGGGCCTCCAATATGCATCTTCTGTGGTCTCACAAACTCATGATGCGCAAAAAAAGTCAGAAGCATGTCCACACTTGTAGCCCTGGGAACGATCTCTGTGAGTAGGGCCAGGGCATACATAAAGGCCCGATAGATCATTGGCCAAAAAGACTCTTTTATCATAAGAGTTACAGCCGGCAAGATGGCCATCATAATTGGGGTTTGGAGCATCCACAGGCTTACCCTGGGGCCAAAAATGAGAGGGAGTTCCCCAGTTGGCACTGGCTCCTAGGGCGAGGGCACAAAGGTCCACCTCTAGAGAGGGCCATGAAGGCTGGGTTCCAAGTGAAGAGCTGGAATTAACAATATCTCCTGCCTGATTTATTACAACCCAAGTAAAATTATAAATCTGATATGAGAGGTATTGGGGCTTAATACTCACAGTCGGATGAATCTGGAACATGAATAGGAGGAGCAAGGCAATAGAATGCATTTTTCTAAAAGGAAGCACAATTAAGAACCATTCTCAGGGGGTGTCCCTGGGGTGGAATTAGCCAATTTCACCAGTCTTTCTGGCAACCATCTGGCAATTTGTTCTTTGGAATCATATATGCATGCGTGTCCTTTCCCCCAGATAAGGACTGGGTCAGGACCATTCCATTTGTATGTCAATGGATCTTTCCACAAGGCTTTAGCATAGGAGTCTGCTGCTGTAGTAGGATGCCAAAATCTGTCTGCTGCAGACTTTCCTTTCTCATCAAGGGTCAAAAAATTGAGAACGAATAATGCATGATTCAGCAAGGTTTTATGATTCCCATTTTTGGGGTATAAAATACCCGCTGAGTGTTGCAATTTTAAGAGCATATTCTTTAAGGTCTGATGTGCCCTTTCTACAATGCCCTGTCCCTAGGGGTTATATGGAATGCCAGTGACATATTTAATGTTAAGCTGGGCACAAAACTGTTTAAAGGAGGTGCTGGTATATCCAGGGCCATTATCAGTCTTAAGCATCTTAGGTATGGGCATAAAAGCAAGGCAAGAAATCACATGATTAATAACATTTTTGGTAGCTTCACCAGATTGGAGTGAGGCACAGAGGAAACCACTGAAGGTATCAATAGAAATATGCATATATTTAAGTTTGCCAAAAGGGGCAAAGTGAGTAACATCCATTTGCCAGATTTCTCCTGGGGTGAGGCCACGAGGGTTCACTCCCAGATGTAGCTCAGGTAGGAGGGTGAAACACCCCTGACACTGGCGCACTATCTGGCGTGCCTGTTCCCTGGTAATAGAAAACATCTGTCGGAGGGTCTGGGCATTTATATGATGCAGTTGGTCGGCCTTTTGTGCCTGTTGTATAGGATCAGAGGGTAGGGCCAGGGTAGCCAGGCTGAATGGAGACCCTCGGGTGGCCCTGTCAACGAGATCATTTCCCTATCTCAGGGGCCCAGGAAGACCAGGGTGGGCACGTATGTAACCTACAAAGAATGGGTGGGACCTAGTTAAAATAATCTCTTAAAGCTCAGAAAAAAGGGGGGAGGCATTGGTAGACGGCCGTATAAAGGGAACAGTCTCTAACAAAGGGACTGATTGAGCCACATATGCACTATCAGTGAACAAATTAAAAGCACAATCTGGAAGAGTCTTAAAGACTTGAATAACAGCAACCAATTCTACCAACTGTGCTGAGGAAAATTTGGTCTGAAATTTAGAAACCTGTCTGCCTATATTAAAGGCTGCAACCCCAGAGGAGGATCCATCTGTAAAAATCGATGGTGCTTGAGGAATGGGGGAGTTCTTAGTCATTTTAGGGAAGACTACTGCCTGATATTCAAGGAACTGTATGAGTTTATCAAAAGGATAATGGCTATCTATTTTTCCTTGAAATGAAATACAATTAACGGCCCATTTGTCAGAGGTCTGGAGTAGCAATCTGACTTGGGCAGCATCATAAGGAATGCTGACAAGGTCAGGGTCTTTACCAAAGAGTTTCAGGGAGGTTTCTCTTCCCATCCTTATCATCTGTGCCACTAAGGAGGAATAGACAGGCAAAACCTTAAGAGGGGTGGCAGGCAAGTGAAGCCAAAACAAAGATTTAGTCTGCCACAACAATCCCGTGGGGGCAAACACAGTGGGAAGAACCAATAACCATAAGGGGGAGATGGGAGAATAATAAGTAATAGTCTGTTGTTGAATGGCTTTCTCCACAAGCTTAAGGGCAGAGGAGGCCTCAGGGGTTAAAACTCGAGGGGAGGAGGGATCAGAGTCTCCTCGGAGAATATAAAATAGATGCTTAAGCTCCCAAGTTGGTAGCTTTAGATAGGGACGTAACCAATTTATGTCTTCCAAGTGGCGTTGAAAATCACTGAGTGTTTGTAAGGAATCTTTTCTGAGCTCAAACTTTTGAGAGAGGACCTTAGAGGGGTGAAGCTCAAAGCCCAAGAATAGGTGTGGGGGCTGCAGCTGGACCTTCTCGGGGCAATCTGTAATCCGAGATCATGAAGGGCAGTTACTAACTCCTGACCAATTCTGAGCAGGGTGGTCTCATCAGGGCCTGCCAAAAGGATATCATCCATATAATGAATGATATATAATTTAGGATAGCTGAGGCAAAAGGGATCGATGGCCTGGGCCACAAACTTCTGGCAAAGGGTGGGACTCTTGGCCATGCCTTGAGGCAGGACCCTCCACTGAAATCGTGGAGATGGCCCAATGCAATTAACAATAGGGAGGCTAAAGGCAAAGTGCTTACTATCCTCTGGATGTAGGGGAATACAGAAAAAACAATCTTTCAAGTCAATAACCATCTTGTTATATCCCTCAGGTATTGCTACGGGGGAGGGGAGGACAGGCTGGAGGGCTCCCATTGGGACCATAGTCTTATTAATTTCTCTAAAGTCCTGGAGCAATCTCCATCTGCCTCCTTTCTTTTGTACCACAAAAATTGGTGTATTCCAAGGGGAGGTGGAGGGTTCAATGTGGCCAGCATCTAATTGTTCCTGCACTAACTGAATGGCTGCTGAAAGTTTATGTTGGGGGAGGGGCCATTGGTCAAGCCAGACAGGGGAATCTGACTTCCAGGTGATTTTATCTGCCTGGCATACAGGGGGAGCAATGGCCCTTAAGAAAAATTTTAATCATAACCTAGTCCTGAGTGTGAGACCTTTGATGTAACAGCAATTGGGGTGGGGATTCCTTGGTTGTGTCTGCCCAAGCCTTGTCTAGGGATAAACCCTTGGTCTAGCATTTGGTGGGTGACAGTCGCAGAGGGGCTGAACATAAAGACCCCCATTTGACTTAATATATCTCGAACCCATAAGTTTATAGGGAGGCCATGTACAATGAAGGGTCTAACATGTCCAGTATTTGCCTCAGGATCTTCCCAAGTTAGCAATTGGGAGCTTTGAAGGGTGTTAGTGCACTGGCTAATGCCTTGAAGGTGAGTTAAAGAAGGTTGACAGGGCCAAGAGGAGGGCCAGGAGGCCTGTCAGATAACTGTGGAGTCTGCTCCTGAATCAAGGATTCCCTCAAAAGTTTTGCCATTGAGTTTAAGTTTTAGCTGTGGGCGTTCCTGTGAAAGTTTTTGGACCCAATAAACATCAGAAGACCCTGGGGTGGAGGCACCCCGGGATGGGCCCAAGAAGGGTGTTGATGTATCCAATGGAAGGGGGAGGGCCTGTGCAAGGCACTGTCCCTGGCGAATGTGAAGGGGCCCTCTGGAACTAGTAGCCAACACTTTAATCTCTCCAGAGTAGTCGTTATCAACGATTGAAGGGAAGATGGTAATGCCTTGAAGATAAGATAATAAGTCTGGGACGGGGGTGGGGACCAAAGACACCAGTAGGGATTATCTGAACTCCTCCTACAGCTTCTAATATTGCACTGGAGGAGGCACAGAGGTCCAATCCTGGGGTCCCTGGGGTAGCCCTATGGAGGGTTGAGGCTGGTTTGGGAGCTGTTGTTGGAGGGTCTGGTGTGGCCCTGCCTGGCTGTTCCCCGAGGCTGGCAGGAAGGAGACTGGCTGAGGGGCCCGGGGCTGGCCCCACATCCCGTTTCCCGAAAAGGGAGGTAGGGGGTTGCCCAGAATATCAGTTTTGGAGCGGCAGGCATTAGCCCAGTGTCTGCCTCGCTTGCAATGAGGGCAAGGGGTCGTTGGAGGCAAACACTCTCCACTCAGTTTGGGGTGGGGGCTGAGCCACTGATCTACCCTGAGGGCATTGTTTAGCAAAATGACCCAGTTGACCACATCTGAAACAGGCGGTTCCGGTTGTTCCACCACCAGCGGCCGCTGCCACAGCCAGATTGATGGCTTGTGAAACTTTTTGAGCAAAGGGGTCCACATCCTTGCAAATATGAATCATCTCATCTAAATCTTTATTTTTATATTTTCCTCGAAGGGCAACCCTACAGGCAGAGTTAGCATTCTCATAAGCAAGCTGTTGGAGAAGCTTATTTTCTCCCTGGCCAGGTCCCAAAGACCTCTCAGCCGCCTCCAGAAGGCGAGTAACAAACTCTGAAAACTCTTCTTGATTGCCTTGAGTGATCTTAGTCAGGGGAGAAAGAACAGAACCTTTCATGGGAATGGCTCTTCAAGCACTCACAGCTGCCAAGGAAGATTGAGCCAAAAGGCCCAAAGAAAATTTTTGTTGTATTTGGTTAGAGGCATATTTTCCTTGACCTAGAAGCTTATCAAGCATCCATTTGTTAGAGGGCGATCGTGTGCTTGAGAGATTGGTTTGTGCCTGAGACCAGCTGCGATCAGCCCAATCTGCCTGCCAAGAAAGGACCTGCCCCAGAATCAGAATGGACTGGGCTACAGTGAGCCATTCATTAGGAGTTAAATACCCGCCCCCACCGAGACTCTCAAGAAGGGAAAGAGTAAAGAGGGCGTTAGGGCCATAATTTCTAACGCAAAATTCAGCTTTTCAAGATGTTTAAAACGAAGTTTTTTGAAAACTGTGGGATCACTTGTAGAATCATCCTTATCACTTTCGTTTTCAATGTCTGAATTGGTCTCATTCTCAGAGGAATCAGCCTCAGTCTTGGACTGGAGGTGGGGGGTCCGAGAGGGCTTGTGAGAAGAACGAGAGGAGGAAGCAGGAGCAAGATGAAAAGGTGGGGGTACGGCAGGTGCGGAGGAGGAGGAGGGGCACCGAGCACCACCCGACCACGTGGCAGGGGGAAGCGGTGGAGTTTTCCAGACTCCAAGTCAGAAACTGCAGCTGCAGGTGTCTGTAAAGAGGGAGCCTGGGATCAGGTTACAGGAAAGGCTAAACGCAGGGAGTCTTGTGAAGGAACAGAGGAAGAACAAAGGACCGAGAGACGCGAGATTTGTTTTTGAAGGCAGAGAATGTCCGTCAGTTCATGAACCTGAGAAGAGAGGCAATCTCGCATGTCAGAAAGAGAGTTAGGCAAAGTGGTAGGGAAAGTTGGAAAGGCATGCATGGAAGAAGGAGCAGAAGGAGCCGTAAGAGGAGACCAGTCAGGGCTATATTTTTCAAGAGTGAAAGCATCACCAGAATCCAGAGGCTCTGGCTCGGAGAGAGCAGCCGGGGGAGTCTGTCGAGAGAGAGGCAGAGAAGAAGAAAAATGACACTTAGCAGCAGGACAGGGGGAAGCAGACTTTTGCAATACAGGATTGCAAAAGTGAGTGGAGGAGGGAGTCTGTGAATCAGAAACTGCTGAAGAATTATAAGGTGGAGGCTGAGAGACCAGTGGAGAGGAATCAGGAGAAGATGAATCTGGATAGAGGGAAGGCAGATCAGAAGGAGGGAGGACATGTTCGGGGGGATATCTATAAGAGTAAAAGAAACAGAAGCCTGAGACGGAAGCCTAGAGGGCTGACGAGATGGGCAGGTAGAATTAGGCCAAGATTGTGACAGATAATACTCAGCAACGGATAAAAGTTGTCGTTTCCCTGTATCCTTATCTGCATCTTCAATAATATCTCTAATTATGCCCCAAAAGGAAAAGATTGTTGCAGAAACAGTCGCATCACCTTCAGTTTTAATTTTCTCATTTAATTCATGACCTATCTTCTGCCATTTCTTGGGATGGATGGTAGGACTATCAGTCATAAACCAAGGGCACTTCTCATCAATAAAGCCAAAAAAACTTATAAGATCCTTTTTCTTAACCCTTATTCCTCTCTCTCTGAGTGCATGCTTGAGGTCCTTTATGAAGGACACCTCCTTAGACAAAGAATGGCCCATTCTTTATGGGACGGAATGAAAATGAAACTTACCCGAGGACAACAGGTCGCAGGCGACGATCTCTGTCTCACTCAAACTTGATGTCATGGCCACTTCTCAATGAGGATCCGTCCAGAGGGGTCCGTTCCTCGAGCCCCACGTCTGGGTGCCACTAGACCTGACCTGCAGGTCCTAGTTATTCGTGGGGGCGAGGAGGACCGCAACCTGAAAGAAGAATGGGAGAGAGAGAAGAAAGGACTCAAGCAAACAATTGCTTGTCAAGAGTCATGTATTTGAACATGAAATGCTTTTTTATAGTATGCTTTACAAGGGGAGGGGGTAAGAGGAGCCAGGTGGTGGAAAAGTACAGAATCTACTTGGCCTGTGCCTTAAAACATGTCATGGTCTATACGGTACACTGCCTTAAATTATGATCTACCTGCTATTCTTCAGAAGATATGGTACACTGCTTTGAATTATGGTCTCCCTGCTATTCTTCAGAAGATATGGTACACTGCTTTGAGTCTATTTGCAGCTGCCAGGCAGGATCATGCAGTTGCCAAGCTGCAGGGGACATTGTGCAGGTGGGGAAAGGTAGGGGGTGAGGGTAAGGACGAGGGTTGTGGCTTCTGGCAGGAAAGCACCATGGAGCAAGACTACATGGAGTTCTCCTGCCTGTATCGCTTGTAAGATGTTTGTACAAAAATAAAAATTGAAAAGTGCCATCTTATAAGTGTATGAAAGTGAATCTAATGGATTCTCTGAATACTGAAAGAGATGGAGGTCCAGTTGATCTTGTCTTTTCCACTGGGTTACAAACAACTGAGTTGTTGGCAAAAGAAATTTCATAAAAATACCCAAACAATTCAGGCAATTGACAACCCAAGGAGTTGCTTTTCACAAACTGACAGCAAGTCCTCATTGCTAAGGACAAGACTGACACAGCTCATTGTATATGAAGAGGTCAATCTGGCGCCTGCAAGAACACTGACTCTAAGTTTCCAGTGTCCTTCTTATGGGAAGGAGCTTTGAAAGCTACACAAAGTGAAACATATACACTGGAACCAAACACACAGTCTTTGACCTATAATCTGCACCTGCACAACATGCTAGGTCGATGATGTCATGAATTCATTGGGAGTAACCAGTCAATATCTGATTTGACTAAAATGCAAAAGGCACACTGTCGAATGTGATAATTTGTATGCACAGGTTTATATATAAGTACAATGGGAGCTTTTTGTGGACACACCAATATTATAAATAATTGCAAGGAGATTTCTACATGCTTTATAGCATAGGGCCTACATTGGAGCAGTCTCCCAGTTATCATTAAACTTATATCTATTCAAGGCTATGACCTGCCATGTGGCTAGCTAGCTCTTTCCCTCTCTGCTCCTGTTCCCATCTATCTGTTCTCTTCACTGTCTCCCAATAAATCTCCTGCATCTGCTTTCTCCTCTCTGCATCACTTTTTCTAACCAGAAATTCTACCTTCCAATTCTTGTCCCAGCTTTTTTCTTACAGGCAATCAGGTGTTAGACATCATCAAAACATCAGTAAATTGCCTATAGGCATAGAGGCTGCCTGACCTTCAAGTATCTGAACAGGCTTGAAAAGACAAGAATGTACGAATGTAAGGCTATTGGTGTAATATAGAAATAACAATACCAAGATGCTGCTATCATTTAGTTCTCTGCCTATACAGCAGTCAACGTTTGAAATACACAGGCACACCTGTGTACAGTGAAGAAAAAGTACCTCAACCCATGTGGAGTGTGCCTGAAGGCCAGAAGAGTTAATTGGAGCCCACAATTTAGAATGTCACTTTGATGTAGCCTACTCTGGCCTCAAATGAAGAGGAATACACCTGCCCCAGTGTTCTGAATGCTGAGATTATGCCAGAAGCACTTGCATATTATCTGTCTATAGAGTCAAATAATGTAATCACACTTTGTATGTGTGAGCAACACAATTTATATTCTATAAAACATCTTTTGACTGCCTATCCATTTAAACTACCACAACACTAACATCTTAAGAACTAAAAATATCCAGAAAATCTATTTTAGTTGTAGAGGGTCAAAGGATCTTGTGGTCAAAGATAAGCTCTAGGAAAACCAGGAATATAAATATCACAGTGGTTTCTCTTCAATGGATGAGAAGTACACTCTTTTCTGACCAAAAGTGAGGGAATGGCTGTAGTAAGTAGCTTGGAGATCTATGATAGATTTAGTGCCAGGCCACACCTAAACTCCCAGACTATTAAGCTTATCACAAACTCTTCCTCCCTAGATAATTGTTTCTTAATCAATAGAAACTAGCCTTAGAAGAGATGTGACATGCACTGTATAGATTGGTGTTTGCTACAATGTAGGTTTAATCCTAGTTTAGGCCCTTTAGTTTTTGAACCCAACTTACTGAAGAGTCACACGTACTTTGCACTACATTTTTGAAGCAGTCACATTTTAATATTTGCTGTGCTCAGAGGTTTGAGATAATTGTCACCAAGATTTTTTTTCCAAAATTATACTCAATTTAAATATTCCTAAAATAAACCACACTTGGGTCAAAATCTAGAAGTTTCACTCAACACTAGGTAGTGAATGTGCAGGGTAAACATTGTTTATCTCCTCATTTTATTTTATTTATTTATTTATTTATTTTGATTTTTCAAGACAGGGTTTCTCTGTGTAACCCTGGCTATCCTGGAACTCACACGGTAGACCAGGCTGGCCTTGAACTCAGAAATCTGCCTGCCTCTGCCTCCCAAATGCTGGGATTAAAGGAGTGACCCACCACTGCTTGGCTTATCTCCTCATTTTAACAACTCAGAAATTCCTGAATTTACACAACTTAGGAATTACAATCCCCCCAATCTATAAACTTAGATATTCCCACTCCTGAAAATCCTACCCCTGCAATGAAACCCTACACAAAGCCTGCCTCCAACTCAGTTCTCTTCTGATTCTCACCTGAGCAGAGGTAGCCTCCCTTCAGTATTATTCAGTAAATATCATGTGTGAAATTTGTTGTTACATAAGGCTTTGTGGTATATCTTGGTTTCTAACAGCCAGGAAACCTTTTATTTCAGAGCTCTTAACACTTACACAGGGACACTTTATCCTGAGGGCTGCAAGAATTTCTTTGGTAATAATCCACCACGCACCTGAAACCAGTGCTGAAATACATACGGAGTGGTAGTGAACTAGATTTTCTTTTTTGTCTTGTGGATTGCTACTCTGCCAGACCTAGTGTTTGTAGAGACACCCACACTTATGTCACCTAACCAGTAAATATCAAACACAATCTTTCATTGGGAACAATAAAGTCAAGAGTTAAACACAATCTTTCTTCCCCTTTGAAACTGTAGTGTTTTAATGTCTTTATTTATAAGGACCCATCAAGAAGATATATTATCCTTACGAAGGAAAATGTATCACAGAAAACAAAAACTGCAGAAAACTAGACAAGAAATCTGAGACAAGAACTTACGGATCCCAAATTGTAATGCCTGCACATCAAATATTAATGATGATGTTCATGGTGAACATCAATGTTAGTAAATGTAGATGTGGAAATACAGGACCACAGTCAGTTTGGCCAAAATTGTGGGGAAAATATAATGTGAGTCTATGCAACTACAAATGTGGTTTGCATTACTATAAAATTGGCTGAGTTTGAATGGCCTGAGAATAGCAAAGAGCCAAGGAAAGAGAAGAGGAGAGGAATGAACACTATGTAGTTGAGAGTATGGTTAATGGCTGCCCAGACACTGTAGCAATGGAGGCACAGAGCACGAATCTGGTGTGGCTTGAATGTCTGAGGGTCTCTGGAAATTGTACCTCTCTAACTGTACTGAAATTCAGATGATAACTTCTGAAAAATCCTAAAAAAATTTCTTGTTATTTCTGAGGGTAAAAGGCTACTGGTTTAGGGATGTAACACCTGTACCCTAACAAGGGAGTACTACGGCCTTTGTTCTATCTCCGCAGGAATTGTGTGACTTGCTGCCTGCTTCTGATTTAAGCATTTACTACTAAATTGTAAAAAGTTTTCTATGAAAGCTATTTAGGAAGAAATGTGAAAAGATCCTAAGTAGAGAAAAGGGAAAGTCTTCTCTAATTGGAGAAAAGAAAAAATTCTTCTCTTGCCTATTTGTTCTCAGTACCTATATATCCTTCAGAGTACATGATCACATGTTAAAACATTCATCACAAGTTCACACAACATATCAAATCATAAATTGAAATTGAAGTTTACAACAGAGAATGTTTACATGTATATCCATTAGGAGTAATTATCTGGCTAAACATCCATCACCTGCCACAGCTACACAGGTTCATAGGAAATTAACAACCATAACTAAGTTATTGGTGAAAATTTGTATACATAAACCCAGTCAATATCTTTGTCTTCTGTCCTGACACCTATAATAAATTGTTAATTACCTTTTTATGAAGTTTCTTAATAGGTTTTACAGACAATGAGCAGTATAATGACTGGTTACTGCCTCAGAAGTGACATTAAAGACTGGAAGAGATCTCACTGCAGCTTTGGCTATCAGAAATAACATAATAGTGTTACTAAACTAGTTTAAAAATTACTATAAACAGGAATCCTCATAGGATCATCATTAAGCATAAAGAAACCATCTACTTGTCTATACAGTATCACTACAAGACAGTACATCTTCATAGGTATGGAACACATCTGCTCAAAAGGGCCTAAATTGGCAACAACTGTGGATGAAGGGACTTTTTACATTGCTGTGAGACACAAGGCAGTGTCCTCCACTCTTAGTTCCACATCATGCATCTTCCAGACTCCTCCTAACAAGGAGTAGCTTCTGGTCCTAACAGCCCTCAGTCCCTCTTCTGAGTTCTCCTGTTACAAAAGCAGTTTCAATCAAGGAATGATCCTTCCCACCTACTCATATAGTTTCCTAGGCCCAGACTGCCCCTTCAGTTATCCTGCAGCTGAAGAGAAGTTTCTTTTCCCTGAAAAATACTGCCAAAGTCCAGGTGGGTTCCTAAAAATGTAGTCACTGGGGGTTCTAGGAATGATCATCAGGTTCCTGTAAAGTGGATCCTCTTAATGTGTATCTTACAATGCTCTTCCATAAATAGTGAATGTTCCAAATCCAGTCTGCCTCAGTTTCCATGCTCTTCTAACATGATATGGTTAATTTCTATGAACCAATGACTTGCATCTTTCTCAAACTGCACATATGTCTATCCATAACTCCAATAGTGAGTCTACCTGAAACCATGTAGTCCACTCAAACCATATGCTTGTTGTATTGTAGACAAGCTGTATGTGTATAAATGGTTGTAGAATGAAGACCATCATATTGTGTCAGAGGTAAAAGGTAATATGTGTTTTCATTGTGCACTATTTGAAGTTCTTCCATGACACTGGAAATCTCAGTTTATCTGGGATAATGATCTCCAAGCCACAAGCAGTGAGGTCTGTATCCATTGAACATGTGAAACTGGAATCACCAGAGATTCTCCAGCTGGGTGCAATTTAAAAACTGTTAAGGGATATTCCAGACACATAACTTTAAATTGCATGGTGTGTGAGCTTCAATATCCCTGATGCAGCAATTGACAGAAATTACCTATGATCATTGGATAGCAAGGGCCTCTACTGCTTCTACTAATGATGAGGTCCTGTTTCAACAAACTGCAAAATGGAGAACAATGCAAGTTCATCACTGAGCAGTTTCTCACAAGTTGAACAATTTCCTTAATTTTCTAATCAAGAAAAATATATAGTGATACGGATTTGTTCATTGTAAACTTTGATTTGTTCTTAATTTTCAGAGCCATCTTCAATTTACTTAAAATATTCTGATGTAATGCATCAGCTTGGAGTACAGATTTTTCTCATCTTTTTTCAAATATACTTCCAAATGGATTTCCAGAATGTTTAGGTTTACAAACTGTGCATGACCCTGTATCTCATCCACTACACAAAAGATATTTCTTTAATGATTTGTAGATCATGATGTTTGTATGAATGGAATTACACATGAATTTAAGATGAAGATAATACCTTAATAATGAGTTTTTGCGTTTTTCTTCAGAGTGTATGTTCTGAGGTGTGTAAAATATAGCATTCTCTAAACAATTTAGAAAAACAATGGAAATCACAGCATAGAGTCTGAATGGTTTCCCTGAAAACAATGAAGCAATGTTTTCATTTATTTTCTGATAAGACTTGTATCTCATACTCCCTTGATATCAAGAGAGAGAGAGAGAGAGAGAGAGAGAGAGAGAGAGAGAGAGAGCAGACTTATTGCTGAGGCTATGAAAGTCTCTACATGTTTTCCGTTTCAAGTCTTTTTAACTTAACCTAGTACTAGTATGTAATAAGCCTGGAATGTTGCACAGAATTTTTCCTATTTTAGTTAACAACAATCATTTTCACTAATTCAGTGTTTCTAACTTTTGTAATGCTAACCAATGACACAGAGTTTAAATTATTCGTATGTGGACAGACACACCTGGAGTTGAATGAATAATTTCTCAGTTCTAAGACCATTAGAAATATGTTTGACGATGCTCTTAAGCATCACCCGTGAAAGAGTCATTCCAACTCCAAAGAGGTTACTAACCTGTTGATAATCACTACTATAACATTTACATTACAGATTTGCACAAAATATTCATGACTTCAGCATGGTTTATGAAAGACATTTGTTGGGAAGATACAACATATATTCATCTAAGTAACCCAAGTGCAAACCGAAAAAAACCAAGTCAAACTTGTTGAATCACTCAGCTTTAATTACAGGAAAAATGGGATGGAGTTGTTGAGCACAAAGGACTTATAGTCAGTTTTTATCCTGAAACATAAAACCAGCATTTGAAAAGAATTATGGATATTGGATACTTGAAATGTACTTCACATCTATAGGTATAATATAGGATACAGAACTTGTAGTCTCTGTCACTCACATTGTAAGAAAGTCTTTTAAGTATAACTGGTCTGAATTTGTTCATTTGAATAAAATTAACAGGATGTTGCCAGTCTTATTATATACTTTGAGGGCTATTGTACACACCTCAATTATTTTCTCTTTGGAATGCATTCTTTCTGTATCCATGAAAGTGTTATACACCATTACATTCTTCTCATTTCCAGACTCATATTCATCTTGTAATATTTGAGGGTGACCAAGGAAAAGTTTAATGAAAACTGTCCTACATTGTCACATTTTCGGAGTTTCAACAATCATGAATACTTGACATTATCTAAGATTTGAACATTGCATGAAGGAGTTCACAAGTTTTCCATAATTGTACTCGTGCTCTAGTGTGGAGCCTCAAATGTTGCAAAGAATGCACCCTGGATAGAACATATTTTATCGAGGAAAATGCCACATTTTCCCCAACAGAAAAAATTTCCCCACTAAAAAATTTCAGATGTTTCTTCTGACCTGAAATGAAATCAAAGATATTTCCATATTCATTATATTTCTTAAGATTCTCACCGGTATGAATTCTCTGTTTCATTCTAACAGATATGCCAAAAGGAAAGGATTTAGAGGTTAAATACATTTGAAAGTTTTCCCTCCTTTAAGTATTCTCCAACTTTTTTTTTTTTTTTGGTTTTTTGAGACAGAGTTTCTCTGTACAGTCCTGGCTGTCCTGGAACTATCCAGACCAGGCTGGACTTGAACTGAAAAATCCACCTGTCTCTGCCTCCCAAGAGCTGGTGCGCCACCACTGCCCAGCTTCTAATAAATTTTAAGATGATATTTCTTGGTAGAGGGTTGTCTCACTTACTTCATTAACAAAGTTTCTATACTGTACGAAATCTCTGATAATTTGACACACTTACATTGTGGGTAATGCATTTGTCACATTCACAATATTTGTAAGGTTTATCTCACATATAAATTCTCTGATGCCTTTGTACATAAACTATATGCATAGATTATTTCTCACATTCATGGCCTTTGCATGGTTTATCTCCTGTATGGATTCTCTGATGACTTCTCAGACTGCTTTTGTAAGTAAAGCATTTGTCACAGTCACTACATTTGTAAGGTTTCTCTCCTGTGTGAATTCTCTGATGCCTGCTCAGATTGCGTTTTACAGGAAAGCATTTGTCACATTCACTACATTTGTAAGGTTTCTCTCCTGTGTGAATTTTCTGATGAATCCTAAGATGTGATGGTTGGTTAAAGCATTTGTCACATTCACTACATTTGTAAGGTTTCTCTCCTGTGTGAATTCTCTGATGCCTGTTCAGACTGCATTTTTGAGTAAAGCATTTGTCACATTCACTACATTTGTAAGGTTTCTCTCCTGTATGAATTCTCTGATGAACCCTAAGTTGTGATGTTTGGTTAAAGCATTCATCACATTCACTACATTTGTAAGGTTTCTCTCCTGTATGAATTCTCTGATGCATTCACAGACTTGTGATGTAAATATAGCATTTGTCACATTCACTACATTTGTAAGGTTTCTCTCCTTAATGAATCGTCTGATGAAATCTCAGGCTACAATTGTGGGTAAAGCATTTGTCACATTCAGTGCATTTATAAGGTTTTGCTCCTGTATCAATTCTTACATGAATTCTGAGACTGCCTTTTTCAGTAAAGCATTTGTCACATTCATTGCATTTGTAAGGTTTCTCTCCTGTGTCAATTCTCTGATGAATACTAAGATGAGATTTTCTGGAAAAGGATTTGTCACATTCACAACATTTGTAAGGTTTCTCTCCTGTATGAATTCTCTGATGAACACTAAGATAGGATTTATGGGCAAAACACTTGTCACATTCAAAGCATTTGTAAAGTTTCCTTTGTGTCTGACATCTCTGATGCATTTTAAGATTGAATTTTTGTGTAAAACATTTTTCACATTCACTACATTTGTGAGGTTTCTTTCCTGGATAAACGCACTGCTGAATTTGAAGATTGTCTCTCTGGGTAAAACAGTTGTCGGGTTTGCTATATTTGTCAGGATTCACTCCACTATTATTTTGTTTCACCAGTGGTTTAGGTTTAGAGAGAAAAACTTTATCAAATTCTGCATTTCTATTCTGCTCTTTCTTTCCTATGTGGATTTCTTGATTGAGACTAATGATTGAACCATTTGAACATTCTTCATACTTGCAAACTTCTTCAGTGTTCCCAGTTTGAAGTATTCTTAGGTTTGGGAATTGAAGAGATGCATCTCTGTCATGAGTTGTATGTGGTGTACTTTGGGTAGATTCATGAATCATATTGCTAAGTTCATTGCATTTAGAAGACTTTTCTTGGATATTCACATGCTCATGGACAATGTACTCTGTGTCTTGATCCAAAATCTTCCCATACATTCCACATATTTGGTGATTTTCTGAAAAAAAGTGCAATTAAGGATGACAGAGATTACTTCCATGAGTATGAAGTGATTCAATAACCAGTGTTTGCTGAAGTTTTAGGTAAAATATACATTCTCATGGACTCGTACTCTCAAGAGAGAGGTTTTTTTTAATCATTACATGGATCCTCAGAAGAGCCTCAAATCTGATCTATGTCAGATGATAGGAAATGATAATTGCCTTATAAAACTTATTTTAATATTGTACCACCTACCCACCTCAAAAATATTAACCTACAATTGCTTCACATTAAAGGAAATACAGAGGCAATGAATGGATCAGAGACTGAAGGATAGTCCACCCAGACACTAACCCTCCTGGGAAACCATTCCACATGCACACAAGAAATGAAGACAGTACTGCTGATACCATTAAGTGCTTGCTGACAAGACTCTGATATTGCTGTCTCCTGTGAGGCTCTGCCAGCACCTGGACAACTCAACAAGAAGAATAATAATATCTATCAACCAGACTTCCCTGACCTCCCAAGGAGAAAGATCACTAAGTAAAGAGTACACATGGAGGGACTCATGTCACCAGCTACATACGTAACAGAGGATTGCCATATCTGGCATCAATGAGAGTGGGGTCCCTTGGTCCTGGGAAGGCTCGCTGCCCAAACATAGGGGAATCCTAGTGCAGTGAGGAGGCATTAGAGTGTGGGTGGAGGAGCACTGTCATAGAAGTAGGGGGAAGGGAGGATGAGGAAGGTGCTTCACAGAAGAGGAACCTGGAAGGGGATAGAATTTGAAATGGAAATTAATATAATAATGAAAAAAAAGAAAATTATACTTTGCAGAAGAGAGGACATTGCAATCAAATTTGAAAAGTAGATCTCTGAACAATGTATCTCTAATTTTATGGTTACAATTTGATTCAGAGTGACAATGTGTAGCTTTGGTAACTATAAATTTATGATGTAACTGACTCTGACATGAAAACCAGTAAATAGTTTTATTTCAGCATCCTAAATGAAAGGATAATCATGTCCCAGAATTAAACCAATTGTCTAAAAGTAAATAAAAAATTTCTCCATAACAACAGCTCTATATACACCTGAAACCTGTTGCAGTTTTTAAAATCATAAATGAGGGAACATTTTAAAGCAATAGTAAGATTAAAATACTCCAACTATTTGATGTGTAGAAATATAATTCCTTGTTGTGAATATTTAATTCTTTTGAACTTGAAAGACTTGAATCGCTGGGCGGTGGTGGCACACGCCTTTAATACCAGCACTTGGGAGGCAGAGGCAGGTGGATTTCTGAGTTCGAGAGTCCGAGGCTAGCCTGGTCTACAGAGTGAGTTCCAGGACAGCCAGGTCTACACAGAGAAACCCTGTCTCGAAAAAAAAAAAAAAAAAAACAAAAACAAGACTTGAATCAAGCTAGATTAGTGGTAAGGAGAGATCTGAAAGAATATTCCACTGATTACTCTTCCAAAGAAAGCAGAGAACTGTAAAGAAAACACAATGAAACATTATGATTTTAACCAGAAAAAAATTGATTTTCCCTCTTTTGTGGGTCTGTAGACACTTCAGAGAGTTTGTATAAATACAAAATGGGAACATTCAAAGAAACAATCAGGAAGTCAAGAAGAAGTGCATTCTTACCCACAAACAAGAGATTGTTGTAATTCTCCAACATCACATCCATGTACAATGCCCTCTGACCAAAATCGAGACATTCCCATTCCTCCAGTGAGAAGTCCACAGCCACATCCTTAAAGGTTAAGTGACCCTGGAATGGAAATGATGGAGGAAAATATTGAAGCACAAATGTTTTCCAAAAGTTCTAAAGAGAAGTGTCTGAAATTCTGAATTGGTGTTCTTCCATAGACAAACTGTACAATGACTTACAATAGTGCTCACATTTAGAAAGGCTCTCACCTTCATGAATTTTCTTTGGTTTACTGAGACCTTACCAGTAAATGAAAGATTGGCCACCACCACTACATTTGAAAATTTAGTGTGCAGTTTGATTTGTAGAATATCTTTTAAAGTCCTTTATTATGATATTTGTTTCTCATCACCCACAATGCACTGCACAATGGATTGTTAAAAGCAGTTCTTTAAAATCCAATGATCTCTTCTGAACACTACTGGCTAAAGAATACATAGCACATATGCACACATTCAGGCAGAGGTAACCAACATATATTGAAGAAAGATGAACTTTAACTTTAGTAAAAAATACTTGGTAAAACACTCAGACTTCCTTGTATTTCTATTTCTCTGAGAGTGCAGGATATAATTATTTCAAAAACAGTAAACATTTACAGAATATAGTATCTATATTTGATGTCTAGATGCAGTAACATAACTTTATGAAATATGGGTTGACATCAAATAGAATCCTAGTGCCACATCATAAACTGCCAAATTATGATGACAAGAAACATGCTTTCAAATTTTACAATGCACAGCTTGCTGAAATATGGACACTTGTTTATTCCTGTGTGGAGCTGCATCTCACTTGTCTGGATTACAACAAATCTATATAACAATCTGAGGCCTAAGTAGAATGTTACATCTTTTCTAGATCAAACTGGTAGAAGATGATATGCAAAATTAATGGATAAACTAAAAGTCAAAGTTTTTCCTTAAACAGAATAGTACTGCTGAATCAGGGCATACAATCAACATTCCAGACACTCAAGTGCATTGAGAAGTAATTTTATGAGAATATATTAAAAACTATAAAGTAGTAATACCAGTATTTGAGAGCATTAAACTATTTAATATTTTATATAAGCTGGCATAATCAATACATATAATAACAATTTCATTTTCTTCAGTATTTGACCACTTATGTATCAGAATTGTAGCTTGCATAGAGAAGTATGATCTAAAATTCTTCCTTTGTTCATGAAAACTATAATACATTGGTTTTATACAGTCTTATTACAAATGAGCCTCAAAAATGTAAACCTGATGCATGAAAAAAATGACTAAAAAGTAAAGGTACTTGCTGCTTTTTTATAGAAACATAATGAAATTCTTTTTAAACATATTGCAATTCACTGCTATGTCTGACTTCAGTCAGCAGAGATTGGTGCTGCACTCTGGGTTTTAGGGGCATAATGTATTATTCAGTGTACATAAAAATATTTGGATGGCCGGACAATGGTGGCATACTCCTTTAATCCCAGCACTTAGGAGGCAGAGGCAGGTGGATTTCTGAATTGGAGGCCAGTCTGTTCTACAGAGTGAGTTCCAGGACAGCCAGGGCTACGTAGAGAAACCCTGTCTCAAAAAAACAAACAAACAATCGGATGAACACTTATATAGTTAAAGAAAATTGTATTCTAATGAAAGATAGAATCATTGCCACAACCATTCAGTTATGTAATGCATAATTTGAATAAGCAAAAATAACATAGGTTCTATCAAGTCTTCTTCCTGCTAAAGATCCAAACACAGAAAATTAGGAAGCACATGAATTTATGTTTGAAAACTGATGGTTTGTACACAGCACCAATGCAATGCCCTGTAAAAAATTCTCACTAATGTCTTTCATGTGGTGAAATGAAAAGGTGAAGACCATAGGACTTACACTACTTCTAAAGATTGAAATAAAAAAGAAATGAAAATAACCATCTCTATAATGAGAATTTACCACAGGGGCAGTATCTCTCATGAGACAAACAGATTTCAGGTGTCAACACTTCAATGATTACTGTGTGATATAAAATGTCAAAAAGAGTTTTCAGAATGCTGAAATCTGCCTCAACTCACATCACTGGCAAAAGAATGATGATTGCCATGCATCATCTGTGCCTCAAGAGAGCTAATACATTTACTATTAGGATTCAACACATTGGGTCCCTTATAATTTCACTCTTCTACAAATTCTACTCTTCCATATACTGATTAGTCATGCAAATTTCAACATATTTCCATAGCCAAATTCACAAGCTTGTGTCTGAAAATCTGACCATACATGAAATACAATTGATGTGACACAAGAGACCTTACTTCCACACTAATATAAAAGGACAGAACTTTACCCAATGTAGAAAATACCCATCAACATATTCTTGAGACTCATTCTTAATAGATGCTATTGGAGTCCAGCAGGTCTCCAGTCCATGAGAATTTTACATCCTCATAGTATAAAATACAGTAGAAATAGGAAGATGTATATAAAAGACTGAATTTTCATTATCACAGAGGAAAATGAAGATGCTAGAAAAGAAGCTCTTAGATAACATTTCACATATAATTAATCTTTTGAATGCATTAAATAAAAAAGAGATTTTTAAGAAATGTTGACAGAACACTGACCTGTGAAGTGTTTACCAAGGAAGCACTCATTGTTTTTGTCGTTCTTCTCCTAGGCGCTGTATGAGGAACAAAGATTAGAATTCTTGAAAGTTCACATCAAGGATTGAACAATTCAAGGATGAAATAAATATGACTCTATTACAGACAATGCTAACCCATATTTTAAAAAAATCATTAAAAACAAATACCAGGTATTTGATACCAGGTACCTTGACAACAATTCTACAGACATCAGAGCATGGGATGATTTGTGTCCTGTTATGAGTATAACCCGAGGACTATTTCTAACCTCAGAAATTACCAGGCACAAACATAAAACACATGTATACCTGCTGTGGAACACTAACACTCAGGGTAATTACTGAAAACTTCTCTTCTTGGGTCTAGAGTCAAAGACAAATAGCTAAAGAGTGCCAAGACTGATTTCTAGAATTGAATGGAGTTTCATTAGTAATCACACTAGAATACAATATCTGAACCTGACCCTTTGATGAAATTCCAGTTCATCTTATGCAGAAGATAATGTATATGTCTTTTCCATCTGTGTCCTGTTGCCTTGGAATACAAAGGTTCTATCTGATAAATATATTGTAGTTCCACATGAAAGTAAGAATTAATGGCATGGGTATCCTGGCATAAATACTCATACAGACACATACATACATATACATACATGTGTTTACACACAAATAAAAACATAAGAACTCATTCCTAATGTTGAGATATTATTACTATGAAAAGTGCTAGCCGGGCGGTGGTGGGGCACGCCTTTAATCCCAGCACTTTGGAGGAAGAGGCAGGTGTATTTCTGAGTTCAAGGCCAGCCTGGTCTGCAGAGTGAGTTCCAGGACAGCCAGGGCTACATAGAGAAACCCTGTCTCGAAAAACAAAACAAAACAAAACAAAACAAAACAAAACAAAAAAAGAAAAAAAAAGAAAAGTGTTCATGACCATGGAATCAGCAAATATGTAGTACTTTTTAACTATTACATTCATCTTATATTTCTCTTATGCCAAACATTTTTCTTGGCATTAAACAGGTACATGACTAGTTTCTTTTCATGATGTTGCATCAGAAGTTTAGATTGACATTTGGAAATAGCAGATAGATGGATAGCTGTGGAAAAATCATATAAAATTAATAAGAATTGATGAGGACAATGATAATTTCCTAGAAACAAGTAACAAGTAAGTTTTCAATGTCATAATGCTAGGCCAGATAAAAAGGTAGTGCTGACACCCAGGCACTCAGTGTTTCCTCAAACATTGTAGAGGACTAAACAAAATCACCACTAAATCCTCAAATGTACAAAGTAAAAATAAATAGTCAATATGCACCAGTGTACATTGAAAAAATTTCTGGTTATGAATGGAGAAAGTAAACTCAACTTGATTTCATGCCAGAGATGAAAGACTATTTCAACAGGCACAGCCAGACAAGGCTATAGTATGAACAATGAGAGAAGGCTCACAACCATGTCAATATACTTATAAAACACCTGGGACAAAATATCACAGAGGAGATGGGCAGTGGTGGCGCATGCCTTTAATCCCAGCACTTGGGAGGCAGAGGCAGGTGGATTTCTGAGTTCGAGGCCAGCCTGGTCTACAGAGTGAGTTTCAGGACAGCCAGGACTATACAAAGAAACCCTGTCTTGAAAAAAAAAATCACAGAGGATTCCTAGAAAAGCTCTGTATAGTGTGAGAACAGAAGGAACATCCCTTAGTCTAATGAAGATAATAGTCAAGATCTTAAACCTATCATTAAAAAAATTACAGACAGCTGTCATCATTCAATTGTTTTTAGAAGAGAGACAAGGATGTGCAAAGCTTTCAAACTAACTTATCACAGAGCAGCAGAATTACTTAGAGCACATAAGACACAGAATTTTTCAATCAGTCAAATAAGGATACTGGTGGAGAGTCTTTGAGGCTGCTTGGCAGGAATCCAACATTGGCCAAGGACAAGGAAATGGGCTTTAGGCAGGAATCTGATTTTGGGCCATGACAAGGAAGTAAGTTCGGGCAGGAGTCTATTTTTAGGCTAAAACAGAGAAGTAATTTCAGTCAGGAATCCAAGTCTTAGGCTAAAGCAAAGAAGTAGGCCTCAGGGTTGAATATGACTGTGGGCTAGGACAGGGAAGAAGGCTCAGATATTTTTGTCATCCAGAGGAGCCCTTAGAAACAGCAAGAGTGATCACGGGACTCTGTATAGTGCCTTGTTTGTTCCTTGACTATTTGTTTCTATTGTATTGTTGGTTCCTCAACCTAGAACTGACCTGAATACTTGCATGTAATTAAAAGGGCTTAAAAGAAAAGTTGAATTAAACAAACCTGCCTTCATCCTCAGAACTGGCTGGGGTCATGCTGCAGTTTTGTCTAATCTTCTCTTTTCTTTTAATCCTCACTCCTTTGCTGGAGAACCAGTTGACTGACTGCGCAAGCTTGGTCAGATACTAGCAAGGCAAGTATTCTATACGTACAAGAAACATTCTTCAATTCAAGAAATGCAAATATCCCAAGAAATACTTCAAAATGATAATACACTTAATAAGCTATTTTTAAAATACAAGAAAATACCACTTGATTTTATACATTCCTAAAGAATAATCTGAGAAGTCAAAAGACTGCACAATGTATCAATAGGTCTTGGATATGCTGGTATAGCATACAAACTGATAAACAGGCTCTGTAGAATGCTAGGTATAAAGAATCATCCATCACTCTCCCTTGATCCTGATCCCTTGTGCTTAAGTACCAACCTGTCTGACAATGAATATATGGTCACCAAGGTACTAATCGTTTTACATGTTTCCTCCATGAATTTACCATGAATACTACAGAATTTACTTTAAAACTTGGAACTGACATTTTCTCAAATATACACCTACTTCAGAGTAGACGTTATTCTGCACTTTTGAGACTTCCAGTTATTACTAACACTTGTTACATCAAATCTTTTTAAACTAGTCAAAGTTTACATAGCTATAAGTAGTGTTCAGACACTGGGACTCTTGATTACAATAACGACATAGCATTTTAACCTAGCATTACCTGGGAAAGTCTGTCAGAGACTGGCTTCCGGAATTCACAGATGTACCTAGGTATTCTCACATCTAAGTGCTGTAAAAGTCTGCAAGTTTACTCGATTGTTCTTGCCCTATCTGTTACCACCAAAAGAGGAGACATTATAACACCATACAGTAGTAATAAATACTTACCTATAGAATAAAATCAGGAGAGCATGGAATGACATCTTCAAGCCCTGAAAGAATACAACTGCAAATTCTAGTGTTACTTCAATAAAAGTAGTTACTAGAATTGACAGTGTTTAAGGTACATTTGACTGTAGCAAATCCTTAAGTCAAGGTTTCAGTCAAGAAGCAACTTAAATGTTAAACAGGTGAAAGTATGCACAAAAGAATCATATGAATTTTCCATGAGGACACAGGTAATATGACACCTCTTGTGAGTAATAAGTGAATGCCACAGAACTCATGTATAACAAAAGAAAGCTCTATACCGCACAAGGAGTGAAGAACAATGTAATATACTACACACAACACCAGCAAAATCTTCTAGATTAAAAATCCTAGGGAAGAAAATGACTGAAAGACCACTATTTCATCCAGAAATCTTCCAAATCTTCACTCTAAAATTCCCAGTACAAGTCAGATTAGGTGAAATAGATATCTACATAATGAACAGTATTATTTGTGAATCTTGGTTTTAGATCAGGAAAAAATGTGCACAAAAAGATTCAATTACCTCTGAATTCTGATGTTCAGGACAGACTCTCAAAATAGAGTAAAAATAAGATAAAATGCCTTGGCTCAAATCTTAAAAAATATATGTATCCCATAAGGAGGGAAATTTACATGCTATGCGAGATATAGAACTGAAAACCAGGGTCATCATTAAAGAGATCAAAGCTAATAAATCATGTTAATCAACTAAAAGGGAACAGGAAGAAAATGATTCTGATTAGTGGACAATAAAATACTAGCAAATGTCTGAAGGAAGGCAACAACAATGTAAGGTAATGAAAATTCAATTCAATAATTGCTTAGAAATTTGCAAAATAAATAAATAAATATCCTGAAAAGAAAATGCAGTAAGGTGAATAATAATGACTCAAAAAGAACCTCTGGGAGACAGTATATCAGACTTGAAGAAAAGGTAGAAGAGCAGAAAGCTTCAGTCAAAAAAAAAAAGATGAATTAAAATAATGTTAGGTTAAGGCACAGTATTATTTACTAGTTGAAGGGGCAGGTAAATTACAGAAACTCCTTTGAAAAACAGTCCAGGATTTTCACAAAAAATAAAAGAAAAAAGAAAAAAAGAAATGAAGAAAATAAGGAAGGAAGGAAGGAAGGAAGGAAGGAAGGAAGGAAGGAAGGAAGGAAGGAAGGAAGGAAGGAAGGAATAGGAGTACAATAAACACTGCACTGTTTAGCCATTTGTTCATAGATGGCTTCCTGATTGTTCTCTATAATTCTCTATGTACACTCATCCACATCTGCATATTCTAGGGAAAGGAGACTCCAGAATTACCCAAGTCTCTAGAGATTCTTCCTAGGAAATCAAGTCTTTTCAAGATTATAATGAGGTCCAGGATTCTCAGAAGACTTCTGAGGTTCAAAACCTGTTGTGATGATTGTGGTAGGTTAAAAAGGATTCCTGCTCAGCCAGGAGGTGAGAGCTCAGAAACACTATAGGCATAGATAAGATTGAATGGAAGCTAGAGGCTTACAGGACTAGACATAGGGTAAGAGACAGAGGCAGTAAGTCTGCCAGAGAAAAATTACAATAGAAGAATACTTTTACATCTCTGTGGAAAATCTAATGTTGCTCAGTGTAAATGCTCTCTAGAATGTAAAAGAAATATCTCACAAATACCAAGGAAAAGAGATACAAACTAAAGGAAACAGTTGAGAAAAGGTCAACAGTTACTATTCCCCTCAAATCAGGACTAATACAATACAGTGCATCACTAAGAATATCACAATTCAAGGACAAGAAAACATTTAGAGTGGAATAAATAGGCGATCCAAAAAGCAAGTGGACAGTCTTTAGAAAAACAACTCAGATCACAACATTCATTCTGTCAACAAATATCTGGTGATAGCATTCATAGTGCCAAAAAGTGTTATGCAAATTTGGGAAGAGGGCAGAGTTATCAATTGCCTAACCAACATTTGCATCCTGTGTGCTACAATCACAATCTGCCAGGCAAGTTATGGCCACTGGTATCATAGTGGCAGGACTATTTATGTGGAACGGAGGGTTTTCTGGTTCAAGCAGAGGCCAGCTCCACAGGAAAAAGAATACATGGGTTAAACTGAAAATCTGGCTAATAGCCAATAAAGAAGATCAAGGGCTCTAGGAGAGAATGGATTATTGATATTTGCTTCAGTATCAATGGCCCTTGTCACGCCTATTCCCTGATATTGATTTCAGTGTGGGTAAAAGAAACTTAGTTTCCAATATGTAACAACTATTTCAGAGTCTCAAAACTAATCAAATATTGACATCAACTGAGTGCTGACTGCACTGCCTACTATGGGAAATCCATGTCATCACATCTAATATTATTCTCAGTGAAATTTTCAGGAACTATTAATGAAATACAATCTGGTCACACCAAATTCATGATGCCTTTCTACTGACAGGTCAGCCCTACACAACTCCTTCTTCAATCCTTCAACCATACCTGGATCCTTTCTTAGAGTCTCCTTGGCCTTTACCATCCAGGGTTCTTAGTTTTGCTGACAGTTATGTACATTTGGCTAAGCATATAGAGACCTGAAAACAGGGAAATATCATTCAGAAAGAACCTGGAACTGTTCATGGAATAAAAATGAAGGATGCCAACAGATTACAAAAGGATAAACATGAAGGAAAGAGAAGATGTCGTGAAAATGTCTGTTTTTCTCTGAGGATTTCAGTTTATCCTATGTGATGTAAGAGTCAGTCATACTTTGAACACACAAAGAGAGTCCTTTTCCCAGCAACACTGAGGAGGATCAAGGAAGATTACAAGGAATCTATTGTGACCCCCAGAATCCAGACAGTTTATTTTCTCAACTAGAGGTCTCTGAAAAAAAGCCCTGAGTGAAGGGTCTAAGCATTCCCACTCCTGCAAGAAGGCCACAGTGCAGAACACAACAAACCATGAATGTACATGGGCAGAGTGCTTTTCATGAGCCAAGGAGATGTTTCTCTTAAGGGAGGAATTACAATTATTTAAAAGGTGCTGTCTAATTTTGTCCTAATCCATAGTAAGTTTCATATCTATAAAATATCTTGGCCTGATATTATCCTCTCACAGTATGCTGGCCTGAACCTTAAAAGCATTCAAAGAAATTCAAGAGGAATGGCTAACTGCGGTGCCTATTAACATATAAATGCAGACATTTTTAGCTAGGTGCTTTCTTGGCTCCAGATTCTCTCCTGGTCAACCCTCTCCTCCCACCTCATCCTAACTACCTCTCCCCCACAGCTCATGACCTAGTTTAGTCTGGAATGAACCACATAACTCTGACTGCTTTCTCTCTCAGAATAAAAAGCCAAAAACTAACCTCTAAGCACCACCAGCACAAGAACCAGATATCTTCTTGGAATGCTGAATGTTGCATATCTTAGGAAAATAATAAAACTTCATGGGAAACTAAAATGGCCTATAAAACCCCTGATAGCTTGTGACCAAAGTCCATCTCTTGGCCAGGATTTAATTTTTAATAAAGGTTGCTCCCATGTTGGAATTGGTTTTTCTCTGGCTACACTTAGGGTTAACAGAACGTACAATATAGCTTTTCCTCAGCCATACCTTGCTGCAACCCTGTCTTTATTTTCAGTCAAACCTAAGGGGTAACATTAATAACTAAGCCTATGAAGACATAGTTTTGAATGTTGTATTTATATGAAACCCATCATATGTTGAAGGAATTTCAGATAATGAAGAAATTTCAGGTAATGAACGAATTTCAGCTCTCAGCATAAACTCAAAGTATAAGGAATCTCAGGTTAAACTTAAAAAGTTAACTTTCCCAGGGACACACCCTGGGAAGAACACATTCCAAAGACTTACACATACATTCCAGGAGAAGGGTCCAATATAAGAGATACTAAGGAATCTGGGCCATTAACGTAATGTACCTGGTTAAACAGAAGCCACTTAGCTAACACTCACTGTTATAAAGTGCAAGTCTGAGTTAACTAGAAACCTGGCCTGGGAATGGTTCTTTGAAATCAGCCTTCATGGTTATTGTTTAAAAGGTAATTGTATAACAACTGCCTTCATGAACTCTGAGGAAATGGTACAAATACTGTTCTTAGCTTTGGCTCGGGGTTCCTCTTGCCTGTGTGCAAGGAAACCCCAGTGTACTTTTTAGCAATAAACCTCTTGTTATTGAATCGAATCCGCTCTTTGTGAGTCCTTGTGTGGGAGCGCAACCTCCTCCACCACCACCCCCCTCTTTGGATCTTAGGGTCCAACATTTGGAGGTCCCACCAAGATACATGTGCTCTCTCAGATGCCACAGCTCAGAGATCAGAGTTCCACTCGTTTGAACAGGTCTGTGTGCTGTCTTTCCTTTCTTGTGTTTTGTGTTTGTGAAGTGTCTGGGCATGCCATGGAGAACAGTCTGTTTTGGACCCTGGGAGAGGGTCACGTTTTGTGTTCTAGGAACTCTTCTGTAGTGGCCAGGTTGCGGAATAGACATGCAAAGGTCACAGGACACTGGAGGACACTCCAGAATCCCTCTGAGAGGTAGGATCAGAAACAGTTCTGGTTCTTCTGTGTCTGAAGGTGGTCTCATAGCCACCTCCACCTGAGGCAGCATCTGTTGCTCTCTTGTGGCAGTCTTGTGTTGAACATCCTGTTCGTGCTGTTTGTTATTTATGCTGTTGGACTGATGATCCATTTTAACTGACCTAGCATGGGGCAGACACTGTCAACCCCACTATCTTTGGTTCTTAACCACTGGACTGAAGTTAAGACTAGAGCTCATAATCTGTCAGTAGACATGAAGAAACAGAAATGGCAGACATTGTATACCTCATAATGGCCATCTTTTCAGACATGGTGGCCACCAAAGGGATCCTTCTTTCCAGAGAAATTTGGACAGATTAAAGGGAGAATTTTTCAGAAGAGTCGCAGTGGACATCCCCTATATAACTGTCTGGGAAGACTTGATTCTCTCCAACCCACCCCTATGGGTCCGCGTATTTGTTTCACTTTCAGGCTCTCTGAGGACAGAGTTGCTCGCCTTGAAGGACAGTAATGAGGAGAGGGAAACCTCACGTCCCATGAGAGAAGGAAAAGAAGATCTTACCAGCCTCAGATGCTGACCTCCTCTTGTTAGATCTCCCTCCTCCTTACCCTCCAGTGCTGCCCACAATTGTGATCCCAGCCCCGCCTATGGGGTATATGGGGCCACAGCTCTGGTGGAACAACTGGTTCCCCTGTTGGAAGGGTGCCAGGAGAGTCTGGCTACCAAGATTCAGAGTATGCAGTCGGTGACTTCCCCCCCAGACCAAGGTCTTGCCTCAGCAGGCGTATGGGCCCCTGACCCCCAATGATCAGGGCAACCAGCCTCTCCAGTATTAACTTGGGTAAACCAAGGTAAGTCATTTTTCATGTCATAAGCATCCATTCCACAGAAAAAAAATCCCTGCTTCTTCTTCGCCTGAAAGCCTGAATGAGTTCGCTCAAGAGGCCATGAAGATCAAAGGAACTGTTGTGGACTCTGTCTTTTTTTAAATATATAACTGGTAGATTGTTGTTTATTCTTTCTCAGACTTCTGACTACATTGACAGCTAAGCTTTCACTGATATAATCTGTTACCTCATTATGCAAACTCAGTTTCCATCAGTTAAATGCTTCATATTTCCTCATCTTGCTATGCCACTGTCCTAATATTATCTGAGTTCCTATGAATTTGCATAACTCTAATAAAACATCTCACTATAAGAACCAATAAAGATGCATCTTTAAGACTGCTCAAGTTGTTAACTCATGCTGTTATCTTTTTTGTAAACTTATAAGCCACAGGAAACAATCTCAGATCTGCCTCTCCTGGACCCAATGCAGGTAAGTAAATCCAGATAAGTACATCTGCCTAAAGTTCCCACTTATTACCTATGCCAAAGGGTGAAATTCCTCTGGGTTTCAAATGTACATCTTAGAAAAAGTTTTCTTTCTCCCAAATGTACTTAGTTTTCTTCCCTACAACTCGCCAAGTTCAACTGCAGCCAGAACAGCTCCAGAGAAGCAACCTCCAGATGTTCCATCTCCTGTCACACACACAGATGCTTATACTGGACCTGTTCCTTCTGACCTATTCTCAGAAGGCTCCATAGACCCTTTAGAGCAGCAAAAAGCCAACTCTCCTACGCCTGGACAAACATCCCCCATACCCATTCTTCTAGACTCCCTAGAGGCATGTGGCCCCTAATAACAGAAGGAAGTAGCCAGATATAAAGACTACCCTAGTCATGCTCCGCCATCACCTGTTTCTAATATTTTCTTGTTCTTGTTGTTTTCAAGACAGGGTTTCTCTGTGTAACCTTGGCTGTCCTGGAACTCACTCTGTAGACCAGGCTGGTCTTGAACTCAGAAATCCATCTGCCTTAGTCTCCTAAGTGCGGTGACTAAAAGTGTGCCCTACCAATGCCTGGCCTAATTTTTCTTTTTTAATTAAACCAAAATGGGGAAATGTTAGTATTCTGTCTAAACTCCACCCCCACAGATATGTAGCAACGACCAGGCATGTTCTTTCCAACATTTACCTGGCAATAGCCAGGTAGGTATACCTGGCCCAACTATAAAAGGGGCTGCTTGCCCCCTCCTGTCTCTCTTAGGCTCATGGTCCCTCTGTCCCCTCACCTCTTACCCCTTCCATTTCCCTTTCTCTCCACATGCTCATGGCCAGCTTCTAGTCTTCTGTCTCTGTTTCTATGTCATTGTCTCTGTGTCTCTATCTCTTTCTCCCCCTGTGTCTCTCTCTCTACCTCTTTCTTCCTCTACTACTCTCTGAACTTCCTCCCCAGGCCCTGAATAAATTTTTCTATACTATACCATCATGTGGCTAGTCCCTCCGGGGAATGGATGCCTTGGCATGGGCCTGCTATGACATCCCCTTCCCCAATACCTCACCAAACACCCACAGAATATATACTCTTTCTTCTTGTCTTTTTATAAATAAATCAACATGTACTTTGCAAAAGACTTTTAAGGTAGTCACACTTCATCTTTATTGTGCTAAACAAATGAAATACTTGTTACTAAGTAATTTTTTTTCCAAAATGATGCTGCATTTAAATATTCCTGAAGTAAAGTGCTCTGTGGTCAGAATCTAGAAGTTTCTCCCAACATTAGCTAACAAATCTGCAGGGCAAAAGTGTATAGTTTACTTTCCAGTTTTAATAACTCAGAAATCCCTGTGCTCATTCAAGCTCAGGATTTAAAATGCCCACCAAACTCTACCATGAGATATTTACAATCCTGAAAATCCTACCCCACAAAGAAACCCTATACAAAGCCTGCCTCCCTCTCAGTTCTCTTCTGCTTTCTCACCTGAGCAGAGGCACCTCCCTCCAGTTTTCTTCCCAGTCAATTTCTTGTGGTTTGTTGTTCCATGGGGGTTTGTGATCTATTTTGGCTCCTGACTGCCAGAAGACCTTTTATTTCAGAGCTCTTAACACTTCAGCTGGGACAACTTTGCCCTGGAGAAAACCCACAACACATCTACCACCAGTGCTGAGATTCTGACAGACTGATATTGAAATAGATTTCTTTTTTTGGCTAGAGGATTGTTACTAGTGAGACCTAGTGTTTGCAGAAACCCCCACACTTATATCGCCTAACCAGTACACCTCAAGCATACCCTTTCATTCTGTCCAGTAAACTCAGAGTTAATCACAATCATACTTTCCCATTAAGATATTAGGCATTATTAATTGGATATTTCATTTACTTACATTTCAAATGTTATCCCCTTTCCCAGTATCCCCTCCAAAAACTTTCTATCCCATCCCTCCTCCACATGCTTCTATGAAGGTGCTCTCTCAACCATCTGCCCACTTACCTTTCTTTATATATAATGATTCATAAAGAATATACTTTGTAAAATCCAAGAAAATCTTTTAGTAGCCTCTACTCTTCTCTCTGTCTCTATGTCTTTTTCTCTCTCCTAACCTCTGAATTCTCCTCCTCATGCCCTGAATAAACTTTTTGTATACTATACCATCATGTGGCTGGATTATTATGTGCAGGATTTGCATGCAGATCTTGCAGGAAGCCTACCAGACATGTGGTACCCATTTACTAATGTCTGCAAATTAAATGTTAATGATGATGTTAATAGTGTGCATCAATGTCAGTAAAAGAAGAAGACATTGAAACACAGAAACACAATTTGACCAAAACTGTAGGAAAAGATCCCAGTCTGTTCAACAACAAATGTGGTTTGTCTCACTATAAAAGTTGGTGAATTTGAATGGCCTGTGATTGGCAAGGATCTAAGGAAACAGAAGCAGAGAGAAATAAGAAGTTTGTAGCTGAGAGTATGGTTATTGGTGGTTCAAATGGGAGGTGCTTGTTGATTGACAGTAACACCAAGATTCAGGGCCCTGAAGGTAGTGAAACATAGAGGCAAACAGGCAAAAGACATTCTCAAGTTGTCTCCACAGTCAAGAGATGTCACAGGTTTATAGAGGCAATAGTTACACTCAGTGCTGGCATACCAGTCCTCTGGACACTTCACACAATAATGGGTATGTGATAGAGAAAAGAAAGTATCATCACTGCAGCTTCCACATTTCTTATCAACAGGATACTTCACAAACATAGGTGGGAGAAGCTATGCAACATGCAGACTTTACATCTGAGTGTGCAACTGAAGGGCATTGGTGGACATCAACAATTGTATTTGAAAATGCCCATCACCTTCACTGATTAAAATCAAAGAAATATATATTTTTACATTTTATGTACCTATGTGTGGATGTTGCTGTCTTATGGATTTTGCTAGAAAAAAACACATTTCTTAGTACATTCTTGTACTAATTGAATGAAGTAACCCTCCCAGTGAATAGTCATTCTACAGCCTTTGGAAAAGTAGTAACCCATTGCTCTCACAGGAGAACAGTTGAAGAGCTATGGCTTGTTTCAAAAGCTTTGCCAGGACTGCCTGGCCAACATACCAAGCTGGCTCATTAGAAGCTGTTGCAAAAAGTGGATAATTTTGTGTCAAGACATCTGGACAAACCGAAATACAATTTTGCAATGAACAAGAACTACTTGTAAAATGGGGAGGCAGAACATGGTTCAGAAAGACAGGTTGGAAGCAGCAATGGACAGAATCAATTCTCAGATGGTGAGCCCAAACTAAACCTTATCTTCAGGCCACCCACTGAGAGCAATACATATGATCCTTGCCACCCAGGAAAAAGAATCTATTCCAACTTCCTCTGCAGGTCATACCCCAAAAGCAATAGTGTACCTTAGGTTTTTTCAGTTACATGATTTTTCTCGGTATTGCTCTTTAACTATTGCTTCCTTTATGCATCATTGCTCCAATATCTTACTCATGTCTATTCCAAATGTTTTCTAGTCATGAAAAATTTCATTCCTTGACTCAACTGCTTTCATATTTGTTCCTGTTTAAAGCAACATCTCCTGTAACTCAGCCTTTCCTCATGCTCTATAGTTAAGACTTGCTGTCTTAGTTAGAGTTTTACTGTTGTGAACAGACAGGTGACCCAGGCAAATTTTTAAGGACAATATTTAAATGGGGATGGCTAAACGTTCAGAGTTTCAGTCCATCATCATCAAGGTGGCAGCATGGCAGCATCCAGGAAGCCTCTCACATCCCAGGACTATAGGATATTCTAGAGGTTTTCCCCCAATGTAGAAGTAGGTAGACAGGTGGGGGAGTACCCTCACAGAGGCAGGAAGGAGGGAGGAGGGCAACATGGGGCTTGTGCAGGGGAAACTAGGAAAGGGGATAACATTGGAATAAATAAATAAAATAACCAATAAAAAATAAATAAATGAAAAGACTCCAAGAAGACTCCCGTGTTGTGAATCAGATAGCACAGATAGACATAGGTACAAAGGGCTCCAGATCAGGTAATAGGAACCATACATTGATAATAAAATATATATATAAATATGTGTGTATGTATGTATGTATACACAGAGAGAGAGAAAGAGAGAGAGAGGGAGAGAGAGAGAGAGAGAGAGAGAGAGACTTAAAGATGAGAAACACAAACACAGTAAATACATCTGGGCTTTCTGGAATGATATTTTGAAAGATTTGATAGGGATGGATTTAAAGGAATTACACATCTCATCATTTAGTGAGTGGTACTTCAATATTCTCTTGATTTACTATGTCTTCTCAAAAGAAAAGGCCTTAAATAAAAAAGAAATTGTGTGCATTGGAAAAGAAATTAGAGGAAACACTAGAGAACTTCAGAGATGAGACTGAGGAACAGAGCAATAAATTAAGACTTGGCAACACTGCCTAGAGGAAACACTAGAGCTAAAGGCTCAGGATTTTGTCAGTCAAAATAACAACAGAAAGGGGAGAATGAAGGCTGGAGACAGGAGCTGGAAGAGATGCTACAAAAAAGGATTCAACAGTTCACAAATCAAAAGGAACAGAAAAGAGATAGAGATAAAATTTGACAGCAAACTCTAGAGGATAATTTACTAATGCGAGTAAATCAAAATAAGTTAGATGCTTCAATATCAGAACTACAATAGAAAGAGAAGCTAAAATTATGGAAGCAAGGCCTAGAACAGAAGATATAGGAATTTATGGAGCAGCATGAGAAATTTAAGACTCGTCAATATGGCCTAGAGGAAAGAATAGAATTGAAGACACGGGAAATTATAATTCAAAATAGCAGGCAGAAAGATAAAAGTGAAGGTGGGAGACAGAAGCTGGAAAAGATGCTTGAACAAATGATAAAAGAGTTCAGAGATCAGACTGAGAAGCACAGAGAAAGTAATGAGGATTGGGAGAAAGACTTGGAGAATAAACGTTTAAAATTAATCAATCAAAATAAAATGGGCATCAGAATATCAGAATTACAATATAAAGAAAAATTTAGCTGGTGAGATGGCTCAGCAGTTAAGAGCACTGGCTGCTCTTTCAGAGGTCCTGAGTTCAATTTCCAGCAACCATGTGGTGCCTCACAACCAACTGTAGAGAGATCTGATGCCCTCTTCTGGTGTGTCTGAAGACAGCCACAGTGTACTCAATTACATAAACTAAACAAATTTAAAAAAAGGAAAGAAAGAAAGAAAGAAAGAAAGAAAGAAAGAAAGAAAGGAAAGGAAAGGAAATATACTCTTGCCAGTCGGTGGTGGCACACACCTTTAATCCCAGCACTTGGGAGGCAAAGGCAGGCAGATTTCTGAGATTGAGGCCAGCCTGGTCTATAGAGTGAGTTACAGGACAGCCAGGGCTATTCGGAGAAACCCTGTCTCAAAAAAACCTAAAAAAAAAATTTTAAATGTGAAGGCAGAACCTTGAACAGAGTATACATGAACTCAAGAATAAGAGTAGTGACAAAAGGAGAGCTATGAAGCATGGAAACAGACCTTAAGGGGAAAACTTTAGTTTCCAGTTAAACAAAATATTTAGGTTACCAGGCATTTGAATGGCAACCCATGGATGCATTACAACTGACAAAATTTAAGGAAAATGTTGCAAATTTTGAAATGCATGTGTCATTTGTACAACAAATCCTGACTTCTTGGGCTATTAAAAATAGGATAATCCCCCAACACTAGAAGGACATGACAAATGAAACGCTAGAACCTGCATCACATTTACAATGTTTCTCCTGATAGAGAGAAGAGGCAAAGTAGATAGCAAAAGAAAATAGATCCGGGGGTAGAGAGACTCCCAAAGATCAGCTGCTTGGTGAAGGTTGCTCAGGTGATATAGCGGTGCACGTTGTATATGATGAGGAAACTTTGGCATTGAGTCGATTGGCAGCCTCAAATGCCTGGGACAAAGTTGCAGAATCAGGGAAGACTTGAACCATTTCCTCAAGTAATGCAAGGTCCAAAGGAAACCTTCCCTGACTTTTTGCAAAGGTTGACCTCAGCTGTGGAAAGGAACGTATCAGATCCAGCATCAAGAAAGGCAATAACTGAGTCTCTAACCTTTAAAAATATGAATGCTGGATGAAAGTAAGTAATTAGACCACTCAGAACAAGATCAGCATTAACAGATGAGTGGATCAGACCTACAACTGATGTTACACCTCATTCACCTGATACAGTGTCTATAGTAGAAGCTGCCACTAGAGAGATATAGATGACCCAAGATTTCAAATGTTTTAACTGTGTTGTTCAGGGTTATCCCAGTAGTAACTATGGAAAAATGCAAATTAATTCCAAAAGGAGGGGCCTATGTATCCTGATATGTTTGGCAAAGGCTAACATTTGGCTAGGCAATGTAGAGCAACCACAGACAACTGGGGCAGTACCTTACCAAAAAACTCCCAGGGGGGATTGCTACAGGTCCCAAAGACAGACAGGGAGTGTTCTCTTCCTCGGGAAAACTAAACATCACTGCTTTAAAAACAGATATTGTGAGACAACATAACAAGGCTTAGGCTAATTCTATAGACAATGCAAAAAACCTAAAAGGGGCCAAAACTGACCATTTTGGAAAACTTCTATAGAACATAAAAGGCCAACACTAAGAATGCCTGTAAACAATATTGCGATTGAAGGAATGGTTAACACTGGAACAAATGTCATCATTATCTCTCCAAAATCTTAGCCTGAAAGTTCACCACTTCAAGAAGTAGACATCCAATTTCAAGAAGTTGGGATTGATTTTATCTCAAATAAAGCAATGAACCAAATGTATTAAATGTGGAGAACCTGAAGGTCAGGTAGGAAAGTTGAGGCCGTACATGGCTGATGTAGCAATTGATTTATGGGGAAGGTATCGGTTACCGCAGTGGAAAACGCAAATTAATATCCTCTCAGTTTCAAAGTCTGGACATGAAACTGGTCAAGCTCCTGTTAAAAAACTTTAATCATTAAGGAATGGTTTTGGTTTTTTTAATGGTTTTTGGAGACAGTGTTTCTCTTGTAGCCCAGGCTGTCCTGGAACTCACTCTCTAGACCAGGCTGGCCTCGAACTCAGAAATCTCCCTGTCTCTGCCTCCCAAGTGCTGGGATTAAAGGCGTGCACCACCACCACCCGGCTCTTTAAGGAATGTTATCAAAGGCATTTACAGATTGTCTAGGCTGTCCATAAACAAGATACAGCAGATGCTGACAATTTAGCTCTACCTCAAGGAGACACTGATGATAAGACACCAACAGCCTTACCACTAAGGTGGTGGACTGACCAACCCATTTGGATTCATCTATAATCTATGACAAAAAAAAAAAACACTACAGTCATCAGAACAGCTAGTTCAGGAGCAGTTGGAGGCTCAGCATATAGAAGAGTCTACCAGCCCTTACAATCCTCCAGCATTTTTCTTTTTTATCAGCAGGAGTCAAAAAGCCTTTTTATGTTGTTCCAAACCTTTTCCATGAACACTTTATCAAAAGCAAGAATGGGTACATACTTGGACTCATTGATCTTGGATATACTTTTTCCGAGCAGAACTGAATAGTTTAAAAATTTGTTGGATCAGGTTCACTCAGTGTAACAGGTCAGCCTGAGAACTATGTTTTACTTGATAGGGTGTAATGTAAATGACATGAATACAGGGATCACAGGCAAGTAGAGACAGATATCTAACAAGTGCCACCTTCTCAGTCAAAGGTCTGAGGGGAGCGGGCTTCATCCCTTTTTTCCTTTTCCCTGGTTTGTCAGATGACCCATACTGGCATTCATCCGGGTGTTGTGAATTCCTGTGGAAAAAGACAACGTATCCTCACTCCTGTGTCAGAAAGGGCGCAAGTGACTGCCATTATGATATTAGGGGATCTCTACACTGTACCAAGGGAAAAGGGGTATTCCTGGGTAGGAAAGTGATCTGTCCCCTGAACCTTCACCCAGCTGATACTCTGTTCTGGAAGACATCTGTACTCCCTGTGAACATCTATGCTCCTGCACCATCCCCTTCCCCACATCCTGCCTTTTTGTGTATATAACCCCTGTGTGAAAAAGTAAAAATTGCGATTTGATCAGACTATAGACAGATCACCATTCTTTGCATCTTTGCCTGACACCCCCCTTTCAGGTGACCTCCCCATACCTCTGTTTAATGCCCTGCTGGACAGGAATTTTTGGCACCCAATGTGGCGTTTCAAGAGGAGACATTTTGGCCCCCAGCATTCAGGGGCTCCCTGAGAACACAGAAGAGAGACTGCCAACTCCCCCAAAGAAGGTAGGCCTACTAGGTTTTCGGGAGCATTGAAGGTGGTTGCCCAGATTGCATGGAGGCACTCCCAATCTCGGAGCACTTTTTAGAGTGACTCCCCAAAGGAGCACCTAAGTGAGACTTCCCCTCTCTACTCCCCGAGTTGCTTGAGAGCACTCCCACTTAGATGGATACCACAGTCCACCTAACTGTGGGACAATCCTTGGGAGGATCAGAGTGGCATCAGCCATGAGGTAAAAGGCTCCCTGGGACAGGCATTTAGTGACATACTAAAGGAGGATGTCACCCTGGGCGCAAGGAATTGGGGTTTAGAAAAGACAGGGGATAAACCTTCTCTACACAGTCACTCTTTGTGACACGGCTCAAGGAGCCTATCTTCAGAATGTGAGGAACTAGACCTAAAAAAAGGATCTTTAAAAATTCTTTGCAGCTGGGCGGTGGTGGCACATGCCTTCAATCCCAGCACTTGGGAGGCAGAGGCAGGTGGATTTCTGAGATCAAGGCCAGCCTGGTCTACAGAGTGAGTTCTAGGACAGCCAGGGCTACACAGAGAAACCCTGTCTTGAAAAACCAAGAGGAAAAATAAAAAGAAAACAAAAAGAAAAAAAAAGATGTAAGTCAACTATTTGTCTAATATCACCACAAGACAGTGCATCTTTATAGATCTAAGTTTAATAATAATAGCTTGAGACATCAATTTGATATTTTTAGAGATTATATAAGTCAAATTACTAAATTTGATTTTACTGTCCTCAAATTTTTCATAATGGTGGTAATACTTGAGGACTTATACCTAATCAATTATGGTAAGTAGATGTTATTCATTTTTAATTTTAGAAAATTAAAATATGTATGTGTGATTTAACACCTTTTGAAGATTTCTAGTTACAATTACTTTAACAGGAAAAACAATCAAAAGTACAATTACTTATTGCTTACATTATCTTTTTATGCTTGGTGTTCCATATCATATTAAAATATAACAAAACTGTTGCAGAAATTTGAGATATTTTTTTTGACAATTTGGTATTACCTATGTTACTGGAATTCTTTGTAATTCTCAAGGACAGGGTATTGTAGCACAGATATTGTGGAACAAAAAAATAGTGTCTTTATGACTCTCTAAGTGTGAGAGAAGCAGCTGCTGGAACTTTTGCCCTGGTTTTACTAAGAACTCTAAAAAAAAAAAGAAAAGAAAAATTGGCTTTTAAAACAAAAGAGGAAGAGTTACACCCCCAGAAGGAGTCTCCCAGAAATACTCTCCATCATGCCTTGTTCATTCTCAATTTTCTAGAACATAAGAGAAGAAACATACCTCAGAATACAAACACAAAGACTCAAAACTACAGCAAACAGTACAGGAAAGGGCAACATTAATTAATCTATTATATTCAGAATTAAGTCAACACACTGCATCAGTGAGAACACCATTCATGGACTGAATATCATTTAGACAGGACAAAATACGTGCTACAGAAAGCAAGTGCATCTGCTGGAGAAAAACAATTCAGATCAGACCATTCACTCTGTTAACACATATTCTGGATGGACTCTCTGGTGGTGCCATTCACAGAGTCAAAAACTGCTATGCAAACTGGGGCAGGGGACAGTTACCAAAAGCCATACATAGATTACTGTCTTGTGAGCTACAATCTCAATCTGCCAGGTAAGGAATGCCACTGATATCATAGTAGCAAGACTGTCTGTGGGTAACAGAAGGTATTCTGGTTCTAGATGAGGCTAGCTCCATGGGGGGAAAAATATCTATCTATATCTATCTATATCTATTAAATTGAGAATCTGGCCAAGATCCAAGAAGGAATCTCACAGGCCCTAATACAGAATCCACTATGAATTTTTGCTTCATATTTGTATGGCCATTGTCACACCAATAGTCTGATGCTGCTTTCAGTATGGGTAAAATAAACTGTTTTCAATGAGCAACAGCTATTTCAGAGCCACAAAACTAATCAAATATTGACATCAACAGACTGCTGACTGCACTGCCTACATGAGAAATCCATATCATCACATCTATAATTATTCTCAGTGAAATTTTCAAGGATCATTAATGAAATAGAATCTGGCAAAATCACCTTCACGTTCTCATTCTACTGGCAGGTGAGCCCCCATACTACCCCTTGTTCAATCTTTCTAACACACCTGGATACTTTCTTAGAGTCTCCTTGGCCTTTACCATCCAGGGCGCTCAGTGTTGTTTTACAATTATGCAGATTTGGCTGAGTGTATGGAGACCTGAAAATGGGAAAATATGGTACAGAAAGAACATGGAATTTTTCATGGAATAAAAATGAAGGATATCAACACCCGAAAAAAGGATGAACACGAAGGAAAGAGAAGATATCATGAAAATGTCTCTTTTTGTCTGAGGATTTCAGTTTACCCTATGAGACATGAGAGTCAGTCACACAGATAACACCCATAAAGAATCCTTTTCTCAACAACACTGAGGAGGGGTGAGGAAGACCGCAAGAAAACTATAGTGACTCCAGAATACAGACTGTTGAACTTCTTGAACTAATGGTCTCAGAAAGTAAGCCCTGAGTGCAAGGTCTAAGCATTCCTACTCCTGCAAAAAGTTCACACTGCAGAACACAACAACCATGAATTTGCATGGACAGAGTGCTTTTCATGAACCAAGGAGACATTTTTCTCATGTAAGTAAGCAATCATAATAATTCCAGCCAGGCAGTGGTGACTCAAGCCTTTAATCCCAGCACTTGGGAGGCAGAGGTAGGAAGATTTCGGAGTTCAAGGCCAGCCTGGTCTACAGAGTGAGTTCCAGGACAACCAGTACTACACATTGAAACCCTGTCTTGAAAACAACAAAAACAAAAAAAAAAAATATTCAAAAGGTACTATCCAATTCTGTCATAATCTATAGTAAATTTTCTACTTATTAAAATATGTTGACTTGTTATCATCCTCTCACAGGGCACTGGGCTGAAACTTGGAAGAATTCAAAGAAACAAAGGAGAAAATGCTAACTGTGGTGTCTATTAACATATCAATGCAGACATTGTGGCCTAGGTGCTTTCTTGGCTACTGATCCTCTCTTGACCAGCCCCTCTATCCTCCCTTCTCATCCGCCATACCCCTGCCCCCAACTCATGGCCTGGTTCACTCTGGACCCAACCAGATAACTCTTCTTTCTCCCTCAACCTGAAATGCCGAAAATTAACCTCACCACCAGCCCAAGGAACAGGTATCCTTTTGCAATTCTGCAGGTAACATGTCTTAGGAAAATAATAAAGCCTCATAGAAAATTACAGTATCCTATACAACCCCCTGTAGCATGTCTCTCTTAGTAAGGATGTAATATTTAATAAAGCTTGTCCACATTGTCGAAATGTTTTTTTCTGGCGACACTCAGGATTAACAGAAACTACAATATATTTTCTCCTAAGCCATACCTTGCTGCAATCCAGTCTTCATTTTTCATTCAAACCTAAGGTGTAACATTAATAACTAAACCTATGAAGACATATTTCTAAATGCTGTATTTACATCAAAGTTTGCACATACCTCAGTGTGAAATCAATGGTTAAAAAAAGTGTAAAGTTTAATTTACTCAGTAAATGTTAATTTTTACAGCCATACGACGGTGTTTTATAACGAATATTTTCTTATTTAATCAAATCTGCACTGGTCCCTCATATGACAAATATCTACAAAGCTCTCTCGGAATGCCTATTCAGTCCCCTGGAGAAAGGGAAATGAAATGGCAAATGAAGGAACAGGGGAGTTAAGAAAGCATGAATGAATCTGAATTTGAGGAGCTTTATTCAGGATTTAGCAAAGAGAACCCTGGTGTATAAACTACGAATACAGCGAAGGATCTATGAGGTGATTTTAGAAAAATATTCTGGCAACGATTAATTTAATGAAACCATCACTATAAACCCAATCATGCGGTCTCAAACTTCCTGACAATGGTATATATTCACAACAGAATTGTGAGAGTGGCGGCAGAAAATGGACCCCTGCTCTGCTCCTGCCCATTTCCCAGCCCCGCAGCTTCTCTGACCTGGCAGGTGACAGGATGAACTGCTGAATGTCCTAGGAGGCCAGCACAGCAAATGCAGCTTAAGGAAGTTTTCAGGTTCCTCTAATACCAGGCCCTAGTCTCCCACCAGGACTTTCTGATCACGAGGGTGCACAGATACTGGAATGCTGGAATGGCACTATTTCCGGTAAGTTCAGCCTGCTTCCTCAAAGCAACTCCTTCTAGACCCGCCCAGTATTCAGCAGCTTCCTGTTATGTAATTCTTTTATGCCCACTTACTTTTGAATCTTTTGATTAATTAGCTTCCCAATTCTTCACAGCAAGTTTTGTTGGTTTGGATTTTTGTATACTTGTTTACTAGCTTGTGATTAATTTTCCCTTTGATTTTGTTTTTGTTTTTTTTTAAACACTTGACTGCAGAGGTGTGCCCACTCTCCCTATCAGTAACCACGCCCACAACTCTGTTTCAAGCTGCCTTCCACACAACTGCAGCTGTTATGATGCCAGGACCTACTCTACACAGCTGCCCAACAACCTTGCTGCCAGTCTAGACCAGAACTGGATGTTGTAGCACACTACACCTGGGTTCTGACCCCTTCAGAGACAAGTGTCCCTGCCTAACTTCTCACATTGTGAGTCTAGCCTGCTGAGCTAAAAATGCACAAAATTAAGCAATCCCTCTGAAATATAATGCTTAGAACAAAGACCCAAAACAAAAGAAAAACTAAGATAAAATGTCCCTGGCTCAAACACCAAACCATATATGCATCTCATAATAAGGGTAATTTACACAGAATTGAAAACAGAGTCATGAGAAAAGAGATCAAAGGTTTTAAATCTTGTAAATCAACTCAAAGAAGACAGAAACAAACTGATTCCTGGACAGAAAATAATAGCAGATGCCTGAAGTTAATGACGACAACATAGGATAAGAAAATTCAGTTCAATAGGTGGTTAGAAACACCACAAACAACAACAAAGTAGACCCTGAAATGCAAATACAGTAAGGTGATTAACACTAACTCATAGAAGACCTAGGGAGACAGATTATCAGACTTGAAGAAAAGGTAGAGCAGCTGGATGCCTCAGTCAAAGAAAATGATGAATTCAAATGTTAGGTTAAGGCACAGTATTACTTACTGCTTGAAGGATGAGGTAAAAAAGAGAAACTCCTTTGGAAAACTGTCTAGATTTTTGTCAAAAGGGAAAAAGAAAGAAAACTACAATTAGAACTACAATACATACTGTACTGTTTAGCCATTTGTTTATAGATGGTTTCCTGATTATTCTAATAATTCTCTATGTACAACCATACATATCTGCATATGCTGGGAAAAGGAGACTCTGGAAGTACCCAAGTCTCTTTAGAGAGTATATTAGGGAATCAACTTTTTGCATGATTATAATGAGGCCCAGGATTCTCAGGAGACTTCTGAAGTTCAAAACCTGTTGTGATGATTGAGGCAGGTTAAAATGGATTCCATCTCTGCATGGAGGTGAGAGCTCAGAAACACAAGCCCAGACATATGGGTGTGCCTTTAAAGCACAGAAATCTGAGCCACAGACACCATTCAGATGGCAGGGCTACTTGTCTGTTGAGTGAGGTTTTGTTTTCTTTTTTATTGGTTTTTTTTTTCACTTTTATTGTGTATTTTCTTTGTTTACATTTCAAATGTTATGCCATTTTCAGGTCTCCCCTCTGGATATCTCTTATCCCATCCCTCTTAACACATCCGCTATGAGGGTGCTCCCCCACCCACCCACCCTCTTCTGCATTCCCTCCCTGGCATTTCCCTACACTGAGGAATTGATCTGGCCCAGGCCCAGTTGAACTGGCTCCTCCCACTGATGTAGAACAAGGCCATCCTCTGCCACTTATGCAGTCAAAGCCATGGTCTCTGGTTGGTGGTCCAGCCCCCAGGAACTCCAGGAAGTCTGGCCAGAGCACAAAATGAAATATACACTTGGAACCAACCACAAAATATTTGATCTATAATCTGCCCTTTCTGCAAAATATGCTAGGTCGATGATGTTATGAATTTATTTGGAATAACCAATCAATATCTGATTTGACTAATATACCAAAGGCACACTTGTTAAATGGTATAAATCTGTAAGCACATGTGTGTATGGCGTGAGTATAGTGGGAGTGTTTGAGGACCTACTAGTTTCATAAATAATGTAAAGGAGGTTTCTATATAGTGTAAAGCATAAAGTTTTCACTGGAGCAGTCTCCCAGCTGTCATTTAAACTTAAGATTATTCAAGCCTGTGACCTGCCATGCTGCTCCTGTTCCCATCTATCTGTTCTCTTCTCTGTCTCCCACTAAATCTCCTGCATCTACTTTCTCCTCCCTGCATCACTTTTCTACCCAAATATTCCACCCTCCAATTCTTACCCAAGGAATTGAGTTTCAGATTTTTTTCTCACAAGCAATCAGGTGAGAGACAACACCAGAACATCAGTAGATTGCCTCTAGGCATAGAGGGCTGCCTGCCCTTCAAGTATCTCAGCAAGTGTGCAAAGACAAGTATTTACAAATGTAAGGCTGGAGATGGGCCATAGAAATGATAATATCAAATCCTGGTTGCAATTAGTTCTTTGCCAGTATAGCAATCAACATTTGAGAATACACAGACACGAGGCAGTGGTGGCCCACACGTTAAATCCCAGCACTTGGGAGGCAGAGGCAGGCGGATTTCTGAGTTTGAGACCTGCCTGGTCTACAGAGTGAGTTCCAGGACAGCCAGGGCTACAAAGAGAAACCCTGTCTCAAAAAACCAAAAAAAAAAAAGAGAGAGAGAGAGAGAGAGAGAGAGAGAGAGAGAGAGAGAGAGGGAGGGAGGGAGAGAGAGAGAGAGAAAGAGAATACACAGACACACCTGCATGTTTGTTTAAGAAATTTACCTCAACCCTTGTGCAGAGTCCATTCAGGCAAGAAGAAGTTGATGTTCACAGGTTGGAATATCACCTTAATGTAGACAAGTCAGGCCTGAAATAAAGAGGAATACACCTGCCCCCTTGTTCTGAAATGTTGAGACTATGCCAGCAGCACTTAACAATTTTATGTCTATAGAGTAAGAAAAGGTAATCACAATTTGTATATCTGAACAACATAATTTATATTTTAGAAAACATCTTTTGACTTTCTTTTCATTTACACTAACACATCAACAACATCTAAACAACTAAAAACATCCACAAAATGTATTCTTTCCTGCAGAGGGTAAAATTAGCCTGGGGCCAAACATAGGCTCTAGAGTAACCAGGAATGTAAAACCAGATTTTCTTTTCAATGGAAGAGAAGTGCACTCATTTCTGACCAGAAGTGAGGGAATGGATGTAGTAAGTTGCTTGCTGACCTGTGGTAGATGTAGTGCCATACCACACCTGAAAGTCACAGACTATTACATTGATCCCAGACTCTTCCTCCCTAGGTCATTGTTATTATTAGTATTCTGTCTAAACTCCACCTCCAAAGTTACCTGGCAACAGCCAGATATGCCTGCCCACTATCCTCTCTCTTGCTCTCCTCCCTTGATCCCTTAATCTCCCACCTGCAGGTTCGCTGTCCCCTCTCATTCCCCCCTTCCCTTTCCCCTCTATCTACATGGTCATGGCCGGCCTCTACTCCTCTCGCACTCTCTCTTAATAAACCTCCCCTCGTGGAACCGTGTAGTCGGCTATGATCAGTCCAAGCTGCGCTTGAAAATCTTGTCAGTACATCCAGTTTTAGGGGAGCTGTGACATACACCTTAGAGCTTGCTGTAATCTACACTATATGTTTGATCCTACTCTAGGCCTTTTACTTTTAAAATCCTACTTTATGAAACACTCACATGTGTTTTGCAGAAGACTTTTGAGTAGTCACACTTTAATTTTTATTGTCCTCAGAGGATTGAGATAATTGTTATCAATAATTTTTTTCCAAAATTTTACACTACTTGAATATTTCTAAAACAAACCACCCTGTGGTTAAGTCTCCAGGGAACAGAGCCTTAGTTTACCGAAGCCCCCTAAGAGAACCACGAGACAGGAGAGATCACTGCAAAATGCAAGAGGAATCATTAACGTTCCAGCATGCTGGGATCAACCTGCACCCCAAAAGGAGAGGTGGCCCCATGCTGCTCAGTCGGTGAGCTTTTATACAGTCCTTAGGGCACCAGCCATTAGACACAATGGGATTGGCAGAACAAAGTGACTTTTTAAACTGATTGGTCTTTAGTGTCTTTAGGTGGCATGGGTTGGTCAATCCTGCTGAATGTGTCTGTGTGCTCTAATACTTCCCCACCCACAGGTGCATTATTCCCTTCCACAAGGTCTGAGGAATGTTAATCAGCCTCTCCCTTCCTCCACTGACTGTTAATCCAACAAGCATCCTCTGAACAAGGAATGTTGATTAGCTTCTCCCATCCAGTGGGACAAATGTTCCAGAGTTCCTCTTCAGTCACATTCTAGAAGTTTCACCCAACATTAGCTACTGAGTCTGCAGGGTAAATTTTATAGTTTGCTTCCTGGTTTTCAGCTTTAAAAACTCAGAAATCCTTCAGCTCATTCAAGCTCAAGACTTAAAATCCCAATAATCTCCAACCTGAGATATTTCCACTCCTGAAAATCCTACCCCCACAAAGAAATCCTATACAAAGCCTGCCTCCCACTCAGTTCTCTTTTGCTTCTCATCTGAGCAGAGGCAGCCTCCCTCCAGTGTTCTTCCCAGTCAATCTCTGGTTTGTGGTTTGTTGTCCTATGGGGCTTCATGGTCTATCTTGGCTTCTGACTGCCAGGAGACCTTTTATTTCATAGCTCTTAACTTCAACTGGGACATTTTTCCCTGGGTGCTGCAGTATTTCCTTGGGGATAACCCTAACACACCTACTACCAGTGCTGAAATACTTACTGATTGATATTCAAGTAGATTTATATGCATGCATGTGTGCATGAGTGTGTATGTGTGTGTGTGTGTGTGTGTGTGTGTGTGTGTGTGTGTGTGTGAATTGTTACTAGCCAGATGTAGTCTTTCAAGAGGCCCCCACACTTACATCACCTAACCAGTACACCTCAAACATACTCTTTCACTCTGACCAGTAAACTTAGAGTTAATCACAAACATTCTTTCCCCTTTGAAATGGTAGCCTTTTGATGTCTCTATGTATAATGACTCATAAAAAATATACTTTATCACAACCCAGGAAATTCTTTTACTGAAAACTGGAGAAAGCCAGTCCAGAAATTTGAGACTAAAATGTGTGAGACTCATACTAATCCCTTCCCATAAAATATTACTGAAGAGGTTCATAGAGGGCATCAATGTCAGTAAAAGAGGAAGACTTTGAAATCCAGTACCACAATTTAGCCAAAACTGTAGGGAAAAAAAACCCAGTCTCTGCAACTACAGATGTGGTTTGCCTCACTGTAAAAGTGGGTGAGTTTGAATGGCCTGTGAATAGGAAAGTGCCAGAGAAACACAAGTGGAGAGAAAAGAGCAGTATGTTGCTGAGAGTATGGTCATTGGCTCTCCAAATGAGGAGGGCTTGGTGATTGACAATAACACCAAGAATCAGAGCCCTGAAGGTAGTGACACATAGAGGCAAAAAGCAATAGACATTCTCAAGGGATTTCCACAGCCGAGAGATGTCACTGGTTTATGGAATCAATGGTTATGCTCAGCGTTGGCATTTCAGAGGACTGGACACTTCACACACTAATGCACATGTGATGGTGAAAAGGAAGTATCATCATTGGAGCTTCCACATTACTTATCAACAGGACACTTCCTGAACATACATGGGAGCTTTGCAACATTCAAAGACATTACAGCTGATTTTGTAACTGTAGGACATTCCTGTAAAGCAAGAATTCCAATTCAAAATGAACATCATCTTCACTGATTAAATCTAAAAATATATTTTTAAATTTTATTTGCCTATGTCTGGATGTTGCCATGCTATTGATGTTGCTAGAAACACACACTTCGGGGCTGGAGAGATGGCTCAGTGGTTAAGAGCACTGACTGCTCTCTCAGAATGTCCTGAGTTCAATTCATGGCAACTACATTGTGACTCACAAGCATCTGCAATGGGGTCTGATGCCCTCTTCTGGTGTGTCTCAAGACAGCTACAATGTACTTATATAAAGTAAATAAATAAATCTTAAACACACAACCACACTCACGCCCACAAACTTATTACATTGTGGATAATTGAAAAGGATAGTCCTCCCAGTCAATTGCTGTTCTACTACCACAGAAACACCAGGAGCTTATTGCTCTCATAGTAGAACATCTGAGGAGCTATGGCCTGTTTGAACAGTTTTACCAATACTGCCTGGCTAAGAAATTACAACTTCAGTTTAACAACAATTATACAGATTTCTACCAATAGATTATGGCTCTGTAATCAATTCTAGAAATTCCTCCTTGTCTTTTCGGGGAACCTAGAAAAATGGGTATGGAGTATGTTTGTCCGGTCTTAGGAGAGTTGGCTGTTTCCTGCTGTTCAGGGTCTATGAAGTGAGCCATCTGAGGATAGGTCAGAAGAAACAGGTCCAGTAGAAGCAGCAGTGTGTGTGACAGGAGATGGAGCATCTAGAGGTTGCTTCTCTGGAGCTGTTTTGGATGTGCCTGGAGTTGACAAGATGTGGATGGCACCTGTTTGGTCCATGAGAGGTAGATCTGAGTGGGTTTCCTGTGGCTTCTAAGTTTACAAAAGACATAACAACAACAAAAAAGTTTACAAAAGAGATAACAGCATGAGTTCACAATAAAAGCAGTCTTTAAGATGAACCTTTGCTGGATCGTATAGTGGAATGTTTTGTTAGAGTTAGGCAAGTTTATAGGGACTCAGATAATATTAGGACAAAGTCATAGCAAGAAGAGAAAATATGAAGCATTTAATTGATGGCAACTGAGTTTAGGTAATGAGGTAACAGATAATCTGTGAATCCTTAGCTGTCAATGTAGACAGAAGTCTGAGAAAGAGTAAACGATAATCTACTAGCTATATATTATTTTAAAAAATGACAGAGTCTGTAGAGTGAAAAGTTATAGATACTGGGCATATAGAATCCTTTTTGGACATGTGGAATATTCTTTAGGCTTTCTTTATAAGGACATGGAAAATTTTCTGAGAAACAGAGCCATGAAGCAAGTTGGGAATATAGACAGGCTAGTTAGGGGAACTGGCTAGAATGCAAGTTAGCCAGCTGGGAACCAAGCTGAGAACCAAGCTGGTAACCACAGTGACAGGGCAAGGCCACAGTGACAGGGCAGGAACACATTCTTGAGAAAGATTAATATACAGAGAGTTTTCACATGACCCTGACTCACGTAGGTTGGGTTCCTTTGGAATGTTCCACTATTTTTATGTTATGCCACCTTAACAACCCCTCACCCCCCTCCCCATTCCTTGGTTTGTGGTTTTTCCCCTTAAAAACCCCTCTCAAACTGGCTGTTGGGGTCAATTCAGCTCCTGCGTGGGCATACGAATTGACCGGCAGCTAGCTGTGACATGCCCTAATAAACCTCGCTATTGCTCCGGTACACAGTGTCTCGAGCAGATTACTGGGTGGTCGCAACTTTCTGAGACTTGAGTGAGGGCTCCCCTCTGCGGAGGTCTTCAAGTCCACTAGCCAAGAGTTTCCATGGTCTCCATAGTCTTGGGTGAAGTCAGTTTGGCTTCCAAGGGCAGAAGATGCAGGGCTTTTATCTGTGGAATGGATACGTGTGACATGAGAAATGACTTATGTTAGTATAAGTCTGAACCCGGTGACGTCATATTCGGGGGCCAGCGACTCCTACGTTGCTGGGACAACCACTCCCAGAATTCACCTACCTGGCTCACCTACACCTGGGAAGTTACACAGGTCATCACCCACTTAAATAGTTGGGACCACCCCAACTTCTCTCTCTTCCCCTTCTCTTCACTCGCCATCTTCCCGCTCCTCTCTCCCACTCCCTTCCCCAAATAAACTCCTGCCCTTGGAACCGGATTGGATCGGCTTTTGTGTTGTCTGTCCAAACTGCGCTCGAATTCTAACATTGGTGCGTTGGCCAGCTGAGCCGATTTCCCCGGGCACCGGGCAGCTCGTGCGCGAGCCACCACTGAGGCCCACGTGGTCCACCATTCCCGCCGCTGCAGCCATACCTCCGTTTCAGCCTCAGCTCTGCCAGCCCGCGATTGCTACACCCCTGCACAGCCCACCGTTTTCACTGTGTCTGCTGAGACTCTCCGAACTTCCACCACATGAGCTGTGCCGTTTCGGCCCACCCCTCCCCCAGTCGGTGCTATGCCTTGTGGCCTAGATACCCAGAAAGACACACAGGTCCCTGGTTCGGTTCCACCTTCCAGGTACCGGACTGCACAATTTCATGCACACACCAGCTTTTATTCCATAGGGAGCTTCTGGTTCATGTGAGGGGCCCTGGACTCTGAGTTCGAGTCTGGCCACCGTTTCCTGGACCACAGGGCTGGTTTTTGCCCCAGCACATGTGTCTGGCCTCTAGCCAAACCACAACTGCTATTCTACTAGGACCTTGAACCTATTGAGTGATTTCCCCTCTCGGAAATAGCTTGTAACCCCTCCTCAGCTGTTGCAGCTCCACAAAAAGCTGGTACCAGCCGAGCTATCTCTTGACTGGCTAACTTCTGGTGGGTTAGCCCAGTCGAGGCCCTTATTTAATCTCGCGACGGCCCGATTATTATAAGCAGTGCCTGATTTCTGTTGCCAAAGATTAGTTCAGGACGCTGAACTAAGATTGGTAACTTTCACTCAATGGGTTCATCGTCTTCCTCCATACCAGCAGACACCCCACTGGGCTGTCTACTGAAAAACCTCAAATCTTTACGATTAATGCCTGAGTTAAGGCCTTCCAAATTAATACGTCTTTGCAATAAAGTCTGGATCAGGTACCCTTTAGACAATGGGATGACCACGTGGCCACGTAATGGCACCCTAGACTCCATTATTTTACGGAGTCTTAATACATATTGCCAGCAGTCCGGTAAATGGAAGGAAATCCCCTATATCCATGCATTTATTTACCTCTGTTACTCCCCTTCTATGTACTCCACCTGCTCTACACCTAAGGTTCTCTTGGCAATGACACCTGCTCAACCCCCAGACGACCACACACCTCTAGACCCAGCTGAAGAACCCCCTCCCCTCCGTTGCAAGCCTGTTTCCATGTCGCCTAAAACCCAAACTGCTACCTCGGTTTCTTCTTCTCACCAGGGTGCCCCTGAGTCCACTTGCTTGACCTCTCCTGACCCCTCCCCTCCTTCTGTGTCAGCCACAGGCCATGCTAACCATCCTGCACTGGCACCAACTTTCACTCCTATCACACGTTTCAAAGCTAAGGGTCCTACCCCTTCTCCTCCAGGGACACTGAAACCAGCATCTGTTCTTCCCCTACGGGAAGTAGCTGGTGTTGATGACTTGGTCAGGGTACATGTCCCCTTCTCACTGAGTGAACTCTCCCAGATAGAGAGAAGATTGGGCTCCTACACCTCTAACTCTTCTGCCTTCATTAAGGAATTTCAATATTTCTCAGTCTTACAGCCTTACCTATCATGACGTACACATGATTTTAACTAATAATCTACTTCCAGATGAACACAGGCGAGTTTGGGATGAGGCAAAAGCACATGCAGATCAGATTCATCAAACAGACGGGACTTATCCAATTGGATCAGAAGCCGTTCCTGACCAGGGCCCTCGATGGGATTATAACTCCGCAGGTGGTATCTTAGCCAGAGATAGATTTATAACATGTCTTTTGGCAGGCCTGAGGAAGGCGGCGTTAAAGCCGGTTAACTTTGAGAAACTTTAGGAGGTTGTCCAAGATAAACAAGAAACTCCATCTCAATTTTTAGAACACCTTACAAAGGCCCTACTACAATATACTAATCTGGACCCTGAAAGCCCAGAAGGTAAGCAACTCCTTATGACCTACTTTTTTTTCCAGAGCTACCCTGACATAAAAACTAAACTTAGGCGATTGAAGAGAGGGCCCCTAACTCCACAGGCGGAAGTCTTGGCATTGGCCTTCAAAGTGTACCATGAGAGAGATGAGAAAGCCCATAAACAGAAATACCATATGCTGGCAAAGGCTGTCCGACCAGCCTCAGCCAGTACCCCAGACCCCTGGTCTTCGAAGGCTCAGAGACCACCACCTGGCCCCTGCTATAAATGTGGTCAACATGGTCATTGGGTAAAAGCCTGTCCTAACCCCAGCAAGCCAAGGGGACCATGTCCCAAGTATGCCATCAGAAGGGGCATTGGGGGACCGACTGCCCTCTTGTTGCTCAGAACAGAGGGACATCGCTCCCAGAAAACCCTTCAGCTGACCTTCTAGGCTTGGCTATGGAGGACTGACGGGCCCCAATCTCTCTTGACCCGACCACGCCCATCACTAGCAGTGAGCCACGGGTAGAGATTATGGTGTGCAGGAGAACCATCTCCTTCCTCTTGGACACTGGGGCCACATACTCGGTCCTGACAGAGTTTTGGGGACCCACTTCACCTTCGTGTTCTCCGATTGTCGGGGTAGGAGGACAACCTTACCTTCCTCACTAGACTCCCCCATTTAGTTGCATTTTTAGGGGTGTGCCTCTCACCCATTCCTTTTTGATAGTGCCTACATGTCTTGTCTGCTTATTAGGAAGAGATATTTTAGCTAAGTTGGGAGCTTCTATTTCCTTTGCTCACCAATTCACTTAAGCCCAAGCTCGCCAACAGTTCCTCTGCTCCTCCTTTTAGCCAATCACCCTACTAACACTAACATGTTATTTCCCTTACCAACTTCTCAGGTGGACCCCCTAGTTTGGGATGTCCAGAACCCCTCTGTTGCTAAACATCATTCTCCTGTTGTCATGCAGTTACTGGACTCTACCAGGTACATCTGCCAAGCACAATACCCTCTTTCTCTCCAGAGCTTCAGGGGACTTAAGCCTATCATTGCTGACCTCTTAAGAAAAAAACTCCTTCAACCTACCTCTTCCCCATTTAACACCCCTATACTGGCAGTTAAGAAACCTAATGGCACCTATCACCTGGTTCAAGATCTCAGGCGAATTAACTCTGCCGTAGTTCCCCTCCATCCTGTCGTAGCTAACCCTTACACACTTCTCTCTACTATCCCCTCAGGGACTTCTCATTTTTCAGTCCTAGATCTTTAGGACGCATTTTTCTCTATCCCTCTAGACACCCAGTCACAGGACATATTTGCCTTTACCTGGACAGATCCTGACACCCACTTTTCTACCCAACTTACCTGGACTGTTCTACCTCAGGGATTCCGGGACAGCCCACATCTGTTCGGGCAGGCCCTGGCTTCTGACTTAATCTCTCCCTAGATCTAAGATTATACTTTACATAGATGACGTTCTTCTCTGTAGCCCCCCCCTAGAAATTAGCCAAGCTGACACAGCTGCTCTTCTAAATTTCCTTTCCAGTCGGGGCTACAGGGTCTCACCTTCTAAAGTTCAACTGTCCACCCCTCAAGTCACCTATTTGGGACTAGAAATTACCCCAACCCACAAGGCTATTACCTTAGATAGAAAGAACCTGATTCAGTCTCTAACTGTTCCTTCTACAAAGGAAAAGATTCTATCATTCCTAGGAATGGCTAGCTTCTTGCGCTTCTGGATTCCTTCCTTTTCCCTACTTTCTCACCCCTTATATGAAGCAGCATTAGGCCCCACCCATGAACCTCTTCTCAAACCTGTCACTAAGCCCTTCCAAAGGCTCAAACAGGCTCTCCTTAAGGCCCCAGCCTTATATCTCCCGGACCTGACTCGTCCTTTCTCCCTCTATGTAACTGAAGAAGAGGGATTTGCCCTTGGAGCCTTAGGTCACCAACTGGGACCATCTTTTGCACCTGTAGCATACTTGTCAAAAAGACTAGATCCAACCATCCAGGGATGGGCACCTTGCATTCGTACCTTAGCAGCTGCTGAACTCCTTATTCGAGAATCAAAGAAACTAACCCTGGGATCGCCTATAACTTTCCTCTCTTCTCACAACCTGTCACAGCTCCTAACTTATAAAGGTTTACAGACTCTACCTCCCTCCAGGGTTCTTTCTCTTCAGGTAGCTCTAATAGAAGACTCCACCCTCACCTTTCAATCATGCCCACCTCTTAATATTTCCAATCTTCTTCCCCAACCTAACACTGACTACTCTCTATCTCACTCCTGCACTGAAACCTTAGAAGAACTATTACCTCATCCTTCACACATACAGGAGGGCACATTGCCTCAAGCCACCTTTACCTGGTATACAGATGGAAGCTCCTTTCTTCATGAAGGGGTCAGGAAAGCTGGCTATGCCATAGTGCCTGACACCAAGGTGGTGGAGGCCCAGGCCCTTCCTGCTCATATCACCAACCAACAGGCTGAATTAATAGCCCTTATCCGTGCCTTCTAGCTTGCACAGGGACAATCCCTCAATGTTTACACAGATTCCAAATATGCTTTCCATATCCTCCTGTCCCATGCTGCTATCTGGAAGGAGCACGGGTTACTTACCACAAAAGGAGGATCAGTAACTAATGGAAACCAGATTATGGCCATGCTAAAGGCCTCCCATCTCCCCACAGCTATTGGGATTGTCCACTGCACATCCCACCGCACGGATGACTCTATAGTCTCCAAGGGAAACAACCGAGCTGATGAGGCAGCTAGACTGCAGCCCTTAGGGGCCAAGACTCATCTCACTCTCCCAAGGAGATTCTTACACTACAACCCACATCCCCACCTACACCCCCTGACACTAGTCAAACCCTGTCCTATCTTCACCAACTCTTTCATCCTAATAGCCAAGCGTTGTCTTATTTTGTTAAGACCCACCTACAGCCTACTCCTGAGGACTTAAGTTTCCTAAAATCTATCACTGCTTCTTGCAAAACCTGTCAGATGTCAGATCCCAACTCAAGGTATTGTAACACTCCTTTTTCTACCCACCAGGCCAGGGGTTCCCTACCTGGAACTGACTGGCAACTTGATTTTACCCACATGCCTGCTGTAAAACGTGTCAAGTACCTCCTGGTCTTGGTAGACACCTTCTCAGGCTGGGTAGAGGCTTTTCCCACAACTAACAAAAGGGCTCAGACAGTCTCTGATCTCCTCCTCAGAGAGATCATCCCCCATTTTGGTGTCCCCGCCTACCTCCAGTCAGACAATGGGCCTGAATTTACTTCCCAAGTTTCTCAAATTCTATCTAAGGCCCTAGACATACCCTGGCATTTTCATATTCCCTACCACCCTCAATCTTCAGGTAAGGTAGAGAGAACTAACCACTCTTTAAAGACCACTCTTGTCAAGCTGTCACAGGAACTTCACCTTGACTGGGTAAAACTCCTACCTCTGGCTCTTTTCAGGCTACGAGCCCTTCCCAAGCGACCTCTCCTCATTTCACCTTTTGAACTCAAGTATGGACATCCAGTCCTAACTCCTGGTCTTTCACCTAAGTGTTCCCCCCTCCCAGACCATCTGCTCACCCCATTATTTTGTCACCTTCATTCTTTCCTGTGGAACTTTGCTGACCACCATCTACCTCGACCACACACTGTCTCCTGTCCACTGCCTGTCAACATTGGAGACCAAGTGCTTCTCTCCCCTCAAGACCATCGGCCCTCACCTCTCTCTCCCAAATGGCAGGGTCCTTTTAAGGTAATCCTCGTGACCCCTACAGCTGCTAAACTTGAAGGACTCCCTCATTGGGTTCACCTGTCTCACCTGAAGCCCTTCACCCCCCCATCTAAAATCGATTCTCCTTCATACACGTCGACTCTAACAGGACCGTGTTCTATTAAGCTCCAGAGGACATCGAGACCACCCACCTTGTCCTCAATCCCAGAAAATGAGACTCCACTCCGACAGCCGAGCTTGACCCCACTGGACTAGACACGTGTTTCTTGCCCTCTCCCTGCTGTTTGTTCCTATCCAGGTCAGCCTTCACACCTGGATGTACGAGGCTTGACAGACACTCACAGATAACAGTCTTTCCAAACAGGGTCAAGAAACTGCTCCATAGCTGGATGCCAAGAAACAACCCAAACTGCATCCAGGAACCATTCCTATATCTGATATCCCATCTAAATATTATGTTCTCTGTACTTGCTTCCTTTTGCCCAGATACAAGAGTACTGGTCCTTTCAGATACACATGCTAAGGTCCACGGACCAACCACTTCTTCTACCAACATTGCAAGACACCCGTTTCTACACACGGAGCCCGTGAGATTCCAGCTGTGGTGCTTCAGAACCGACAGATGCCAGGTGTCCTGACAGCCAAAGAAGACGGTCTTTGCCAGCACCCCGAAGAAATACTGTTTTGGGGAATGTGAGACCTTCAGTCCAGATACTCTCCTGTAACACCCTTCTTGTCATCCTCCTGGTATTATTTCTAACCAGTTTATTAATCAGTTCTTGTTACAGGATCACCAGTTGCTGTCCACAGAAGAGCCTGGTACACACATCCACAGAATGGGCCCCAATGGTGAAAAAGCCAGCTCCTCCCCCAACGGACAATGCCCCTACACAGCAGGAAGTAGTTTAAGAGAGACACGACGCCCGATCCCCCTTTCACCATCGGCATCCCCTCTCCTTTTTTTTTCTCTTTTATAATAAGAAAAAGTGGGGTATGTTAGTATAAGTCTGAACCCAGTGATGTCATATTCAGGGGCCAGCGACTCCTACGTTGCTGGGACAACCACTCCCAGAATTCACCTACCTGGCTCACCTACACCTGGGAAATTACACATTTCATCAACCACTTAAATAGTTGGGACCACCTCAACCTCTCTCTCTTCCTCTTCTCTTCACTCGCCATCATCCCGCTCCTCTCTCCCACTCCCTTCCCCAAATAAGCCCCTTTCCTTGGAACCGGATTGGATCGGCTTTTGTGTTGTCTGTCCAAAACGCGCTCGAATTCTAACAACTTACCTTGGTTTGACTTACAATCTTGGGTCAACTTTTAGAAGGCTTTGGGAATTCTGTCGGCCATAAACTTAAATATACTATTAGCAGACTTCCGACAAGATTGAGAGCCATAAGGATTGATTGTAACTGAATAGATTTCAATAGCAGTAGTAAAAATCTATTAAGACAGAGTCTTTCCTATCCTGTCTTAGTAACTTTGGCAGGTTGTGTATGTAGAGAAAAGAACATTTTTGTATTAGGAAGGAAACATGTGGCTAGGACCAGAATAATAAAGCTGGATCCTATGGCTGGCAGGGGGTTGGGCGGCAGCAGGGCAGGACTTCCTGCTGGCTGCCAGAAGTCACTGCCCAGTGTCTTTGGCAGCTAGAGTTTACAGTGGGCAAGGAAAAGCAATCATGTCCCATATCACAGCAATGTTTATGTTAGTTGTTTTTTGTAGCAGAAGGCACTGCTAGCCCTCGCTTTACTGACCCCGGGCAGAGAGGGAGAGGGAATGCCTCACTCGCATGCTGGGGCAGCCAAGCCCTTTGTGCGGGTGGTTGTGCACGTGGGGAAGCATGTCTAGCTTGTCTGATCTAAACCTTCAGATGGCAGCTAGAGTCTCAGCAATTCCCCCATTTTGGTTTAGTCAAAAGAAAAATTAGAGAGAGGTGTGGGGTTGAACAGGTTTCATGGCTAAAAGAACCTGGGGTGGGGAACAGGCAGAACACATGGAAGGAGTATAACAAAGGTAGATAAATGCTCGAACATAGGGAATTTCTTCCCATTTACCAGACTGCTGGAAGTATGTGTTAAGACCCCTTAAAATAATTGGGTCTAGCATGCCATTAAGTGGCTACTTTAGTCCTTTATCTAGAGGGTATTGAATCCAGACCTTATTGCAGAGGTGTATCAATTTGGAAGGCCACAAATCAGGTGCTAATTTTAGAGATTTGAGATTTTTCAGTTGACAACCCAGTGGGGTGTTTGTGGCTACAGTGGAAGACAATGTGGTACCTATTGGATGACATGGCAGTTACCTAGCCATCAGTTGGCATCCCGAAAGAAAAGCTGGCAACGAAAAATCAGGCTAACAGCCTAGATATCAGGTCTTCACAAGAATATCTAGGGGCCTCTGCAGAGCTAGTCTGCCAGAAAATAGTCAAAATGGTAACAGGATTTCTGGCAGCCGAAAGAGTTGGGGTGGGGGAAAGTTGGAAGGTATTTCCAAGAGGGGAATCACCCAATGGCCAATGTCTTAGGTCATAGTTCAGCTAGAGGCCAGTCATATGGACTGGGGCAATGAAAAGCCAACCCTTTAGCCCAGGAAAGCCTGGCCAGACACTAACTGGGCATCCAGGGTCCCTCCTGCCAATCGGAAACTCCTTAACAATTAGTATGTGTGTGTTTGTGAGCTTGTGCAGTCTGGTATCAGGAAAGGTGGAACTGTGAGGTCTTTGTCCCCTGTCTGGCTACCCAGCCCACATGGTAGAATACCACATGGGGCCCACAGAGGCACAGCTCACATGGTGGAAGTTTTGTGAACCTCTCAATGGCCAATGATAATTCACATACCCAGTGACAGCAGGTAGCAGCAGATAGAGTTTGCGTGGTGTAGCAGTGGCAGTGGTGGCAGTGGTGTCCTGGCGGGCCATGTGGTGTCTGTCCTGCAGGATCACAGCAGCCAGGGCCAGCAGCTGCGTGGATCTCAAGGTTCCCAAAGTCTTCATTCCTGGGCTTCAGCACCATTGTTAAGGTTTCAACACACAGCTTGAAACAGACAACAGCAGACCAGATGGTTCCAAAGGGGTGGGGGTTTATTCAGGATGGAGAGTGGGGAGAGAACTGGGAGGAAGGGTGTAGAGTATAGAGGGGAGAGAGGAGAGAAGTGGAGGACGCCAGCCACAACCACATGGAGAGAGGGGGAAGGAAGTGGGGAGGGCAAGTGGACAGAAAGAAACTAGAGGCAAGAGAGTAAGAAAGTAAGAGAGAGAAGTGGAGGCAAGCAGCCCCGTTTATAGTGGGCACACCTACCTCGCTGTTGCCAGGTAACTGTGGGGAGGAGCATACCTGGCTGTAGCCAGATAACTGTGGAGGTGGAGTTTAGACAGAATACTAACACTAATATTTTAAGATTATCCAATAGCTTTATATATTTGGTAATGCTCAAATAACAAGAAGCCCACACATGTAGAGGTGTTACCCCATACCTAACCTACATGTTACAACTACCTTAGACTGCTGGAGACACATGTACATCCACCGCAATTTTCCCCTCTCCCTTCCATCCATCCTCTTCCTCCTCCTCTTTCTCTCCTCACTCCACCTACCTCTCATCCTGCCCAATTGCTGAGATTTATACAAATGTAGTGGAATGGTGACCAGCCACCCCACCAAACTGATTTCCAAAGTGGTTTTACCAGCTTGCAGTCCCACCATCAATGGAGGAGTGTTCCTCTTTCTCCACATGCCTGACAACATCTCTCACCTTCATTTTTGATCTTAGCCATTCTGACTGGTATAAAGTGGAATCTCGGGACTGTTTGCATTTCCCTATGACTAAGAATGTTGAACATTCCTTTAGGGGTTTGCTATTCAAGATTCCTCAGTTGAGAATTCTTTTTGTTTGGTTGGTTGGTTTTTTTTGTTTTGTTTTTGTTGTTTGTTTGGTATGTATTTTGTTTTTTGTTTTTACTCTGTTTTCTCCCCCGACTGAAAAGACAAAAATTAACTTCACCACCAACCTAAGAAACAGGGTATCTTGTTGCAATCCTGTAGGTTGCATGTCTTAGGAAAATAAAGTCTCACAGGAAACTATAATTTCCTATAAGATGCCCTGTAGCATGTGACCAAAGTCCATCTCTTGGTCAGGATGTAATTTTTTTTTCGAGACAGGGTTTCTCTGTGTAGCCCTGGCTGCCTGGAACTCACTCTGTAAACCAGGCTGGGCTCGAACTCAGAAATCCGCCTGCCTCTGACTCCCAAGTGCTTGCGCCACCACTGCCCAGCATGGATGTAACATTTAATAAAGCTTGTCCACATGGTGGAATCGGTTTTTCTCTGACTACACTCAGGGTTACCAGAACCTACTCTATATCTTCTCCTCAGACATACCTTGCTGCAATCTTGTATTCATTTTTCATCCAAACCTAAGGTGTAACATTAATATCTAAGCCTTTGAAAACACATTTCTGAATGCTCTATTTACATCAAAGACTGAATACACCTCAGGGTAAAATTAAGGAGAATATAACTTTACTTAGTAAAGATTAGTATTTACAGCCATGTGATGGTGCTATATAGTAAATATTTTCTAATTCAATCAAATCTGCACTGGTCCCTCATATGACAAATATCAACAAAGCTCTCTTGGAATGCCTATTCAGTGACCTGGATAAAGGGAAATGAAATGAAAAATGGAGGAACAAGGGAGTTAAGAAAAATGGCAGTGGTGGTGCACGCCTTTAATCCTAGCACTTGGGAGGCAGAGACAGGCAGATTTCTGAGTTCGTGGCCAGGCTTATCTGCAGAGTGAGTTCCAGGACAGCCAGGGCTACACAGAGAAGCCCTGTCTGAAAAAACCAAAAAAGAAAAAAGAAAAGAAAGAAAGAGAGAAAGAGAGAGAGAGAGAGAGAGAGAGAGAGAGAGAAAGAAAAATGGATGAATTTGAATTCAAGCAGCTTTAAGGATTTAGCAAAGAGAACTCCTTTGTACAAACTACAGATGCTGCAAAGGATCTACAAGGTTATTTTAGAAAAATATTCTGGCAACCATAAAACTAATTAAAACATCACCATGAACCCAGTTCACAGGATCTCAAACTTCCTGACTGTGGGACTGCATAAGGGTATCCTGGGTCATGGTTGAGCAGGTACCTAGAACCCCGAGATCCTCCGTGGAATTCTGCGTGAGAACCGCAGGAGTTCGGTCCCTCCCATCATCCAAGATCCTGAAAAGCAGTCACATAGATCTCCATAGAGTCACCCAGGCTATAGGCCTCAGGCCCTAGAGATTTACATACTAATGAAGGCCAGAGGGCAGAGCAAATTAAACATTCCTCCCCCAGATCCTCCCCCAATCCTCCCCCTTTCTCCCTCCCTATATAACTCGGGACTGTCCTGAGTTTTGGGGGGTACGCCTAGATCCATCTATTATCCGCCATGACAATAAACCTTTTTGGAACCAAGGACTTCCTCGTGTTACTGGGGCCTGCCGCCTCCAAGTCCTCCGGGCCGCTGGAACCATAGGATCTTCTTCCCTGATGTGGGACCCGCCAAGGTTGCGGAAGCCCTGCCGTGGGCTTGCGCCGCTGTGGCGGCCTTTTTAAATTTTCTCCACACCTGACAATGGCAAGACATCCAGAACAGAATTGTGAGAGTGAGGGCAGAAAACGCACCCCTGCTCCACACCCCTGCTCTGCTCCTGCCCATTTCCCATTACAATAGTTCCTCTGACCTGGTAGGTGACAGGACCAGCTACTAAATGTCCTAGGAGACCAGCACAGCAACTGCAGTTTAAGGACATTTTTAGGGACCTCAAATACTAGGCACTAGTCTCCCAGAGGGACTTTCTCACCGTGAGGCAGCCTACATACATGGAGAATGCTGGAATGGCAGAACTTCCTGTTTCTTAGGCCTGGTTATTCCTTCTGGTACCACCCAATATTCAGCAGCTTCCTGTTTTGTAATTCTTCTAAGCCCACCTACTTTGGGACCTTTTAATTAATTAGCTTCCCAATTCTTCACAGCTGTTTTTGTTCTCTGGATTTCTCCTTGCTTGCTTGCTAGCTTGCTTGCTTGCTCCTTTGTTTTTATTTTGTCTGTTTTTGTTGTTGTTGTTGTTTGGGACAGGGTTTCTCTGTGTAGTTCTGGCTGTCCTGGAACTCACTCTGTAGACCAGGCTGGCCTCGAACTCAGAAATCCACCTGCCTCTGCCTCCCAAGCACTGAGATTTAAGGCTTGCACCACCTCTGTCTGGCTATTTTGTCTTTTTCTTAACCTCATCTCATCCTGCAGGTGTGCCTACCCTCCCCATCAGGAACCATGCCCACAACTCTGTTGCATGCTGCCTTCCACACAACTGCAGCTGTCAGGATGCCCAGGACCTACTCTGCACAGCTTCCCCACAAGATTGCTGCCAGTCTAAAACAGGACTGGTTGTAGTAGGACACTGCCCCTGGGTTCTGAACACTTCAGATACAAGTGACCCTGCCTAACTTCTCACACTGTGACTCTAGCCCCCTGGGCTAAAAATGCACACAATTAACCAATCCATCTGAATCCTAATGCTCAGGACAAATACCCAAACCAAAGTAAAACTAAGATAAAATGCTCCTAGCTCAAACCACAAACCACGTATGTATCCCTTAAGGAGGGACATTTACAAGATATCCAAGATAAAGACTGAAAACCCAGAATCATGATCAAAGAGATCAAAGCTTGTAAACCATGTACATCAACTCAAAGAGGATAGGAACAAAATGGTCTGTGGACAAGAAAATAATAGCAGATGCCTGAAAGTAATGAGGACAACATATGAAAATTCAGTTCAATGTGTGATTAAAAACACTAAAAAAAAAAAAAAAAGTACCCTGAAATGAAACTGCAACAAGGCAAATAATACTAACTCATAGAGGACATGGGAGACAGATCATCAGACCATCAGACTTGAAGAAAAGATAGAGGAGCTGGATGCCTCAGTCAAAAAAATGATGAATTAAAATGTAGAAGAATACAAATCAATCCATTCTTTTCTCCCTGTAAAAAGCTCAAGTCCAAGTGGATAAAGGACGTTAACATAAAACTAAATACACTGAATCGAATAGAAGAGAAGGTGGGGAAGAACCTTGAATATTTAGACAGAGGGAGAAAGTTCCTGAACAGAACACCAGTGGCTTATGCTCTAAGGTCAAGAATTGACAAATGGGACCTCATAAAATTGCAAAGTTTCTGTAAGGCAAAGAACACTATCAATAGGACAAAATGGCAACCAACAGATTGGGAAAAGATCTTTAACAATCTCATATCTGATAGAGGGCTAATATCCAATATATACAAAGAAATCAAGAAATTAGACTCCAGACAAACAAATAACCGTATTAAAAAATGGGGTACAGAGCTAAACAAAGAATTCTCAACAGAGGAAACACAAATGGAAGAGAAGCACCTAAAGAAATGTTCAGTTTCCTCAGACATTAGGGAAATGCAAATCAAAACAATCCTCAGATTCCACCTCAAACCAGTCAAAATGGCTAAGATCAAAAACTCAGGTGATAGTAGATTCTGGCAAGGTTGTGCAGAAAGAGGAACACTCCTTCATTGTTGGTGGGATTGGAAGCTGGTGCAACAACTCTGGAAACCAGTCTGGCGGTTCCTCAGAAAACTGGACATAGTATTACCTGAGGACCCAGCTATACCACTCCTGGGCATATACCCAAAAGATGCTCCAACATATAACAAGGACATATGCTCCACTATGTTCATAGGAGCCTTATTTATAATAGCCAGAAGCTGGAAAGAACACAGATGTCCTTCAACAGAGGAATGGATACAAAATATGTGGTACATTTATACAACAGTTTATTACTCAGCTATTAAAACCAATGAATTCTAGAAATTCTTAGGTAAATGGATGGAACTAAAACATATCATCCTGAGTGAGGTAACCCAATAACAAAAGAATACACATGGTATTCACTCATTGATAATTGGATATTAGCCCAGAAGCTAAAAATACCCAAGATTCAACTCACAGACCATATGAAGCACATGAAGAAGAAAGACCAAGTGTGGGTACTTCTGTCCTTCTTAAAAGGAGTACCAAAATAACCAGGGGAGCAAATATGGAGACAAAGTGTGGGACAGAAACTGAAGAAGGGGCCATCTGGAGACAATTCCACCTGGGTATCCATCCCATGTGCAGTCACCAAAGGTAGACGCTGATGTGGATATCAGGAAGTACATGCTGACAGGAGCCTGATATAGTTGACTCCTTAGAGGTCTGCCAGAGTCTGACATATACAGAATCGGATGCTCATAGCTAACCATTGAACGGATCAAAGGGTTCCCAATGGAGGAGTCAGAGAGAAGACTGACGAAGCCAAAAGGGTTTTTGGCCCCATGAGGAGAGCAACCAACCAGAGCTCCCAAGGTCTAAACTACCAGCCTGGGAGCACACAGGGAAGAACCCACGGCTCCAGCTACACATGTATGGGAGGATGGCCTCATCAGACATAGGTATGAGAGGAGATCCTTGGTTCCATGAAGGCTGGACACAGAGTGTGGAGGAATTCAAGGGTGGGGAGATGGGAGGGGGGTGGGGCTGGGGGCACATCCTCATAGAAGCAGGAGGAGGGATGGGATAGGGAGTTTCTCTGTGGGAGGAGTGGGAATGGGGTAAGGGAATAACATCTGAAATGTAAATAAAATATCCAATAAAATAAAATGATGTTAGGTTAAGACACAATATTATTTACTGCTTGAATGTGTAGGCAAAATAGAGAAACTCATTTGGAAAACTGTCTAGAATTTTGTCAAAAAAAAAAAAAGAAAAAGAAAAAGAAATAAAGAAAACAAGAAATAGAACTACAATCCATACTGCACTGTTTAGCCATTTGTTCATAGATGGTTTCCTGATTGTTCTCTATAATTCTCTATGGACACACATCCACATCTACATATGCTGGGAAAGGAGACGACAGAATTACTCAAGTCTCTTTAGGAAATATAGCTGGGAAATCAACTCTTTTCATGATAATGAGACCCAGGATTCTCAAGAGACTTCTAATGTTCAAAAACTGTTGTGATGATTGTGACAGGTTAAAATGGACTCCAGTTCTGCATTGAGTTGACAGGTCAGAAACACAAGTCCAGACTTGGGAGTCTGCCTTTACAGTACAGGGCTCTGAGCCCATGGACACCTTTCAGATGACAGGACTTCTTGTTTTCCAATGTGGTGAGTTGAATTCTTCAACACATTATGCTAATGCAAAAAAACTAATGTCATAAGCTAATTGATTCTGTATATGTGAATAGACTAAACATATGAGTAATTAATAATGCATCTGAGTTGAGTAAAGGAAAGAAATAAAAGCTTTTCCCTCAGAGGCATTTAACTGTGAGTCCAAAGTTGAATTTTCTATTCCAGGTTCCCTTTGCCTTTCATCCTTAGTCTGTCTGTTTCCTGAGTTTAAATCTGTGACTGCCTGAAGGCTGCCCTGTGTATCTCTCCCTGTGAGTCTGCCTTTTGTCTCCGTGTTTGTGTCTGTCTGTGTACTCTGTATGTGTCTATCTGTTGTCTGTTTGAATCTTCCTGGTTGGTCTTAAGTGTTTATGGAACATTAAGGAAAACACCCCATGGAGAAAGAATAACATAGTGTACAGAAATCTTTAACAGAATTGCAAAAAGGATTAGGTAACTGGCTCCAAGTGATCAAGACAAAAATCATTTATAAACATCAGTCAATACTCATAACAGTATATTCATTTTGGAAGGTTGCTTTAAGCATCTGTATTTCATGTTTTCAGCAAATGACATTCATGCAGTTTCTGGTGGGGGCATGAAAAAAGTACATAAATTAGTATTGCAGATAAGTATCAGGTTAGGTTTTAAAAGCTGATAAAAAGAGAAATCCAAGGAACCTAATGGTTTTTTTTTTACATATTTTTGAAAAGTATGCTAAACGTGAAGTTGAATACACAGTAGGATCACAGTCTTAAATCTTAAATTTCTTCAAATTACATTAACTGTGGTTATGAGGTTCAAGAAAAATTTCCATCTACTATAAAGTAAGATCATTTTTATAATGCATTGCCACAGTTATGGTTCTGCCAATGCATTGGAAAGCACCATGGAGCAAGACTCCATGGAGTTCTCCTGGCTGTATTCTTTGTAAGGTGCTTGTACAAAAATAAAAATTGAAAAGTGCCATCTTATAAGTGTCTGAAGGTGAATCTAATGGGTTCTCTGAATACTGAAAGAGATGGAGTCCCAGTTGATCTTGTCTTTTCCACTGGGTTACCACAACTGAGTTGTTGGCAAAAGAAATTTCATAAAAATATCCAAACAATTCAGGCAATTGACAACCAAAGATGTTGCTTTTCACAAACTGACAGCAAGTCCTCATTGCTAAGGACAAGACTAACACAGATCATTGTATATGAGGAGGTCAAGCTGGCGCCTGCAAGAATATTGACTCTAAGTTTCCAGTGTCCTTCTTATGGGAAGGAGCTTTGAAAGCTACACAAAGTGAAACACATACACTGGAACCAACCACACAGCCTTTGACCTATAATCTGCACCTGCAAAACATGCTAGGTCAATGATGTCATGCGTTCATTGGGAATAACCAGTCAATATCTGATTTGACTAAAATAAAAAAGGCACAATGTCGAATGTGATAATCTGTATGCACATGTGTATACATAAGTACAATGGGAACTTTTTGTGACACACCAATATTATAAATAATTGCAAGGAGATTTCTACATGCTTTATAGCATAGAGCCTACAGTGGAGCAGTCTCCCAGTTATCATTAAATTTATATCTATTCAAGGCTATGACCTGCCACGTGGCTAGCTAGCTCTTTCCCTCTCTGCTCCTGTTCCCATCTATCTGTTCTCTTCTCTGTCTCCCACTAAATCTCCTGCATCTGCTTTCTCCTCCCTGCATTACTTTTTCTAACCAGAAATTCCACATTCCAATTCTTGTCCCAGCATTTTTCTTACATGTAATAAGGTGTCAGACATCATCAGAACATCAGTAAATTGCCTATAGGCATAGAGGCCGCCTGACCTTCAAGTGTCTGAGCAGGCTTTAAAAGACAAGAATGTACAAATGCAAGGCTATTGGTGGAATATAGAAATGACAATACCAAGATCCTGCTAGCATTTACCTCTCTGCCCATATAGAAGTCAATGTTCGAAAATACACAGACATACCTGGAAACAGTCTGATGAAAAGGTACCTCTAGAAACAAAAGAAAGAAAGGAAGAAAGAAAGAAAGAAAGAAAGGAAGGAAGGAAGGAAGGAAGGAAGGAAGGAAGGAAGAAAGAAAGAAAGAAAGAAGGAAAGAAAAGGTACCTCAACCCATGTGCAGTGTCCCGGAAGGCCAGAAGAGTTAATTCGAGCCCACAATTTAGAATGTCACTTTGATGTAGCCTACTCTGGCCTCAAATGAAGAGGAATACACCTGCCCCAGTGTTCTGAATGCTGAAATTATGCCAGGAACACTTGCATATTATCTGTCTATAGAGTCAAATAATGTAATCACACTATCTATATGTGAACAACATAATTTATATTTTAGAAAACATCTTTTGACTCTCTATCCATTTAAACTACCACAACACTAACATCCAAAGAACTAAAAATACCAAAAAAATCTATTTTAGTTGTAGAGAGTCAAAGGATCTTGTGGTCAAAGATTAGCTCTAGGGAAACGAGGAATACAAAATCGAAGTGGTTTCTCTTCAATGGACAGGAAAGGACACTCTTTTCTGACCAAAAGTGAGCGAATGGCTGTAGTAAGTAGCTTGGTGATCTGTGGTAGATGTAGTGCCAGGCCACACCTAAACTCCCAGACTACTAAGCTTATGGCAAACTCTTCCTCCCTAGGGAATTGTTTCTTAGTCAATAGAACCTAGCCTCAGGGGGGTGAAACCCCATACAGTGAAACCCTATACAAAGCCTGCCTCCCACTCAGTTCTCTTCTGAATCTCAGCTGAGCAGAGGCAGCCTCCCTTCAATGTTTTTCAGTAAATATCTTGTGTGTGATTTGTTGTTACATAAGGCCTTGTGGTATATCTTGGTTTCTAACAGCCAGGAGACCTTTTATCTCAGAGCTGTTAACACTTGCACTGCGACACTTTATCCTGAGGGCTGTAAGAATTTTTTTGGGAATAATCCACCACGCACCTAACATCAGTGCTGAAACATATACAGAGTGGTAGTGTACTAGATTTTCATTTTTGTCTTGTGGATTGTTACTCTGCCAGACCTAGTGTTTGCAGAGACCCTCATACTTATATCACCTAACCAGTAAACATCAAACACAGTCTTTCATTCTGAACAATAAACTCAAGAGTTAAACACAATCTTTCTTCCCCTTTAAAATTGTAGTGTTTTGATGTCATTATTTATAAGGACCCATTCTGAAGATACATTATCCCCACCCAGGAAAATGTTTCACAAAAAACTGCCAAAAAATAGACAAGAAATCTGAGACAAGAACTGATGGGACCCAAATTGTAACGCCTGCATATCAAATATTAATGATGATGTTCATGGTGAACATCAATGTTAGTAAATGTAGATGTGGAAATACAGGACCACAGTCAGTTTGGCCAAAATTGTGGGAAAAAATGTGAGTCTATGCAACTACAAATGTGGTTTGCATTACTATAAAGTTGGCTGAGTTTGAATGGCCTGAGAATAACAAAGAGCCTAGGAAAGAGAAGAGGAGAGGAATGAACACTCTGTAGTTGAGAGTATGGTTATTGTCTGCCCAGACACTGTAGCAATGGAGGCACAGAGCACGACTCTGGTGTGGCTTGAATGTCTGGGGATCTCCGGAAATTGTAGCTCTCTAACTGTAGTGAAATGCAGATGATAACTTCTAAAAATTCCTAAAAACTTTCTTGTTCTTTCTGAGGGTAAAATGCTGCTGGTTTAGGGATATAACACCTGTACCCTAACAAGGGAGTATTAAGTAATATGGCCTTTGTTCTGTCTCCGCAGGAACTGTGTGACTTGCTGCCTGCTTCTGATTTAAGCATTTATTATTAAATTGTAAAAAGGTTTCTATGAAAGCTATTTAGGAAGAAATAAGAAAAGATCCTAAGCAGAGGAAAGGGAAAGTCTTCTCTAACTGGGAAAAAAAATTCTTCTCTCATCTATTTGTCCTCAGTACTTATACATCTCTCAGAGTACATGATCACATGTTAAAACGTTCATCACAAGTTCACACAAAATAACAAATCATAAATTGAAATCAAAGTTTTGAACAGAGAATGTTTACATGCATATCCATTAGGAGTAATTATCTGGCTAAACATCCATCACCTGTCACAGCTACACAGGTTCACGGGAAATTAACAACCATAACTAAGTTATTGGTGAAAATTTGTATACATAAACCCAGTCAATATCTTTGTCTTCTGTCCTGACACCTATAATAAATTGTTAATTAACTTTTTAAGAAGTTTCTTTATAGGTTTTACAAACAATGAGCAGTATAATGACTGGTTACTGCCTCAGAAGTGACATTAAAGACTGGAAGAGTTCTCACTGCAGCTTTGACTATCAGAAATAAGTTAATAGTGTTATTAAACAAGTTTAAAAATTACTATAAACAGGAATCCTCATAGGATCATCATTAAGGACAGAGAAACCATCTACTTGTCAATACAGTATCACTACAAGACAGTACATCTTCATAGGTATCCAACACATCTGCTCAAAAGGGCCTAAATTGGCAACAACTGTGGATGAAGGGAGTTTTTACATTGCTGTGAGACACAAGGCAGTGTCCTCCACTCTTAGTTCCACAACATACATCTTCCACACTCCTCCTAACAAGGAGGAGCTTCTGGTCCTTCAGGCCCTCAGTCCCTCTTCTGAGTTCTCCTATTACAAAACCAGTTTCAATCAAGGAATGATTCTTCCCACCTACTCTAATAGTTTCCTAGCCCCATTCTGCCCCTTCAGTTGTCCTGCAGCTGAAGAGAAGTTTCTTTTTCCTGAAAAATACTGGCCAAAGTCCAGGTGGGTTCATAAAAATGTAGTCACTGGGGGTTCTAGGAATGATCATCAGGTTCCTGTAAAGTGGATATTCTTAATGTGTATCTTACAATGCTTTTCCATAAACAGTGAATGTTCCAAATCCAATCAGCCTCAGTTTCCATGCTCTTCTAACATGATATGGTTAATTTCCACGAGCTAATGACTTGCATCTTTCTCAAACTGCACATGCGTCCATCCACATAAATCCAATAGTGAGTCTACCTGAACCCACTTTGTCCACTCAAACCATATGCTTGTTGTACTGTAGACAAGCAGTATGTGTATAAATGGTTGTAGAATGAAGACCATCATATTGTGTGAGAGGTAAAAGGTAATATGTGTTTTCACTGTGCACTATTTGAAGTTCTTTCATGACACTGGAAATCTCAGTTTATCTGGGATAATCATTGCTAAGCCACCAAGCAGTGAGGTCTGTATCCACTGACCATGTGAAACTGAATCACCAGAGACTCTCCAGCTGGCTCCAATTTAAAAACTGTTAAGGAATATTCCAGACACATAACTTGAAATTGTATGGAGTGTGAGCTTCAACATTCCTGATGCAGCAATTGACAGAAATTACCTATGATCATTGGATAGCAAGGGCCTCTACTGCTTCTACTAATGATGAGGTCCTGTTTCAACAAACTGCAAGATGGAGAACAATGCAAGTTCATCACTGAGCAGTTTCTTACAAGTCAAATAATTTCCTTAATTTTCTAATCAAGAAAAATATGTAGTGATATGGATTTGTTCATTTTAAACTTTGTTCTTAGATAATTTTCAGAGCCAACTTCAATTTATTTAAAATATTCTGATGTAATGCATCAGGTTGGAGTACAGATTTTTCTCATCTATTTTCAAATATACTTCCAAACGGATTTCCAGAATGTTTGGGTTTACAAACTGTGCATGTATCTCATCTACTACACAAAAGATATTTCTGTAATGATTTATAGATCATGATGTTTGTATGAATGGAATTACACATGAATTTAAGATGAAGACAATACCTTAATACTGAGTTTTTGTGTTTTTCTTCAGAGTGTATGTGTAAAGTATAGAATTCTCTAAACAATTTAGAAAAAGAATGGAAATCACAGCATAGAGTCTGAATGGTTATCCCTAAAAACAGTGAAGCCATGTTTTCATTTATTTTCTGATAGACTTTTATCTCATACTCCCTTGAAATCAAGAGAGAGTGAGAGAGAGCAGACTTATTGCTGAGGCTCTGAAAGTCTCTACATGTTTTCTGTTTCAAGTCTTTTTTACTTAACCTAGAACTACTGTGTAATAAGCGTAAAATATTGCACAGAATGTTTCCTAGTTTAGTTAACACCAATCATTATCACTAATTCAGCGTTTCTAACTTTTGTAATGCTAACCACTGACACACATTTTAAATTATTTGTATATGGGCAGACAAACCTGGAGTTGAATGAATGATTTCTCAGTTCTAAGACCATTAGAAATATGTGTTTGATGATGCTCCTAAGCATCACCAGTGAAAGAGTCATTCCAACTCCAAAGAGGTTGTTACTAACCTGTTGATAATCCCTTCTAAAATATTTACATTACAGATTTGCAGAAAATATTCATGACTTCAGCATGTTTTATGAAAGACATTTGTTGGGAAGATACAACATATATTCATCTAAGTAACCCAAGTGCAAACTGAAAACAACCAAGTCAAACTTGTAGAATCATTGAGCTTTATTTTCAAGAAAAATGGGATGGAGTTGTTGAGCACAAAGGACTTATAGTCAGTTTCTATCCTGAAACATAAAACCAGCATTTGAAAAGAATTATGGATATTGGATACGTGACATGTACTTCACATCTGTAGGTATAATATAGGATACAGAACTTGTAGTCTCTGTCACTCACATTGTAAGAAACTCTTTTAAGTACAACTAGTCTGAATTTGTTCATTTGAATAAAATTAACAGGATGTTGCCAGTCTTATTATATATTTTGAGGGCTATTGTACACACCTCAAATATTTTCTCTTTGGAATGCAATATTTCTCTATCCATGAAAGTGTTATACACCATTACATTCTTCTCATTTCCAGACTCATATTCATCTTGTAATATTTGAGGATGACCAAGGAAAAGTTTAATGAAAACTGTTCCACATTTTCAGAGTTTCAACAACCATGAATACTTGACATTATCTAAGACATTGCATGAAGTTTTTCATAATTGTACTCAT
>NW_021621342.1:0-1130 GCF_004785775.1 Grammomys surdaster | reverse complement strand
CTCTGCACTTGTGTACAGACTCTCGGCTCCCTTAAACTGCAGGTCCTTGACTTCCTTGTGCTATCCATCACATCTGAAGTAATTCATCATTCAAAGTTATCCATCTTTCAGAGCTTCATTTTGATCATTTAAGCATAAAATTGTCTTGGGCTTCTCTAAATCATTCCTGCATTCAGTACAGTTTCTTCTTATGGGGCCTTTACAGTTTTGTAGCATCTTATTAGGTCCCAGGGTAGGATCTATCTATGATTTGCTCTTTGTCTCTCTGTCAGCTCCTGGCCAAGTGCCTTTCTTGATGAAATGCTTGAAAACATTAATTGAATGAGTAGCTATAAAGACGAACATTTATCAGACAAGTTGATTTTTTTTTTCAGTAGCAGACTTGAGAGATGAGGGAACAAGGAGGCCGTTGCTTTTGGAACAGCTGACGCCTTTCATTTGTGTCATGAGTCTCAGAAAGTTCATTAGGGACTCAGGAGATGGGTTAGTAGGTTCAGTGTTTGGTGAGCTTGAGTGAAGCCCTGGGTTCCTTCCCTAGCATGGCATAAACTAGACGTGATGGTGCATGCCTTGAATCCTAGCACTCAGGAGAGGAAGTCTGCTAGGGGGTCAGAAGTTCATGTCACTGTTGGTTATAGAGTGAACCGGAGGCCAGTCTGGGTTACACAAAGCCCTAGAGACTATTGCTCGTACATTCTAGGTATAGGAACCATTTCTTTTATTTTGTTTCATTTTGAGGGAAACACTGTGACAAGGATGTAAAGCAAAGCCACAGTAGTGGCTGATGAAACTGGAAATGCTTTGTACATTGTAGACCAGCTCTGTGGTTACATTAACTCTTCACCTCCACAGGATGGCGGTGCAAAGGTGACCTGCATGGCCTGGTCCCAGAACAATGCTAAATTTGCTGTCTGCACAGTGGACCGAGTGGTGCTGCTGTACGATGAGCATGGGGAGCGGAGAGACAAGTTCTCCACCAAGTCAGCCGACATGAAGGTGGGGAGGACCCCCGTGTGCCCTGTACCGTGCCTGTGCCCCAAAATATCACCAATGTGAAGTGGAGCACCCCTTTCTCAGTATGAGTCTTCTGTGTCTGTTGGGACATGTGTGTGTCTTCTCTTTCATTCATA
>NW_021621341.1:18323-18547 GCF_004785775.1 Grammomys surdaster | reverse complement strand
AAACACAAAGCTTTTCAGAGCCAGTATTCTCAAGATCTCAATCCAAAGTTACTGTAATTCCACGGCATGATTTGCACCAAAACCCTCTGTTTTCTAGCCCTTGATCTGGATCTCTGATTTTTCTCCCATTTATGGATATTAGTTCACAACATATGTAGTCAAGTTGACAACTGACTTCAGCCATCCCCGTCCATCTCTTGGCCATTTGAATCAGAATCATATCT
>NW_021621341.1:0-18313 GCF_004785775.1 Grammomys surdaster | reverse complement strand
GCCATTTGAATCAGAATCATATCTTCTTTTGTCCAAATGAAAAAAAAAATAACTGCAGCATTAAAAGGCCTATATAATATAAGCCATCCCTTTCTCAACTGAAAATCTACAAAGAGAATCCCTAGCTGGGGAGGATAAATCCCCGTGGTCGATTCTCAGTTCCTTCCATTTAGTATCTGTGGTTACATGACTTAACACCATTCTACTTCCTGATACCCTTCTGTGAACACTATATTTGAACCCCTCCATTTTGGGCTTTTGATTTCTCATTTTACTCTACTTCTTGAAATGTTTCCCATAATAGTGAAAAACAAAACAAAGTCTAATCTAGGTCTCTTTGAGGCTCCCTTTTCTAATGGTATTAATTTACATGTCTTTAAATTACCCTCCAGAAAAATCTTAAGACAAGCACACAAGGAATCCCCAATCTTCACCAAAATACCAAAAGATATTTTGTAACCCTCATATGAATACTCCACAAGACTGAAATCTACTGTGCCTAGCCCCCTCATTTAAAATCACTCTTAGCACCACTCTCTGCCCTGAAGCTAATACTTCAGCATATAAGCTCCATTTAAAGCATCCTAACTGCCTGAATTGAATTTGCTACAAACAAAATCATGGACAGACCTATCACAATGATAACCCAATCTCTGCTACCCTCTTCTATGTTAGCTAATGATTCATCACAGTGAAGAGACCCCATAAGTAAGACAACACTTATTGAGGATGACAGTCAATTTGGGCTGACTTACAACTTAAAGATTCCTCCTATTAACAGGATGGTAGAAATTCGGACACCATTGAAGATGACATAGTGCTAAACGTGCCAAAGAATGCAGGTTATTCTCTTCCACAGGCTGCCAGTAGGATAATTTTACCAAGCTGGCCTGACCTGAGATTTTCATGAATCCTCCATTGTGACACACTTCCTATGACAAAGCAACCCAATTCTCAGTAAGGCCACATATCTGATTAGTGCTAAATTCATGTAGGCTAAACACAGTGAAACAATCAAAATCATTCCCTGGCACTAATTTGTCTCTGCAAAAAAAAAAAAAAAAAATGAGATTACGGTGGCTATACCAAGCCATAGGACCTTAGAAAGTATCCAATGCCAAAATAACCAAAGTCATGTCAAGACTCAACCAAGCTCAGAATCCTAAATGTCCTTTTCTCTTCCTGAACTAATTAAAATTCATTGCAGCATCAAATGAAAGCATAACATCAGATCACATATATACAATATCATAGGGTATATAGAAACATTTCAAAACTTTTCAGTGATGATACTCCTTCAAATGAAGCCAAAAATCCAACTTCAAAAATTTCAATTCCTGCATTGAATTTATTGATGTCCAACTCTTTTCAGGTTTACAAACTATAATCCAATTGTGCTTTATAAGAGAAACTGTCACCTTTGTCTTGTGCTGGTTCCAATCCCTGATAGCTGCTTTCCTCAACAGGCATCCCACAGGGTTCACTGAGGATCATCTGGGCTCTTACAAAAAGAACTTGGGTTTCACCTTACAGATCTAGTTTCTGTGTGACCATAAGCTCCTGCCAATAGTACTCCACTGTTGCTGCTCTTCTTTATGGTCATCCCATTTTACTGGACTCTAAAATACACCCAGTTTTTCTGCTTCCACCAGGCAGCTCTTTCACCATAAGCCTCTGCTATGCAGTCTTCAAGGTACCAATACTCAAGTTCATTGTATAACAACTTTCATTCCTTGGATTTCAACAGACACTGAAGCAGCAATTTCCCCAATGGCCTTACCTCGCCTCTCACAACACCAGGCCTCAAATGCTCTTCAGGATCACTTCCTTCCTTCAATACCACCTGGAAAGTTCTTACAAATTATCTGGCTGGCTGCAGGAGGGCTATTTCTGGAACACAGCTACTTGGTGCTCCCATAAAATACTTCCAATTTATTATACCTCAACAATGACATTTTTTAACTCACTGTCAGTTTCTTAGCTCAAGCTAACTTGATTCAGCTATCTAAGTAAACTCTACTATTCTGGATTATAAAGCCATTGCAACATGCCCAAAACTTCCAAGTTCTACCAGTTGCTGGTGCTGGAACATGGCCCCTAGTTCAATGGCATTTATCCCAGCAACCTAGTCTCAATGGTTTGCTCACTGCCTAAGTATTGCTGTCATGGAACATGATCTCTAGACTAACCTTGAACCCAGAGATCTGCTTGTATCACACACTTGATTTGTGCACCACCATGATTTGAACTAATATTTTCATTATTAACCAAATGAAGAAACCTATTCTTTTCTTTCTTTTTTCTAGGTTGGCCTTGAACTCGGTTATAACCTTGCCTCTCTCTCTTGCGATAAAAGATGTATACTATCATGCATAAACACAAAGCTTTTCAGAGCCAGTATTCTCAAGATCTCTATCCAAAGTTACTGTAATACCATGGCATGATTTGCACCAAAACCCTCTGTTTTTTAGCCCATGATCTGGATCTCTGATTTTTCTCCCATTTATGGATTTTATTTCACAATGTATATAGTCATGTTGACTACTGACAGCAGCCATCCCTGTCCATCTCTTGGCCATTTGAATCAGAATCATATCTTCTTTTGTCCAAATGAAAAAAAAATAACTGCAGCATTAAAAGGCCTATATAATATAAACCATCACTTTCTCAACAGAAAATCTAAAAAGAGAATCCATAGCTGGGGGGGTTATTTCCCCCTTTTTAATTCTCAGTTACTTCCATTTAGTATCTTTGGATACATGATTTAACACTATTCTACTTCCTGATACCCTATTGTGAACGCTATATTTGAACCCCTGCATTTTGGGTTTTTGGTTTCCCATTTTACTCTACTTCTTGAAATGTTTCCCATAAGAGTGAACAACATTACAAAGTCTAATCTAGTTGTCTTAGAGGCTCCCTTTATTAATGGTATTAATTTACATCTCTTTAAATTACCCTCCAGAAAACTCTTAAGACAAGCGCTCAAGGAAGCTCTAATATAAACCAAAATAGCAAAAGATTTTTTTCTAAGCCTCATATTACTACTCCTCTCGACTGAAATATACTGTGCCAAGCACCCTTATTTAAAATCAAACTTAGCACCACTCTCTGCCCTGCTGCTAATACTTCAGCATATTAAGCTCCATTTAAAGCATCCAAACTGCCAGAATCAAATTTCCTACAAAGAAAAACATGGACAGACCTATCAGAAAGATACCCCAGTCTCTGGTACCCAGTTCTATGTTAGTTAAGGATTCATCACAGTGAAGAGACCCCATGAGTAAGACAACATTTATTGAGGATGACAGTCAATTTGGGCTGACTTACAACTTAAAGATTCCTTCTATTAACACAATGGCAGAAATTCGGACACCATTCAGGATGACATAGTGCTAAAGGTGCCAATGAAGGCAGGTTATTCTCTTCCACTGGCTGCCAGCCAGGAGGATGGTTTTAACCCAGCTGGCCTGACTTGAGATTATCATGAATCCTCCATTGTGACACACTTCCTACGACAAAGCAACCCTATCCTCAGTAAGGCCACATATCTGATTAGTGCTAAATTCATGTAGGCTAAGCATAGTGAAACAATCACAACCATTTCCTGGCACTAATTTGTCTCTGCAAAAAAAAAAAAAAAAAAAAAAAAAAAGATTATGTGTGCTATACCAAGCCAAAGGACCTTAGAAACTATCCAAGGCCAAAATACCCATAGTCAAGTCCAACCTAAACAAAGCTCAGAATCCTAAATGTCCTTTTCTCTTCCTGAACTCTCTAATATTCATAATTCATTAGAGCATCAAAAAACGCTTAACATCAGATCACATATGTACAACATCATAGGGTATATATAAACATTTCAAAACTTCCCAGTGATGATACTCCTTCAAATGAAGCCAAAAATCCCACTGCAAAAACTTCAACTCCTGCATTGACTTTACTGATGTCCAACTCTTTCCAGGTTTGCAAACTATAACCCACTTGTGCTGTATAAAAGAAACTGTCACCTTTGTCTTGTGCTGGTTCCAATCCCTGATAGCTGCTTTCCTCAACAGGCATCCCACAGGGTTCACTGAGGGTCATCTGGTCTCTTACATAAAGAGCTTGGGTTTCACCTTTCAGCACTAGTTTCTGTGTGACCATAAGCTCCTGCCAATAGTACTCCACCTTTGCTGCTCCTCCTTGTGGTCATCCCGTTTTACTGGACTCTCAAATACACCCAGTTCTTCTGCTTCCACCAGGCAGCACTTTCACCATGAGCCTCTCCTATGCAGTCTTCAAGGTACAAATCCTCAACTACATTATATAACCCCTTTCAGTCCTTGGGCTTCAACAGACACTGAAGCAGCAATTTCCCCAATGGTCCTACCTATCCATTCACAGTAGCAGGCCTCAACTGCTCTTCAGGATCCCTTAATTCCTTCAGTACAACATGGAAGATTCCTACAAATTATCTGGCTTCCTGCAGGAGGTATATCTCTGGAACACAGCTTCTTGGTGCTCTCATAAAATACTTCCAATATATTATACCTCAACGATGACATTTTCTAAGTCACTGGCAATTTCTTAGCTCAAACTAACTTGATTCAGGTGTCTAAGAAAACACTATTTTTCTGGATTCTAAAGCCATAGCAACATGCCCAAAACTTCCAAGTTCTATTAGTTGTTGGTCCTGGAACACAGCCCCTATTTCAATGGCGTGTATCCCAGCAACCTAGTCTCAATGGTTTGCTCACTGCCTAAGTATTGCTGTCATGGAACATGATCTGTAGACTAACCTTGAAACCAGAGATCTGCTTGTCTCACACACTTGATTTGTGTACCACCTTGCTTGGAACTAATCTTTTCTTTAACTTTACCAAACAAAGAACACTATTCTTTTCTTTCTATGTTCTTGGTTGTCCTTGAACTCAGAAATTACCTTGCCTCTCTCTCGGGATTAAAGTTGCATACTATCATGCATAAACACAAAGCTTTTCAGAGCCAGTATTCTCAAGATCTCTATCCAAATTACTGTAATACCACTGCATGATTTGGACCAAAACCCTCTGTTTTCTAGCCTATGATCTGGATCTCTGATTTTTCTCCCATTTATGGATTTTAATTCACAACATATGCAGTCATGTTGACAACTGACATCAACCATCCCCATCCACATCTTGGCCATTTGAATCAGAATCTTATCTTCATTTGTCCAAATGAAAAAAAAAATAACTGCAGCATTAAAAGGCCTTTATGATACAAACCATCCCTTTCTCAACTGAAAATCTACAAAGAGAATCCCTAGCTGGGCAGGATATTTCCCCCTAGTCAATTCTAAGTTTCTTATATTTAGTATCTTTGGATACATGATTTAACACCCTTCTACTTCCTGATACCCTGTTGTGAACACTATGTTTGAACCCCTTCATTTTGGGCTTTTTTTTTTCCATTTTACTCTACTTCTTCAAATGTTTCCAATGAGAGTGAACAACAGAACAAAGTCTAATTTAGGTCTCTTTGAGGCTCTCTTTATAAATTGAATTAATTTACATCTCTTTAAATTACTGTCCATAATACTCTGAAGACAAGCGCACTTAGAAGCCCTATTCTTCACCAAAATAACTAAAGATATTTTCTAAGTCTCACATTAATACTCCTCTCGTATGAAATCTACAGTGCTAAGATTCCTCATTTAAAATCACTCTTAGCACCACTCTCTGCCCTGATGCTAATACTTCAGCATATTAAGCTCCATTTAAAGCATCCAAACAGCCAGAATCGAATTTCCAACAAAAACAACAACATGGACACACCTATCACAATGATAACCCAGTCTCTGGTACCCACTTCTAGGTTAGTTAAAGATTCATCACAGAGAAGAGACCCCATGAGTAAGACAACTGTTATGGAGGATGACAGTCAATTTGGACTGACTTACAACTTAAAGATTCCTCCCACTAACAAGATGGCAGAAATTTGGACACCATTCAGGTTGACATAGTGCTAAAGGTGCCAGGGAAGGCAGGTTATTCTCTTCCACAGGCAGCCAGGAGGATGGTTTTAACCAAGCTGTCCTGACCTGTGATTTTCAAGAATCCTCGAAGGTGACACACTTCCTATGACAAAGCAACCCCATCCTCAGTAAGGCGACATATCTGATTAGTGCTAAATTCATGTAGGCTAAGCATAGTGAAACAATCAAAACCATTTCCTGGCACCTATTTGCCTTGCAGGAAAAAAAAAGAGACTATGGGGTCTATAGCAAGCCAAAGGACCTTAGAAAGTATCCAATGCCAAAATACCCATACTAGTCCAGACTCAACAAAGCTCAGAATCCTAAATGTCCTTTGCTCTTCCTGAACTTATAAAATACATTCCAGCATCAAATGAAAGCTTAACATCCGATCACATATGTACAACATCATAGTGTCTATATAAACATTTAACAACTTCACATGATGATACTCCTTCAAATGAAGACAAAAATCCAACTGCAAAAATTTCCATTCCTTCATTGACTTTATTGATGTCCAACTCTTTTCAGGTTTGCAAACTATAATCCACTTGTGTGTATAAAAGAAACTGTCACCTTTGTCTTGTGCTAGTTCAAATCACTGATAACTGCTTTCCTCAACAGGCATCCCACAGGGTTCACTGAGGATCATCTGGGCTCTTACAATAAGTGGTTAGGTTTCATCTTTCAGCTCTAATTTCTGTGATACCATAAGCTCCTGCCAATAGTACTCCACTGTTGCTGCTCTTACTTGTGGTCACCCATTTTACTGGACTCTCAAATACACCAAGTTCTTCTGCTTCCACCAGGCAACACATTTCCAATGAGCCTCTCCTAGGCAGTCTTCAAGATATCAATCCTCAACTTCATTGTATAACCCCATTCAGACCTTGGACTTCCACAGTCACTTAATCAGCAATTTCCCCAATGGCCTTACCTAGGCACTCACAGGACCAGGCCTCAACTGCTCTTCAGGATCCCTTCATTCCTTCAGTACCACCTGGAAGAATCTTACAAATTATCTGGCTGCCCTCAGGAGGGCTAGCTCTGGAACATAGCTTCTTGGTGCTCTCATAAAATACTTCCAATATATTATGCCTGAACCATGACATTATGTAAGTCACTGGCAATTTCTTAGCTCAAACTAATTTGATTCAGCTATCCAAGTAAACTCTGCTGTCCTGGATTCTAAAGCCATAGCTACATGTCCAAAACTTCCAAGTTCTATCACTTGCTGGTGCTGGATCATGGCCCCTAGTTCAATGGTATTTATCACAGCAACCTAGCCTCAATGGTTTGCTCACTGCCTAAGTATTGCTGTCATGGAACATGATCTGTAGACTAACCTTGAACCCAGAGATCTGCTTGTCTCACACACTTGATTTGTGCACCACAGTGTTTGGAACTAATCTTTTCTTTACCTTTACCAAATAAAGAAAACTATTCTTTTCTTTCTTTGTTCTATGTTGGCCTTGAACTCAGAAATTATCTTCCCTCTCTCTCTTGGGATTAAAGATTTATGCTATCATGCATAAACACAAAGATTGTCAGAGCCAGTATTCTCAAGACCTCTATCCAAAGTTAATGTAATACCATGGCATGATTTTGAACAAAACCCTCTGTTTTCCTGCCCATGATCTGGATCTCTGATTCATCTCCCATTTATGGATTTTAGGACACAACATAAGTAGTCATGTTGACAAATGTCAGCAGCCATCTCTGTCCATTTCTTGGCCATTTGAATCAGAATCATATCTCTTTTGACCAAATGAAAAAAATATCTGCAGCATTAAAAGGCCTACAAAATATAAACCATCATTTCTCTACTGAAAATCTACAAAGAATCCCTAGCTTGGGAGGATATTTCCCCCTGGTATATTCTCAGTTACTTCCATTTAGTATCTTTGGATACATGATTTAACTCCATTCTACTTCCTGATAATCTGTTGTGAACACTATATTTGAACACCTACATACTGGGCTATCAGTTTCCCATTTTACTCTACTTCTTCACATGTTTCCCATAAGAGTGAACAACAGAACAAAGTCTAATCTAGGTCTCTTTGAGGATCCCTTTATTTATGGTATTAATTTATATCAATTTAAATTACCCTCCAGAAAACTATTAAGACAAGCGCACAAGGAAGCCCTATTCTTCACCAAAATATGAAAAGATATTTTCTAAGCCTCATATTAATACTCCTCTCATCTGAAATCTAATGTGCCAACCCCATCATTTAAAATCATGCTTAGCACCACTCGCTGCCTGCTGCTAATACTTCAGAATATTAAGCTCCGTTTAAAGAATCCAAACTGCAAGAATCGAATTTCATACGAACAATAACATGGACAGACATATCACAATGATAAACCAGTCTCTGGTACCCACTTTTCTGTTAGTTAAGGATTCATCATAGTGAAGAGTCCCCATGAGTAAGACAACTTTTACTGAGGATGACAGTCAATTTGAGCTGACTTACAAGTTAAAGATTCCTTCTATTAAAAGGATGGCAGAAATTGAGAAACCATTCAGGATGACTCAGTGCTAAAATTGCCAAGAGAGGCAGGTTATTCTATTCCACGGGCTGCCAGGAGAATGGTTTTAACCAAGCTGGCCTCACCTGAGATTTTCAAGAATCCTCCATTGTGACACACTTCCTATGATAAAGCGACCCCACCCTGAGTAAGGCCACATATCTGATTAGTGCTAAATTCAATCAAAATCATTCCCTGGCAGTAATTTGTCTCTGCAAAAAAAATGAGATTATGGGGCCTATAACATGCAAAAAGACCTTTGAAACTGTCTAATGCCAAAACACCCATAGTGTAGACCAGACTCAACAATGCTCAGGATCCTAAATGTCCTTTTGTCTTCCTGAAGTCTCTAAAATTCATTCCAGCATCAAATAAAAGGTTAACATGATATCACATATGTACATCACCATAGGGTATATATAAACATTTCAAAACTTCACAGTGAGGATACTCCTTCAAATGAAGCCAAAAATCCAACTGCAAAAAATTCAAATCCTGCATTGACTTTATTGATGTCCAGCTCTTTTCAGGTTTGCAAACTATAATCCACTTGTGCTGTATAAAACAAACTCTCACCTTTGTCTTGTGGTGGTTCCAATCCCTTATAGCTGTTTTCCTCAAAAGGCATCCCACAGGGTTCACTGAGGATCATCTGGGCTCTTACATAAAGATCTTGGGTTTCACCTTACAGATCTAGTTTCTGTGTGACCATAAGCTCCTGCCAATAGTACTCCCTGTTGCTGTTCTTACTTGTGGTCATCCGATTTTACTGGATTCTCAAATACACCCAGTTCTTCTGCTTCCACCAGGCAGCACTTCCACCATGAGCCTCTCCTAGATAGTCTTCAAGGTACCAATACTCAGCTTCATTGTATAACCCCATTCAGTCCTTGGACATCAACAGACACTGAAGCAACAATTTCCCCAAAGGCCTTTTCTAACCACTCACAGGACCAGGCCTCAACTACTCTTCAGGATCCCTGCATTCTTTCAGTACCACCTGAAAGATTCTTACAAATTATCTGGCTACCTTGAGGAGGGCTATCTCTGGAACAAAACTTCTTGGTGCTCTCATAAAATACTTCCAATATATTATACATCAACAATGACATTTTCTAAGTCACAGGCAAATTCTTAGTGCAAACTAACTTGATTCAGCTATCCATGTAAACTCTACTATTCTGGAATGTAAAGCCATATCTACGTGCCCAAATATTCCAAGTTCTATCAGTTGCTGGTGCTGGAACAAGGCCCCTAGTTCAATGGCATTTACCCCAGCAACCTAGCCTCAATGGTTTGCTCACTGCCTAAGTATTGCTGTCATGGAACATGATCTGTAGACTAACCTTGAACCCAGAGATCTGCTTGACTCACACACTTGATTTGTGCACCACAGTGTTTGGAACTAATCTTTTCTTTACCTTTACCAAATAAAGAAAACTATTCTTTTCTTTCTTTGTTCTAGGTTGGCCTTGAACTCAGAAATTATCTTCCCTCTCTCTCTTGGGATAAAAGATTTATACTATCATGCATAAACACAAAGCTTGTCAGAGCCAGTATTCTCAAGAACTCTATCCAAAGTTAATGTAATAACATGTCATGATTTTGAACAAAAGCCTTTGTTTTCTAGCCCATGATCGGGATCTCTGATGTATCTCCCATTTATGGATTTTAGGACACAACATAAGTAGTCATGTTGACAACTGTCAGCAGCCATCTCTGTCCATCTCTTGGCCATTTGAATCAGAATCATATCTTCTTTTGTCCAAATGAAAAAAATAACTGCAGCATTAAAAGGCCTACAAAATATAAACCATCATTTCTCTACTGAAAATCTACAAAGAAAATCCCTAGCTTGGGAGGATATTTCCCCCTGGTGTATTCTCAGTTACTTCCATTTAGTATCTTTGTATACATGATTTAACACCATTCTACTTCCTGATACCCTGTTGTGAACACTATATTTGAACACCTACATTTTGGGCTATCAGTTTCCCATTTTCCTCTACTTCTTCACATGTTTCCCATAAGAGTGAACAACAGAACAAAGTCTAATCTAGGTCTCTTTGAGGATCCCTTTATTTATGGTATTAATTTACATCAATTTAAATTACCCTCCAGAAAACTATTAAGACAAGCGCACAAGGAAGCCCTATTCTTCACCAAAATATGAAAAGATATTTTCTAAGCCTCATATTAATACTCCTCTCATCTGAAATCTCCTGTGCCATGCACCCTATTTAAAGTAACTCTTAGCAACAATATCTGCCCTGCTGCTAATACTTCAGCATATTAAGTTCCATTTAAACCATCCAAACAGCCAGAATCGAATTTCCAACAAAAACAACAACATGGACACACCTATCATAATGATAACCCAGTCTCTTGTACCCACTTCTAGGTTAGTTAAGGATTCATCACAGAGAAGAGACACCATGAGTAAGACAAATCTTATGGAGGATGACAGTCAATTTGGGCTGACAAACAACCTAAAGATTCTTTCTATTAACAAGATGGCAGGAATTCAGACACCATTCAGGGTGACATAGTGCTAAAGGTGCCAGGGAAGGCAGGTTATTCTCATCCACAGGCTGCCAGGAGGATGGTTTTAACCAAGCTGTCCTGACCTGAGATTTTCAAGAATCCTCCATTGTGACACACTTCCTATGACAAATCAATCCCATCCTGAGTAAGGCGACATATCTGATTAGTGCTAAATTCATGTAGGCTAAGCATAGTGAAACAATCAAAACCATTCCCTGGCACTAATTTGTCTCTCCAAAAAAAAAAAAAAAAAAGAGATTATAGGGGCTATACCAAGCCAAAGTAACTTAGAAACTATCCAATGACAAAATACCCATAGTCCAGTCCAGACTCAACAATGCTCAGATCCTAAATTACTTTTGCTCCTACTAAACTCTCTAAAATTCATTACAGAATCAAATAAAAGCTTAACATCAGATCACATATGTACAACATCATAGGGTGTATACAAACATTTCAAAACTTCACAATGATGATACTCCTTCAAATGAAGCCAAAAATCCAACTGCAAAAATTTCCATTCGTGCATTGACTTTATTGATGTCCAACTATTTTCAGGTTTGCAAGCTATAATCCACTTGTGTGTATAAAAGAAACTGCCACCTTTGTCTTGTGCTGCTTCCAATCACTGATAGCTGCTTTCCGCAACAGGCATCCCACAGGGTTCACTGAGGATCATCTGGGCTCTTACAAAAGAACTTGGGTTTCACCTTACAAATCTAGTTTCAGTGTGACCATAAGCTACAGCCAATAGTACTCCACTGTTGTTGCTCTTCCTTGTGGTCATCCCGTATTACTGGATTCTCAAATACACCCAGTTCTTCTGCTTCTACCACCCAGCACTTCTACCATGAGCCTGTCCTAGGCAGTATTCAAGGTACCAATCCTCAGCTTCATTGTATAACCCCATTCAGTCCTTGGACTTTAAGAGTCACTGAAGCAGCAATTTCCCCAATGGCCTTACCTAGCAACTCACAGGACCAGGCCTCAACTGCTCTTCAGGATCCCTTCATTCATTCAGTACCACCTCGAAGATTCTTACAAATTATCTGGCTGCCTGCAGGAGGGCTATCTCTGGAACACAGCTTCTTGGTGCTCTCATAAAATACTTCCAATATATTATACATCACCGGTGACAGTTTCTAAGTTACTGGCAATTTCTTAGCTCAAATTAACTTGATTCAGCTATCCAAGCAAACTCTACTATTCTGGATTCTAAAGCCATAGCAACATGTCCAAAACTTCCAAGTTCTATCAGTTGCTGGTGCTGGCTAGTTCAATGGCATTTATCCCAGCTACCTAATCTCAATTGTTTGCTCACTGCCTAAGTATTGCTGGCATGGAACATGATCTGTAGACTAACCTTCAACCCAGAGATCTGCTTTTCTCACACACTTTATTTTTTGAACCACTGTGCTTGGAACTAAACTTTTATTTACCTTTACCAAATAAAGAAAACTATTCTTTGCTTTCTTTTTCTAGGTTGGCCGAGAACTCAGAAATTACCTTTCCTCATTCTCTTGGCATTAAAGATGTATACTATCATGAATAAATACAAAGCTTTTCATAGCCAGTATTCTCAAGATCTCTATCCAAATTTAATGTAATACCATGGCATGATTTGGACCAAAACACTCTGTTTTCTAGCCCATGATCTGGATCTGTGATTTTTCTCCCATTTATCGATTTTAGTTCACAACATATGTATTCATGTTGAGAACTGACAGCAGCCATCCCCGTCCATCTCTTGGCAATTTGAATCAGAATCATATGTTTTTTTGACCAAATTAAAAATAAATAACTGCAGCATTAAAAGGCCTACATAATATAAACCATGCCTCTCTCAACTGAAAATCTACAAAGAGAATCCCTAGCTGGGGAGTATATTCCCCCTTGGTCAATTCTCAGTTATTTCCATTTAGCATCTGTGGTTACATGATTTAACTCCATTCTACTTCCTGATACCCTGTTGTGAACACTATATTTGAACCCCTCCATTTTGGACTGTCTGTTTCCCATTTTACTCTACTTCTTCAAATGTTTCCCATGAGAGTGAACAACAGAAAAAGTCTAATTTAGGTCTCTTTGAGGCTCCCTTTATAAATTGTATTAATGTACATCTCTTTAAATTACCCACCATAATACTCTGAAGACAAGCACACAAAGAAGCCCCATTCTTCACCAAAATAACAAAAGATATTTTCTAAGTCTCACATTAATAATCCTCTCATATGAAATCTACAGTGCTAAGATTCCTCATTTAAAATCACTCTTAGCACCACTCTCTGCCCTGTTGCTAATACTTCAGCATATTAAGCTCCACTTACAGCATCCAAACAGCCAGAATCGAATTTCCAACAAAAACAACAACATGGACACACCTATCACAATGATAACCCAGTCTCTGGTACCCACTTCTATGTTAGTTAAGGATTTATCACAGAGAAGAGACCCCATGAGTAAGACAACTCTTATGGAGGATGACATTCAATTTGGGCTGACTTACAACTTAAAGATTCCTCCCACTAACACGATGGCAGAAATTTGGACACCATTCAGGATGACATAGTGGTATAAGCCCCAGGGAAGCCCGGTTATTATTTTCCACAGGCAGCCAAGGGGATGGTTTTAACCAAGCTGTCCTGACCTGAGATTTTCAAGAATCCTGCATTGTGACACACTTCGTATGACAAAGAAACCAAATCCTCAGTAAGGCCACATATCTGATTAGTGCTATATTCATTTAGGCTAAGCATAGTAAAACAATCAAAACAATTTCCTGGCACCTATTTGCCTTGCAGGGAAAAAAAGAGACTATGGGTGCTATAGCAAGCTAAAGAACCTTAGAAACAATCCAATGCCAAAATACCCATACTAGTCCAGACTCAACAAAGCTCAGAATCCTAAACGTCCTTTTCTCTTCCTGAACTTCTAAAATACATTCCAGTATCAAATGAAAGCCTTACATCCGATCACATATGTACAACATCATAGTGTCTATATAAACATTTCAAAACTTCACAGTGATGATACTCCTTCAAATGAAGCCAAAAATACAACTGCAAAAATTTCAATTCCTGTATTGACTTTATTGATGTCCAACTCCTTTCAGGTTTGCAAACTATAATCCACTTCTGCTGTATAAAAGAACCTGTCACTTTTGTCTTGTACTGGTTCCAATCCCTTATACCTGCGTTCCTAAACAGGCATCCCACAGGGTTCACTGAGGATCATCTGGACACTTACAAAAAGAACTTGGGTTTCACCTTTCAGTTCTAGTTTCAGTGTGACCATAAGCTCCTTGCAATAGTACTCCACTGTTGCTGCTGTTCCTTGTGGTCACCCATTTTACTGGACTCTCAAATACACCCAGCTCTTCTGCTTCCACCAGGCAGGACTTCCACCATGAGCCTCTCCTAGGCAGTCTTCAAGGTACCAATACTCAGCTTCATTGTATAACCCCATTCAGTCCTTGGACATCAACAGACACTGAAGCAGCAATTTCCCCAATGGCCTTACCTAGCCACTCACAGGACCAGGCCTCAACTGCTCTTCAGGATCCCTTCATTCATTCAGTACCATTTGGAAGATTCTTACAAAATATCTGGCTGCCTGCAGGAGGGCTATCTCGGGAACACAGCTTCTTGGTGCTCTCATAATATACTTCCAATATATTATACATCAACGGTGACAGTTTCTAAGTCACTGGCAATGCTTTGGCTCAAACTAACTTGATTCAGGTATCCAAGTAAACTCTACTATTCTGGATTCTAAAGCCATAGCAACATACCCAAAACTTCCAAGTTCTATCAGTTGCTTGTGCTGTAACACAGCCCCTAGTTCAATGGCATTTATCCCAGCAACCTAGTCTCATAGGTTTGCTCACTGCCTAAGTATTGCTGTCATGGAACACGATCTGCAGACTAACCTTCAACCCAGAGATCTGCTGGTCTCACACACTTTATTTGTGAACCACAGAGTTTGGAACTAATCTTTTGTTTACCCTTACCAAGTAGTCAAAAATATTCTTTTCTTTCTTTGTTCTATGTTGGCTTTGAACTCAGAAAAACCATGCCTCTCTCTCTCTCTTGGTATTTAAGATTGATACTCTCATGGATAAACACAAAGATTTTCAGAGCCAGTATTCTCAAGATCTCTCTCCAAACTTACTGTAATACCATGGCATGATATGGACCAGTACCCTCTGTTTTCTAGCCCATGATCTGGATCTGTGATTTTTCTCCCATTTATCGATTTTAGTTCACAACATATGTATTCATGTTGACAACTGACAGCAGCCATCTCCGTCCATCTCTTGGCAATTTGAATCAGAATCATATCTTTTTTTGTCCAAATTAAAAATAAATAACTGTAGCATTAAAAGGCCTACATAATATAAACCATGCCTTTCTCACCTGAAAATCTACAAGGAGAATCCCTAGCTGGGGAGTATATTCCTCTCTGGTCAATTCTCAGTTACTTCCATTTAGTATCTGTGGTTACATGATTTAACTCCATTCTACTTCCTGATACCCTGTTGTGAACACTATATTTGAACCCCTCCATTTTGGACTGTCTGTTTCCCATTTTACTCTACCTCTTCAAATGTTACCCATGAGAGTGAAAAACAGAAAAATTCTAATTTAGGTCTCTTTGAGGCTCCCTTTATAAATTGTATTAATTTACATCTCTTTAAATTACCCTCCATAATACTCTGAAGACAAGCGCACAAAGAAGCCCCATTCTTAACCAAAATAACAAAAGATATTTTCTAAGTCTCACATTAATACTCCTCTCATATGAAATCCACAGTGCTAAGATTCCTCATTTAAAATCAGTCTTAGCACCACTCTCTGCCCTGCTGCTAATACTTCAGCATATTAAGCTCCATTTAAAGCATTCAAACAGCCAGAATCGAATTTCCAACAAAAACAACAACATGGACACACCTATCACAATGATAACCCAGTCTCTGGTACCCACTTCTATATTAGTTAAGGATTCATCACAGAGAAGAGACCCCATGAGTAAGACAACTCTTATGGAGGATGACATTCAATTTGTGCTGACTTACAACTTAAAGATTCCTTCTATTAACATTATGGCAGAAATTGGGACACCATTCAGGTCGACCTAGTGCTAAATTTGACAAGGAAGACAGGTTTTTCTCTTACACAGGCTGCCAGGAGAATGATTTTAACCAAGCTGGCCTGTCCTGAGTTTTTCATGAATCCTCCACTGTGAAATTCTTCCTATGACAAAGAGACCCCATCCTCAGTAAGGCCACAAATATGATTAGTGCTAAATTCATGTAGGCCAAGCATAGTGAAACAATCAAAACCATTCCCTGGCACTAATTTGTCTCTGCAAAAAAAAAATGAGATTATGGGGGTATATAAAGCCAAAGGGCCTTAGAAATTTCAAATGCCTAAATACCCATAGTCTAGTCCAGACTCAACAAAGCTCAGAATTCTAAATGTCCTTTTCCCTTCCTTAACACTCTAAAATTCATTCCAGCATCAAATAAAAGCTTAACCTCAGATCATATATGTACAACATCATAGGATGTATATATAAACATTTCAAAACTTCACAGGGTTGATACTCCTTCTAATGATGCCAAAAATCCAACTGCAAAAATTTCCATTCCTGCATTGACTTTATTGATGTCCAACTCTTTTCAGGTTTGCAAACTATAATCCACTTGTGCTGTATAAAACAATCTCTCACATTTGTCTTCTGCTGGTGCCAATCCCTGATAGCTGCTTTCCTCAACATTCATCCCACTGGGTTCACTGAGGATAATCTGGGCTCTTACAAAAAGAGATTGGGTTTCACATTACAGATCTAGTTTCTGTGTGACCATAAGCTCCTGCCAATAGTACTCCACTGTTTCTGCTCTTGCTTGTGGTCACCCATTTTACTGGACTCTCAAATACACCCAGTTCTTCTGCTTCCACCAGGCAGCACTTCCACCATGAGCCTGTCCTAGGCAGTATTCAAGGTACCAATCCTCAGCTTCATTGTATAACCCCATTCAGTCCTTGGACATTAACAGACACTGAAGCAGCAATTTCCCTAATGGCCTTACCTAGCCACTCACAGGACCAGGCCTCAACTGCTCTTCAGGATCCCTTCATTCCTTCAGTACCACCTGGAAGATTCTTACAAAATATCTGGCTGCCTGCAGGAGGGCTATCTCTGGAACACAGCTTCTTGGTGCTTGCATAAAATACTTCCAATATATTATACATCAACGGTGACAGTTTCTAAGTCACTGGCAATTTCTTAGCTCAAACTAACCTGATTCAGCTATCCAAATAAACTCTAATATTCTGGATTCTAAAGCCATAGCAACTTGCCCAAAACTTCCAAGTTCTATCAGTTGCTCGTGCTGGAACAGGGCCCCTAGTTCAATGGCATTTATCCCAGCAACCTACTTTCAATGGTTTGCTCACTGTCTAAGTATTGCTGTCATTGAACAAGATCCGTAGCCTAACCTTGAACCAAGAGATCTACTTGTCTCACTCACTTGATTTGTGCACCACAGAGCTTGGAACTAATATTTTCTTTGCCGTTACCAAATAAAGAATACTATTCTTTTCTTTCTTTGTTCTAGGTTGGCCTTGAACTCAGAAAAACCCTGCCTCTCTCTCTCTTGGGATTTAAGATTGATATTCTCATGGATAAACACAAAGCTTTTCAGAGCCAGTATTCTCAAGATCTCTATCCAAAGTTACTGTAATACCATGGCATGATTTGGACCATAACCCTCTGTTTTCTAGCCCATGATCTGGATCTGTGATTTTTCTCCCATTTATCGATGTTAGTTCACAACATATGTTTCATGTTTACAACTGACAGCAGCCATCTCCGTCCATCTTTTGGCAATTTGAATCAGAATCATATCTTTTTTTGTCCAAATGAAAAAAAAAACTCCAGCATTAAAAGGCCTACATAATATAAACTATGCCTTTCTCAACTGAAAATCTACAAGGAGAATCCCTAGCTGGGGAGTATATTCCCCTCTGGACAATTCTCAGTTACTTCCATTTAGTATCTTTGGATACATGATTTAACACTATTCTACTTCCTGATACCCTATTCTGAACACTATATTTGAACCCCTCCATTTTTGACTTTCTGTTTCCCATTTTACTCTACTTCTTCAAATGTTTCCCATGAGAGTGAACTACAGAACAAAGTCTAATTTAGGGCTCTTTGAGGCTCCCTTTA
>NW_021621340.1:0-8431 GCF_004785775.1 Grammomys surdaster | reverse complement strand
ATTTATTTCTGATTTACTATTATCCATGAATGCTGAATATTGATTATTCATGTTCATTTATTTCTGACTATTATCTAAGACTCATGACTAATGATATTTCAGCTTTATATATTTCTAATTTACAATGAAGTATGACTGATGAGTATTGATTATTTGTGTTCATTTATTTCTGATTTACTATTATCCACGAATGCTCAATATTGATTATTCCTGTTCATTCATTTCTGAATTACTATTATTTGATGACTATTGATGTTTCAGCTTTATTTATTTCTGATTTCTTATGAACTATGACTGATGACTATTGATTAATCAAGTTCATTTATTTCTGATTTCCTATTATCTATGACTGATGACAATTGATATTTTATCTTTATATGTTTCTCGTTTACTATGAACTAAGGGTGATAACTATCGATTATTCATGTTCATTTATTTCTGATTTACTATAATCCACGAATCGTGAATATTGATTATTACTGTTCATTTATTTCTATTATCTATGACTGATGGCTATTGATATTTCCGCTTCATTTTTTTCTGATTTCCTATTAACTATGACTGATGATTTTGGTTATTCATGTTCATTTATTTCTACTTTACTATTATCCACGAATGGGGAATATTGATTATTCCTGTGCATTCATATCTGACCTACTATTATCTATGACTGATGACTATTTATACTTCAGCTTTATTTCTTTCTAATATGAACTATGACCGATTACTATTGATTATTCATGTTCATTTTTTTTCTGATTTACTATTATCTATGACTGATGACTCTTGATATTTCAGCCTTATTTATTTCTGATTTCCTTTTAAATATGAATTACGACTATTGGTTATTCATGATCATTTATTTCTGATTTACTATTATTCAAGAATGGTGAATATTGATTTTTCCTGTTCATTTCATTCTGATTTACTATTATCAATGAATGATGACTATTGATACTTCAGCTTTATTTATTTCTGATTTCCCATGAACTATGACTGATGACTATTGATTAATCATGTTTTTTACTTCTGATTTACTATTATCCACGAATGGAGAATATTGATTATGCATGTTCATTTATTTATGACTTACTATTGGCTATGATTGATGACTATTGATGCTTCAGTTTTACTTATTTATGATATCACATGTACTTTGACTGATTACCATGGATTATTCATGTTCATTTATATCTGGCTTACTATTATCCACGAATGTTAAATATTGTTCATTGATTTATTTCTGTTTTACTATTATTAATGATTGGTCAATATTGATTATTCCTGTTCAATTATTTCTAACTTACTACTATCTATGACTGATGACTGCTAATATTTCAGCTTTATTTTTTTCTGTTTTACGATATTCTATGACTGATGATTATTGATTATTCATGTTAAATTATATCTGATTTACTATTATCCACGAAAGGTGAATATTGATTATTATTGTTTATTTATTTCTAACGTACTATTTTCTATGGCTGATGACTATTGATACTTCAGCTTTATTTATTTCTGACTTCCCATGAACTATGACAGATGTCTAATGATTATTCATGTTCATTTACTTCTGATTTACTATTATCCACGAATGGTGACTACTGATTATTCATGTTTATTTATTTCAGACTTACTTTAATATATGACTGATGTTCATTTATTTTGACTTACTATTATCTATGACTGATGACTATTGATATTTCTGGTTTATTTATTTCTGATTTCCTATTAAGTGTGACTGATGACTTTTGGTTATTCACATTCCTTTATTTCTGACTTTATTATTATCCACGAATCGTGAATATTGATTACTCTGTTCCTTTATTTCTGACTTACTTTTATTTTAGACTCATGACTTTTGATAATTAAGATTTGCTTATTTATGATTCCCATGAACTATGACTGATGACTATTGATTATTCAAGTTCATTTATTTCTGATTTATTATTATCCATCAATGATCAATATTGATTATTAATGTTCATTTTTTTCAGATTTACCATTATCCATGAATGGTGAATATTGATTATTCATGTTCATTTATTTCTGACTTACTATTATCTATGACTGATGACTATTGATATATTAGCTTCATTTTTTTCTGGTTTACAATTAACAATGACTGATGACTATTGATTATTCATGTTCAATTATATCTGATTTACTATTATCCACGATCGTGAATATTGATTTTTCCTGCTCATTTATTTCTGACTTAATAATATATATGACTGATGAATATTGATAAATCAGCTTTATTTCATTCTGATTTCCTATTAATTATGACTGATGACTATTGATTATTCATGTTCATTTTTTTCAGATTTATCGTTATCCAAGAATGGTGAATATTGATTACTCATGTTCATTTATTTCTGAATTACTAGTATCTGTGACTGATGACTATTGATATTTTTGCTCTATTTATCTATGGTTTACTATTCAATATGGATTATGACTATTTATTATTCATGTTCATTTATATCTGACTTACTATTTACCATGAATTCTGAATATTGATTATTCCTGTTCATTTATTTATGACTTACTATTTTCTATGACTGATGGCTATTGATATTTGAGCTTTATTTATATCTGATTTCCTATTAAATATGAATGATGACTATTGGTTATTCATGATCATTTATTTCTGCTTTACTATTATCCACGAATCGTGAATACTGATTATTCCTGTTCATTTATTTCTGATTTACTATCATCTATGACTGATGACTATTGATACTTCAGCTTTACTTATTTCGGATTTCCCATGAAATATGATTGATGACTACTTATTAATCATGTTTTTAGTTTCTGATTTACAATTTTCCACGAATGGTGAATATTGATTATTCATGTTCATTTATTTCTCACTTAATATTTTTTTTGTCTGATGACAATTGATGTTTCAGCTTTATATGTTTCTGATTTACTATGAACTATGACTGATGAATATGGATTATTCATGTTAATTCATAAATTGATAAGGAGACCATTTGATTTGTAAAGGAATGTGATTTAAAAAAGATTTCCTGATAAAATTAAACATTGACTTGGCAAAAAATTCATAAAATTGAAAACACTGTGGAAAAATCAAACAAAAGATATGTCAAAGAACTTTATGAAAAAGGAGTAATTTGCATTTAAAATTCATAAAAAATAGAAAATTGATAAGGAGAACATTTGATTTGTACAGGAATGTGATTTAAAACAGTTTTGCCTGATAAAATTGAACATTTATTTGTCAAAAAATTCATAAAATTGAAAACACTGTGGAAAAAGCTAGTGAAAAATTCAGGAAAAATACTGAAAACTTGAAGAAATATTACACAGTCAATAATAAACTATAATCAAATGGAAGAGAAATCAAAGTAAATTATGAAAAAGAAGAAATTTGCATTTAAAATTCATAAAAAATAGAAAATTGATAAGGAGACCATTTGATTTGTACAGGAATGTGATATGAAACTCTTTTTCCTGATAAAATTGATCATTTACTTGGCAAAAGATTCAATCATAAAATTGAAAACACTGTGGAAAAAACAAACAAGAGAGATATCAAACAAATTTATGAAAAAGGAGAAATTTATATTTAAAATTAAAAGAATAGTAAATCGATAAGGAGATCATTTGATTTGTAATGGAATGTGATTTAAAACAGTTTTTCCTGATCATATTAAACATTTACTTGGCAAAAAAATTCATAAAATTGAAAACACTGTGGAAAAGCTAGGGAGAAATTCAGAAAAAAATAGTGAAAACTTGAAGAAATATTACACAGTCAATAATAAACTGTAATCAAACGGAAGAGAATTCAAAGAAAATTATGAAAAAGGAGAAATTTGCATTTAAAATTCATAACAAATAGAAAATTGATAACGAGACCATTTGATTTGCAAATGAATGTGATTTCAAACAGTTTCTCCTGATAAAATTGAATATTTACTTGGCAAAATACTCATAAAATTGAAACTACTGTTTAAAATTGTATTGAAAATTATAAAAAAAAGAAAATTGATAAGGAGAACATTTGATTTGTAAAGGAATGTGATTTAAAACAGTTTTTCCTGATAAAATGAAACATTTACTGGGAAGAAATTCATAAAATTCAAAACACTGTGGAAAAATCAAACAAAAGAGATATCAAAGAACTTTATGAAAAAGGAGTAATTTCATTTAAAATTCATAAAAAATAGAAAATTCATAAGGAGAGCTTTTGATTTGTAAAGGAATATGATTTAAAACAATATTTCTTGATAAAATTGAACATTTACTCGGAAAAAAATTCATAAAATTGAAAACACTGTGGAAAAACCTAGTCAAAAATTCAGGAAAAATAGTGAAAATGTGAAGAAATATTACACAGTCAATAATAAACTACAATCTAACGAAAGAGAAATAAAAGAAAGTTATGAACAAGGAGAAATTTGCATTTAAAATTCATAAAAAATGAAAAACTTATAAGGGGACCAATTGATTTGTACAGAAATGTGATTTCAAACAGTTTCTCCTGATAAAATTCAACATTTACTTGGCAAAAAAATGATAGAATTGAAACTACTGTGGAAAAACAAACAAAAGAGATATTAAAGAATTTTTTAAAAAAGGAGAAATTTGCATTTAAAATTCATAACAAATGGAAAATTGATAAGAAGAACATAAGATTTGTAAAGGAATGTGATTTAAAATAGTTTCTCCTGATAAAATTGAACATTTACGTGGCAAGAAATTCATGAAATTGAAAACAATTTGGAAAAATCAAACAAAAGAGATATCAAAGAAATCTTTAAAAAAGGAGAAATTTGAAAATAAAATTAATAAAAAAGGAAAATTGATAAGGAGAATCTTTGATTTGTAAAGGAAAGTGATTTAAAACAGTTTTTCCTGATAACATAAAACATTTACTTGGCAAAAAATTCATAAAACACAAAACACTGTGGAAAATCAAAAAAAGAGATATCAAAGAACTTTATGAAAAAGGAGTAATTTGCATTTAAAATTCATAGAAAATAGAAAATTGATAAGGAGATCATTTGATTTGTAAAGGAATGTGATTTAAAAGAGTATTTCCTGATAAAATTGAACATTTACTTGGCAAGAAATTCATAAAATTGAAAGCACTGTGGAAAAATCAAACAAAAAAGATATCAAAGTAATTTATGAAAAAGGAGAAATATGCACTCAAAATGCATAAAAATTAGAAAATTAATAAGGAGACCAATTGATTTGTAAAGGAATGTGATTTAAAAAAGTTTTTCCTGACAAAACTGAACATTTACATGGAAAAAAATTCATAAAATTGAAAACTCTGTGGAAAAAGCTACTGAAAAATTCAGAAAATTAGTGAAAACCTGAAGAAATATTACACAGTGAATAATAAACTATAATGTAACGGAAGAGAAATCAAAGAAAATTATGAAAAAGGAGAAAATTGTATTGAAAATTAATAAAAAATTGAAAATTGATAATGAGACCACTTGATTTGAAAGGAATGTGATTTACAACAGTTTCTCCTAATAAAATTGAACCTTTACTTGGCAAGAAATTCATGAAATTGAAAACACTGGCAAAATCAAACAAAAGAGATTTCAAAGAAATTTTTAAAAAAGGAGAAATTTGCATTTAAAATTAATAGAAAAAGAAAAATTGATAAGGAGAACATTTGTTTTGTAAAGAAAGAGATTTAAAACAGTTTTTCCTGATAAAATTAAACATTTACTTGGCAAAAAAATCATAAAACTGAAAACACTGTGGAAAAAGCTAGTGAAAAATTCAGGAAAAATAGTGAAAACTTGAAGAAATATTACACAGTCAATAATAAACTGTAATCAAACAGAAGAGAAATCAAAGAAGATTATGAAAAAGGAGAAATTTGTATTGAAAATCCATAAAAAATAGAAAATTGATAAGGAGACCATTTGATTTTTAAAGGAATGTTACTTAAAACAGTGCTTCCAGATAAAGTTGAAGATTTACTTGGCAAAAAATTCATAAAATTGAAAACACTGTGGAAAAATCAAACAAAAGAATTATCAATATAATTTTTTAAAAAGGAGAAATTTGCATTTAAAATGCATAGAAAATGTAAAATTGATAATGAAAACATTTGATTTGTAAAGGAATGTGATTTAAAACAGTATTTCCTGAAAAAAATTAAATATTTACTTGGGAAAAATTCGTAAAATTGAAAACATTGTGGAAAAATCAAACAAAAGAGATATCAAACAAATTTATGAAAAAGGTGAAATTTGTTGAAAATCATAAAAAATAGAAAATTGATAAGGAGACCATTTGATTTTTAAAGGAATGTGTTTTAAAACATTTTTCCTGATAAAATTGAACCTTTACTTGGCAAAAAATTCATAAAATTGAAAACACTGTGGAAAAAGCTAGTGAGAAATTCAGGAAAAATAGTGAAAACTTGAAGAAAAATTACAAAGCCAATAATAAACTCTAATCAAACGGAAGAGAAATCAAAGAATGTTATGAACAAGTAGAAATTTGCTTTTAAAATTCATAAAAAATAGAAAATTGATAAGGAGACCATTTGATTTGAACAGGAATGTGATTTGAAACAGTTTCTCCTGATAAAATTGAACATTTACTTGGCAAAAAATTCATAAAATTGAAAACACTGTGGAAAAAGCTAGTGAAAATTTCAGGAAAAATAGTGAAAACTTGAAGAAATATTACACAGCCAATAATAAACTATAATCTAACAGAAGAGAAATCAAAGAATGTTATGAACAAGTAGAAATTTTCTTTTAAAATTCATAAAAAATAGAAAATTGATAAGGAGAACATTTGATTTGTAAAGGAATGTGATTTAAAACAGTTTTTTCTGATAAAATTGAACATTTACTTGGCAAAAAATTCATAAAATTGAAAACACTGTAGGGAAAGCTAGTGGAAAATTCAGGAAAAATAGTGAAAACTTGAAGAAAAATTACAAAGCCAATAATAAAGTATAAACAAACGGAAGAGAAATCAAAAAATTATTTATTATTATCCAAGAATCGTGAATATTGATTATTCCTGTTCATTTATTTCTGACTTACTATTATCTATGACTGATGACTATTTTTTTTGTTGTTTAGATTTTTTTTTTGGTTTTTGTTTTTGGTTTTTTTTTTGTATGCTGTAGAATATATATATATTAGAAAATATACATTCACACACACACACACACACACACACACACACACACACACTCACATTTATATTCTTGTTTTCACCACTTCACCCACTGGGCTCCAACCACTCCACTTTGCCATTATCTCTTTTCTTCTCTGTTCTTCTTGATATTTCTTTCTTCAGTCCTGCCACTAAGAGCTGGAACTCATGATCATCCTTCTGTCTCAGTCTCTCAAGTGCTGGATTACAGTGGCTTTGCCTTGTCTGTCCTGGGAACTTGCTCTGTATACTAGGCTGGCCTTGAACTCACGGGGAAGATCCATCCTGCCCCTGCATGCCTCCAATCCCAGCACTCGGGAAGAAGAGGCACGTAAATCTTTAAGTTTGAGGCCAGCCTTGTCTGTAATGTGGGTTCCAGGACAGCTAGTCCTACACAGAGAATCCCTATCTTGAAAAAAATTGAAAGGTTTTTCTCCCTCTTTTAGTAGAATCGTCTCAACGCCATTTATTTTGGCCGATCCTTTTTCCAGCGACTAGTAACGCCATTCCCATTATAAAACGAGTTCCCTTGAGTTTGTTTTCAGTTCGGCCTAACAATCTTTATTTTCCTCCAAGCGGAGATGCTTTTCTCCGAGCCTCTTTCTGGACTACCTTTCCCTTGCTCTTCAGTTCGCAGCTCGGCAGACAGCTCTCTCATATCTCCATTGTCTCTAGGCCCTTTGCGCTCCTCCACTCTGAAGGGCCTGTAGAACCCAGGGTCATTAGAATCTCGCCATTGCTAGACTGTTGCTAGGGCGGTTGCCATGGAGACTTCTGAGAGGACCAACCTTCCGCATCCTAGAGAGGGAATAAAGTTGGCGCCAGCGTCGCCCGGGGATGCGTCACTGGACTGATGACTACTGATACTTCAGCTTTATTTATTTCTTTTATCCATGGACTAATACTGACGACTATTGATTATTCATGTTCATTTATCTGATTTACTATTATCGACGAAAGGTGAATAGTGATTATTCAGGTTCATTATTTCTGACTTACTATTATCAATGACTGATGACTATTGATACTTCAGTATTATTTATTTCTGATTTCCCATGAACTATGACTGATGACTATTGATAATTCATGTTCATTTATTTCTGAGTTCCTATTATCTATGACAGATGACTATTGATATTTCCGCTTTATGTATTTCTGATTTCCTATTAACTATGACATATGACTTTTGGTTATTCATGTTCATTTATTTCTCCTTTACTATTATCCACGAACCATGAATATTAATTATTCATGT
>NW_021621339.1:0-4910 GCF_004785775.1 Grammomys surdaster | reverse complement strand
GGCGGGGCCCTGGGTCCCCTGGACCAGCAGGAACTGGATCTGTGGGAAGTGAGTAGGAGAAAAGGGTTTGGAGACAGATGCATACCAGCTTTTCGATTTTTTCTTTTTCTTGGTTTTTCGAGACAGGGTTTCTCTGTGTAGCCCTGGCTGTCCTGGAACTCACTCTGTAGACCAGGCTGGGCTTGAACTCAGAAATCCGCCTGTCTCTGCCTCCCAAGTGCTGGGATTAAAGGCATGCACCACCACTGCCCGGCTGGGTTTTTTTTTTTTTTTTGATTTTTTGCATACCAGCTTTAAGGCTTAGAGCGTGTCCCTTTGTCACCTTATCCTGATCCTATTGATCAGTAAAGTTAGGCTAGTGAGGAACAGAGCCACAGGGGATCCGTGTGGCCTGACATGGGGGGAGGGGCAGTGGAGGGCAAATGGCCTCAATTCTTTCTGGGTCTCTCCTTATGCCTTCCCTGTGGCATCCAGACTAGGATGGTACAGGCCTGGCCCTACCTGTGGTACCCTCTGCAGAGACAGGTCTGTGGCGTGTTCCTTCACTGAGGCCATAGAGAAAGAACTTGTAGGAAGTGTTGGGTTCCAGGCCTGAGATGAGGACTTTGTCCTGGTCTCCATCAACAAGCAGGGCCTGGGGTTGGCCCTCTGTGTCCTGGTACTGGACCACAAAGGATTCGAAGGGACCACGGGCCACACTCCAGGAGAGGCGCAGGGAGTCTGGGGTTGCCTCCGTCACTGCCAGCATCCCCAGGCGGGGAGCCTCAGGGGGCTCAGTGGGGTTTGGGGCTGATGTGTCCACTTCTGAGGCTGCATGGGAGAAACCAGAGCAGAATCTTCATGGGGGTGCCACGGGGCCCTGCCTTTCCATCTTGCCCTTCAAAGGAAGGATGACAAGGCTGGCTTGGGACTGGTGACACCTCATAGTCCTGGCAGAGCAGCCCGTGAGCAGAAAGGGCGGGAGAAGGAGATCTTCTAAAACCTTCCAGTTCTTGAACTCATTTTAGCAGTGTGCTAAAGGCTCCAGGAGGCCTTTCTGAGAGTAGCCCCAGGACCTCCTGCCTGGGAAGCTGTTGGTCCTTCCTCTGCCCCTCGCTATATCTGGACCAGGGACTCACTTCCCCTCCCGAAGCCCTTGGCACATCAAGCCACCCCCCTCAGCAGTGTCCCCACCCTTAGAACTTTTTGAGGGCAGCTGAAGGCGGCACCGGCTGGTGTACGTGCCTGGCAAGACACACTAGCCATGTGCCCTTTTGAAGTGGGTGTCAGTGGCCTCTGCCCATTGGATTTCTCATAGGGTTAATTAGGTTTTCCATTTGAGAAAACATCTCTGGTAGCCTAGGATAGGAGGTGTGTGCCAATGCAGCAAGCCTACTCTGTGAGGAGATAAAACAGCCCTTGAGGGGATGACCGGGCTTGGGGGGGGGATCCTCAAGGCCTTTCCTTCCTGCTTGGCCTGGCTCCTCCCGCTCTTTCAAAAGACTGATCGACACCTCGGGTGTGGTGGGCACAACTCTCCCTTCTCTAGCTCTGGATAGGCCTCTCCCCCTTCCTTCTGTCCACTCCAGTCAGTTCCTTTGTCTTCAGACCCGGCATGACAGCCTCACCTGTCATTCCCAAGGCAGAGATGGGACCCAGGCGCTTTCCTCCAGTGAGCCCATAGAGCAGGAACTTGTACCTCCTGCCTGGCTGCAGACCCTCTATGGTGACCTCATGCTGGTCTGCAGCCACGAGCACTGTCTGGAGCTGTCCGTCCCTGTCTTTGTACTGGACCACAAAGGAGTCAAAGGGACCCTGGGCCACGGTCCACGAGAGGTGCACAGAGTCAGAGGTCTCTTCTGTCACGGACAGTTCACCGAGGCGGGGCTGTGGTGTCTTCTCCAGGGGAGCTGAGGGGAGGGGAGGAAGATTCAGGTAAGAGTCTTCAGGGGAACGCAAGGGGCCATGTGTGGCCTCAGGGACAGACACACACCCGAGGACACCGCCAGGCCTTCTGGTCCTGCTGGGGAGGTGAGGGCGGTGGATGGCGGACAGTACTTGGGCGAGCCAGTGTAATGAGGGTTTGGTAGGGCAGAGTTATGGTATCTGAGGGCTGCAGGCCCTGATGTCTGCCTGGGGTGAGTCACGGACCTAGGAGTGGGGTAAGGGTCATGGACCCACCCCACCCTTCCTTGGGACTGAGTCATGGGCACAAAACCACCAGATTTTTCCATGGTCTTTCTGCAGCCAAGGTCTCCCTTTCCATCTCCTGGCCTAGGGTTGGGAGGGAGGAAGGAGACAGTGGGATATTTGTCACACAGGTGAGGAGTGGGCTATTGGTCACACAGGAGCAGTGGGCTGCTGGCCATCAGCACAGGTGAGGAGTGCACATACCTACCCATACCACGTGGCTGGTAAGGACTGGGCCTAGTCTTTGAACCCAGCTTAGCCAAGCCTAAAAACTGCTTTCCCTCGGCAGTAGCCGAGAAAGGATGGAATCAGTGAATAAAAACGCTGAGGTCCTGCCCAGCCCAAGAGCAGAGGTTTACCTTTGCTGAAAAGACCTTTAGTCTCAGACTGAAGTCATGAGTAGTCCCTGGAAGGCTCTGGGGATGGGAGCTGGACACGGGGGTGGGGGGGTAGGGAGGCAGGGCCTGGGCTCACCTGTGGTACCCTCCACAGAGGCAGGGCCCAGCCGTTTGCGGCCTATAAGGCCGAAGAGCAGAAACTTGTATTTTCTATTGGGCTCCAGGCCGGGGATGGTGACCGCACGTTGGTCTGCTGCCACAGGCACCACCTGGAGCTGTCCTCCCCTGTCCTTATACTGGACTAAGAAAGAGTCGAATTCACCCTCAGGGACAGTCCAGGAGAGATCCACGGAGTTTTGGGTCATATCTGTCATGGTGAGCTCCCCAAGATGAGGGAGGAGCTTTGCTTCGGTGACTGGAGAGGAGAGGAAGCTGGTTAGAGGGTGTAGAACAGACAGTTTGAGGGGTAACGGGGCTCTGGTTTTGGTGGTCTGAGGGGGGTAATTGGGCAGAGCTAGAGATCCTCCAGCAAAGGTAGCAAGTGTGTCTTCCTCGTTCTGAAGACAGCATGGAGAAGGACTAGAGTGAAGGTATAAATTTGGGTAGATGCGACAAAGAAATGAGTCACTAAACTCCACGGTTTGGCACGTGGGACACTGAAACATGAAATCCCAGCAGTTGCCACAAGGGGGCAGCAGATGATGGGGCTGCTGCCGGGCCCTCACTCACCAGTCTTTGCTTCTGTGGAGACAGGGCCATGGCGCTTCCCACCCTGGAGTCCAAAGAGTAGAAACTTGTACTTGCGAGCCGGCTCCAAACCTGAGACAGTGACTTCACCCAGGTCTCCGCTCACAGGCACCATCTGGGGCTGCCCCTGTGCGTCCTTGTACTGGACCAGGAAGGAGTCGAAGGGGCCCTGGGCCACAGTCCAGGACAGGTGCACGGTACTGGAAGTCACTTCCACCGCAGCCAGCTCTCCCAGGCGGGGCTCTATGGGGGGCTCTGTGGTCACAGAGGCTGCAAGAGAGTAAAGAAGGCTGAGGAATGCGGGCAGAGCCTGCCCAGGGAACCAGGCAGTCCCTAGGCTGCAAAGCAGCTTCTCAGGGCCGCTTCTAACTCTTTATCCAACCCCAGGCCCAACCACAGGCAACTGCTGCAGGCAGCTCACACCTAAGCGCCCTTCCCAAGTGCGGGTTAGCACAGAGGTTTTCAACCTTGGGTCGAGACCCCCTTGCCACGCCTCTAAAATATTAAACCTCCAAAGTATCTTTGATTTTAAAACATCAGACCTCCAAAAATATTTACATTATGATTTGTGACAGTAGCGAAATTAGCCAGGTGGTGGTGGCACACACCTATAATCCCAGCACTCAGGAGGCAGAAGCAGAAGAATTCTCTGTGAATTCAAGACCAGCCTGGTCTACAAAGAGAAAAAGTTTCAGGACAGGCAGAGCTACACAGAAAACTTTATCTCAAAAAAAAAAAAAAACCAAAAAACAAAAACCAAAAAACAAAAAACAAAAAAAACCCAAATAGACAAAAAATTCGAGCAAAAAAAAATTATGACTGGGGTCACTGCAACATGAAGAACTATACCAAAGGGTTGCAAAGAGGCTGGAGAGATGGTTCAGTGGTTAAGAGCACTGGCTGCTCTTTCCAGAGGACCTGAGTTCAATTCCGAGCAACCACATGGTGACTCACAACCATCTGTAATGGGATCGGATGCCCTCTCCTGGCATGCAGTCATACATGCAAATAGAGCACTTGTATACATAAAATAAATAAGTAAATAAATTCTACTTAAAGAAAAGTTTAAAGGGTCACAGCATTAGGAAGGTTGATAATCACTGGTTTAGCAGATGCCACCATGAATGCCCCTCTGCTGCCAGAGCTGCCACTGCATTAAAAAAATTTTTTTTGTTTTTTTTTGTTTTGTTTTGTTTTTTTGTTTTTTGTTTTTTGTTTTTTGTTTTTTGTTTTTTTTTTAAATCACATAGTCCAGTCAGAGGCAGATTCAGACCAGGTAGCCCAAATCCGGAGCATTTTATGAGTCACTAGATACTCACAGAGGCAGCCAGGGTTGAAGGAATGCAGGACTGAGTGGTGCTTTGGAGTAAGGGAGGAGGATGGTGTGGGGAGAGACAGGCTCCAAGCACTGCTCTGAGGACAGCTGCACTGACCCTCAGTCTAGCCTAGGTGAGGTGATCAAAGCTCAGTGTATGGGACTAGAGGTACAGCTTGGAAGAACAGGAGAGGTAAGGAGAGGGCAGACCAGAAGAAGGGAAGAGCAAACAGAGAGGCCAGTTCTCACTCACAGGTCACGCCCACGGTGGACACGGGGCCAACACGACGCCCGTCATGGAGCCCATACAGGTTCATCTTGTACTTGCGCCCAGGATCCAG
>NW_021621338.1:16831434-16831648 GCF_004785775.1 Grammomys surdaster | reverse complement strand
CTGCTCTGAGTGCAGTGGCTCCTGGATGACTCAGGATTCAGTTTCTCAACAGGACAGGAGCAGACCGACTCTGTGTCACCTGCTCTGAGTGCAGTGGCTCCTGGATGACTCAGGATTCAGTTTCTCCACAGGACAGGAGCAGACTGACTCTGTGTCTGCTCCAGCTCGGAGGAGCAGGCAGGGGCAGAAGGGAAGTGGAATTCCGGAGGGGCGG
>NW_021621338.1:16740582-16831424 GCF_004785775.1 Grammomys surdaster | reverse complement strand
TGGAATTCCGGAGGGGCGGGGTTTGGGTAGCTGCTGTGCCCTGGATGTCCCTGGCTCCCCGATCTATCTCTGGGGTTTAGGGAGTGAGATGGAGTTCTTACCAGCTGCTCTGAGTGCAGTGGCTCCTGGATGACTCAGGATTCAGTTTCTCCACAGGGCAGGAGCAGATTGACTCTGTGTCTGCTCCAGCTTGGAGGAGCAGGCAGGGGCAGAAGGGAAGTGGAATTCTGGAGGGGCGGGGTTTGGGTAGCTGCTGTGCCCTGGATGTCCCTGGCTCCCCGATCTATCTCTGGGGTTTAGGGAGTGAGATGGAGTTCTTACCAGCTGCTCTGAGTGCAGTGGCTCCTGGATGACTCAGGATTCAGTTTCTCCACAGGACGGGAGCAGACTGACTCTGTGTCTGCTCCAGCCCGGAGGACCAGGCAGGGGCAGAAGGGAAGTGGAATTCCGGAGGGGCGGGTTTGGGTAGCTGCTGTGCCCTGGATGTCCCTGGCTCCCCGATCTATCTCTGGGGTTTAGGGAGTGAGATGGAGTTCTTACCAGCTGCTCTGAGTGCAGTGGCTCCTGGATGACTCAGGATTCAGTTTCTCCACAGGACGGGAGCAGACTGACTCTGTGTCTGCTCCAGCTCGGAGGACCAGGCAGGGGCAGAAGGGCTGAAGTTTTTTTCTTTCCTTTTCTTAAAAAGTTTCATCAATGTTTTTGTGGAACCTTTTTTTTTTTCATACTGATCACGACAATAGCTGATCTTTGTTAAATGTCTATTGTGTTCTGGTGACCCACATAGATTTCATCTTTTCAGGAACCCTAGAAAATAGAGCCCGTATTTACAGGCATTTCACTGATAAGGAAGCTTGAGTTTTTAGAGAGCTTGAGTCATTTGTCTGTGACTAGCCATCTGGTGAATTTAGAACTGGGCAATTGAACTTACCAACACATTTAGCATTGAGCATCTTCATGGCTTGGCTGAATTTGATTTGTAGTTTGTCCACAGAGGCTGTGAATGGAATTAAATTACTACTATTCTTGTTAGTGTGTACTTTGAATGCTATACAAGGAAAAAGTATTCTGTCATGAATCCTGTTGTTCAAAACCTCATCAGGGGAGCACTAGTACAATTATCACCATTTTTTATAAAGAGGGTGGAGGCTCAAGAGAATGGAGCAACTTGCTGGAGGTCTGGGGCAGTGTGCACAGGATTCTAGTTCATACTTTACCTCCAGGACTCACCGTGAGTGTGTGCTCTTTCCCGTAGTACTAAAGGTATTGCTGGAGAAATCTGCAGACCACAGAGGGCTCTGAGAGTCCTGCCTACCCTCGGATGACAGCAGCCCCATTAGCAGCCAGGACAGAGAGTTCGGCCACTGGTGCTGGTTCCAGAACGTGTGCATGTGTGCATGTGTGCATGCATGTGTGCATGTGTGTAGGCCCACCACTGGGTAGAAGGTCAGCTTTGCTCTGCTCTCCTCCACTCTGATCACCCCATATCCTTTGGACCACAGAGCTTTCCTAATTGAGTTTTTCTTCTCCCTCTGGTTCTTTGTTCAGCTTGAGGCTTTTTATTCTATCTTCACCACGGAGCAGCAAGACCATGTCAAGTCAGTGGAGTACCTGAGAAATAACTTCCGACCACAGCAGGCTCTGAATGACAGAGTGGTGTCAAAGTCTGCTGTCCGGGATGCCTGGAATCATGACCTGACAGACTTCTTGGACAACCCACTAGGGACAGAAGCCTCTAAAGGTAAATTTTGATTGAATGCTGGATCCAGCCTGAAGAAGAGAGGATGCTTATCATAAGTGATTTTCAATTTTAAAGAGAATTTTGTTCTTAGCACCCACATAAAATCCAGGGTTAGAATGCACCTGTAAGCTGGTCCTGGGAGTAGATCTGGGCTACAGAGACATGTAGAGTCTCCAGAGCTCACTGAGCAGCCAGGATTTCCTAATCAGTGAGCTCCAGGCTCAGTGAGAGACCCTAGCTCAAAAACTAAGGGAGAGAAAGTGTGAAGGAGAACCTGTTGTTGACCCCTACACACAGACACACACACACAGATACACAGACAGACAGACATAGACACAAGTACACAGATGACAGACAGATACCCACATAGAGATACACAGATAGACACACACACAGATACACAGACACACACACATACACACACATACACAGATATACAGATGACAGACAGACACACACAGATACACATATATACACACAGATACACAGACACACATAGATACACAGATAGACACACATATACACACAGACAGACACACAGATAATATATACACACAGATACACAGACAGACACACACAGATATACACACATATATACACACAGATAATATATGCATACACAGATATACACATATACACACAGACAGACAAACAGATAATATATACACACAGATACACAGATATACACACATATACACAGACACACAGATAATATATATACACAGATACACAGACCAATAGACACACACACAGGTACACAGACAGACACATGTACACACACAGAGATACACAGACACACACATGGATACACATACATACATACAGACAGACACACACACGGATACACAAACAGACAGACAGACACACACACACATACACACACACACACTAATTTGAAGAAATAGTCCACAGTCAGCCAAAAATTAGGACTTGGTGTTAAGAGCATATGTTTCTCTGCTAAAAGAAATTTGTCTAGACAATAAATAGAAATGATGTGCGAATAACTTTGGTTAGATTTGCTTAAAATTGCCCTTTTGACTAGCAGGAATAGATCAATCATTCTCTATTTTTATTCTGTACTTCCAAACTAATTAGTAATGTCTAATGAAACTCTTGTTAAATCAAACTCATGTCCTACTTGTGTGTTTTATGGTATTGGTTGGTTGGTTGTTTTTGAAGCAGGGTCTCATGTAGTCCGTCAAGGCTGGCCTCAAGTTTGCAAAGCAGGCAGAGATGACCTTGAACTCCCCATCTTCCTGTCTCTGCCTCCTAAGGGCTGAGATTATTAACACATGCCACCATGCCTTTCAGTCTATGCAGTGCTGGAGACGGAGCTCAAGGATTTGTGCATATTGGATTGAAGCACGCTATACCTGAGCCACATCCCTAGTCCTGACCTACCTGTTAGTCATTTCTCTTTGAAGTCCTCAAAGCATGCAGCCTTCCTGCTTACTCCCCTCCTAAGCAAGGGGTACAACTTAGGTTTGAATGCCCCCCAGAAACCACTAACTTCTTAAACCATTGAAGAGTTAGTTCTAGTAACTGCTAAGGATGTGTACATCACTTGTTGACATCTTACATCTCTGCTTTCTTATATGAAATATGGATGCTTTCCTCTCCCCGGAGCCTTCCTCTTTCTCTCAGCCTTACTATAATTGTGACTTGCCTCTTAGGAAGCACATGGAGAAGTATGTCTGGTCAAAGTCCTAGTCCTGGGGGTGGTGAAGGGGTCAACAAAATATTTGTACTGGTGTGAGGACATGGCTGTTTCCCAACTGAGTGGCTTCTTCCTTCGGAGTTGTGTATTTGAGTGTCATTGGAAGAGCTCATGTGCTTCATGAGAAAGAAAACCAGACTGTGCTGTCTGTGGTGTGGTAAGTGGCATGGGAGTTTGTTCTAAGAATGTCCCCAACATCATTATTAGCACATGAGCTGTGCAGGTCCAGAAGCAAGAGAAACTCTGTACTTGTTAACACTAATAAACCTGTTGTCTAAACCAACAAAGGAACTGAAAGATGGCTGTAACAGGGGATCAAGGCCCTGACATCAGTCTTTAGCACAGCGTTGTGGGGGTGGGAGCAGGAAGGAGGAGGGCTGGGACTCTTGTTTGTCTGTGGTTTAGTACAGCATGCTGATCTGGCCAGGGGTCCCCAAGGAAGGCTTGAGAGTCAAGTCTCTAGCTACTGTCAGCAGCAGGACAATTGAGATGCCTCAGGCTGGATTGCCATTGATAAATCCTCACTTGGGCTAACTTTTAAAACTTAGCTAAGAATAACTGAACTTGAAGGTTCTTCCACAAGAGAACTTTGAGAAAGGAGACTTCTCCAGGGCTCACTCTTGGTGAGAAGTCTGTGCAGAGGTCCTGCCAGGAAAGGGAAATCTGAATCAAGAGAAACACAGAGTTTGCTAACTCAGAAATGCTGAGAACTGGGCAGTAACAGCGCTTCCCTGGAGACTGTGCTGAGCATGTGAGTGAGTGATCGATGGTCTGTGCAGAGAGAATGTGTGGCAGCTGTCATTGAAGAAAATTGGAGGGTGGTGGTCTTCCACCATTTACATGTCAAAGTAGACAAGGTCCTCCACTGAATGTGGCCCACACCTTAAATGTGGGATATGGACAGTCGGTTCCTCATTCTCCAAAGCCGACTGCAAATATCATGTCCATTGTTAACTCTCACATGTGTAAATATTAAAAGGATTTCTGATATTTTTAGAGTGCCCTAGTGACAGGGAGGGGAGGGTCGTAAGGAGATCTATAATCCTGTCTGGATTTTCAGCATTACAGAAGAGTGGAATCATTCTGTGTCTCATCTGAGTGTTTGGTAACTGAACATGTACAGAACTCTTATCATAGGTAGGGGTCTGAGTCCATAGGGCATCTGTTGAAACTTACAAGTTCTTGTATCAAAGATCAAAGCAGGGGACCAGGGACATGGGACCAATGGTAGATATGGAGACAGCTGACTAAAGAAAGTACTCCTGGGAATGTAAGTGGGCTGGCAAGAGGGACTGAGACCTAAACATGCTGCTCCCCATTGTCATGGCCCCCTTTGTGTCATTCCATAGCTCCCTCCGTCTTCCCCATTCTGAAATGTGGCTTTCTTTGCACAGGTTCTGCTCTGTCCCATGTGACTCCAGCAGGGAGGGGTCTCTAATCTTCCTGCCTGCTGACTTCTTTCCTGTGTTAGTCACTCTGTCTCTCTGTCCATGCCCTTCCCTCCTGCTGTATACAGAAGGGCCTAAAAATGAAGTACACATACCCTATAGGCCATTGCATAAAGAAGAAGTAAGAACTTAAATCCCAGATCCACACACTTATACACCATCCTTATAAGGAAGAGAGGAAAGAGGGACAGTGCTTCCTCTCAGGTTGCACAAGTGGATGTCCCTAATTAGTGAGTTTCTGGGAGGACCTTTGTGGCCACTGAGGAAAGTCTCTCCCCACACTTGCATTTCACAGACCCCTTCAGTTTGAAGTCTAAAGCAGCATATTTTGGCATAATAGCCCTGAAGTCACTGTAAATACTATTTATACACATCTGGAGAACTACATATGTATCACAGCTTGATACATCTCCACAAACTAAACATAGCTGAGTAATAAGGATTTGGATCAAGGAGCTAACATCCTCAGTATCCCAGGATGCTCCCCAGCCCTTTCAGATCTACATTCCCATGGTCACTGCTGCCAGAAAGTGGCTTTGCCCTGGTGTGCTTGTGAAGTCAGCTGACTAGTGTTCTTTCGTGTCTTTACTCCACACTGCTATTGGGAGTGTTTCGTGGAATGGTTTGTTCATTCTTAGGACTACATTTCACATATGACTGTTCCAGAAAATATTTACTGTATACATGATTGCGTGATCCATTTCTAAAATTCAATGAGAGTAAATATTCTTGAGCACGCCTCTTAATGACCATATGTAAGTAGACACTGTCTACTGGAGAAATGTTTAGCTTTGCTTAGACATTGTCAGTTTCCTAGAGTGACAGTATTCATTCTTTACTCTTCTTCCCACTGTTTATGTATGATGCTGAGGATTAAATCCAGAGCCTCACACATGCTAAGCAAGTTCTCTTCTGCTGAGCCTCATCCCAGCACTCCAGTTCTCCCCCCACCCCCCAACATTAAAAAAACAATCTAGGCTTGGTTTGCATGTCAATCCCACCACTGCAGATGCACAATTTGGTTATCTTCAGAGTATTCATAGTTGCAGGACAGTCACTGCAACTCAGCGTTAGGACATTTCCTTCACCATGGGCTTCTCTTCCCGTCTGCAACCCAGGCAACTGTAATGTTTTCCTCTCTCCTGTGGTGTTAGGATGGGGATTTAGCTCTTCTCTTTCAGGCATCTCTTGACGATTCCTTTTTATTGCTGAGTTGACCCTCTATTTTTTGGCTTATTAAAGTGTGTGTGCATGTGTGCCCATGCACACTTGTGTCTGTGCTCATGCCTGCTTGCCTGTATACATACCATGTGTATGCAGACGAGCACAGAACCCAGAGGAGGCCATCATTTTCCCTAGAACTGGAGTTTAAGATGGTTATGAGACACCATGTCAGTGCTGGGAATTGAACCAGGATCCCTTGTGAGATCAGTTGGTGCTCTTAACCACTGAACCATCTCTCCAGCCCTTCTGTTTGTTTTTAATAAGAGCTTTATTGAGATTTGATTAATATACCGTAAAGTTTATTACCTCTAAGTGTCCACATCAGTGGCTTTGGCATGGTCACCAAGTTGTACAACCATCTCTGCTGTCTGCTTCTAGAGCACTTCCATTGTTCTAAAAACAAATAGCACCATCTTTCGCTAGTCCCCCTTCTGTAGTTTCCCCACCCATTCTTTCCCCTTGCTATCCACAAATTTGCCTTCTGTCTGTGTGGATTGACTTATTCTGGACATTTCATATCAGTACATCACATAGGGCATCTCTGGCCTCTTTCACTTTATATATTATGTATAGAAGCATGAATCAGAAATGAGTGCCGTTATATAGTCAAATAATATAGCACAGTGTGAGTGCACTACAGTTTGTATATTCATCCATTGCTTCCTGGACATATGGAGCTTTCTGTTGTGGGGTTATTAGGAATGTGGCTGCTTTCACATCTGGGCCTAAGTCTCAAACACAGAGCCGCCCATTCATACCAGATCTCTAGGTGTGTAGTTGAGAAGACCAGCCTTGTGTTTTCTGGCAGCACCCATTTACCTTGTCATTAATAGTGGATGGAGTGGATACAGTGTCTTCCCATCCTTGCCAACACTTGTTATTGTGCATTTTTTATATTTTGGCCACACTAATTTAAATAAAGTATTTTCCCTTTGGACTTTGTTTTCAGTTCCTTAATAACTAAGGATAGCTCTCTTTGATTTTTGCATGTACATGCCATGGCTTTCTAGGTGGCAAACTGTTCCTCTGTTTCTCCCCAAACTGGCTGGTATATTCAAGAACATCATAGATAGAAGCCACGGGCAGATGCTCATAGTCACCAGACAGCCCAAGGAGCTGACGTGGTTGGTCTTAGGGATACTGGGAAAGAGGTGATGCAAGGGAAAGGCAGTCCCCCTTCGCCATTCATCTGCACAGTCTGGGTCCTACCAGAGTAGAGGAATGTGCTGTGATCTGACAACAGCTTACAAAGGAGAGCCTGTCTGAATGGGCCTCTCTAGCAGCTCACTGTCAGAAGCTCTGGGTCCTCATGAAAGAGGCAACGCTTTATGCATCTGTTGTAGCACTGTTACAGAAGAAAGAAAAGTAAGTTAATTATATAAGTCAGGAATTGTCAGTAAACTTTTTGCCTATGTGTCTCATAGTGAATACTCTTGACTCTGTAGGCTATAAGATCCCTGTTGCAACTCTTCATGTCCACCAAAGAGCCATGAGAGGAGCCAAAGTCAATATGTAAATGAGTAGGCATAGAAACTATCTCCCAGTGACTCTTGATTTAACACAAATAAGTCTAGAACAGATATGTCCTGAGAACCCAGTTTTGGTCCTTGCTCTAGGGAATATGTCACAGTTAGATGAAGAAAGCATATGTTTTTTAAAAGGTAAATATTGAACATCTCAAGAGTTGCAATGTGTGGCTAGGGATATAGCTAAGTGGTAGGACCATGTGCAGAAAATGCACAAGACACAGGTATTCCATACCTAGTTGCCTCCCTACCAGTGGTAGTAGTAGTAACTATAAACTGTTTGGTTTTTATATTCTATTTAGAGATTTAGGAACCTGGCTGTCAGCTACTTACACTATTTCAACTTTCAACTGGCCATCTTTCACATCAGAGGTATAACGAGGGCCTCAGTTAAGTGCATGTAGCTCCTCATTATCCCTGGCTCCATAGCTGTGATCTTTAATGAGCACAGTCCTGGTTGGGTGCCAAGGAAGGCTCACCATCTCTCCTGTCAGTCCTCTGTCAGGATGATTGGTTGCACCAGCAGGGAGACAACAGAATGCAGTCTGTAACTGCCCCAGCCCAAAAAGCATGGTTATACAAGATTCCAAAGAAGAGGGGAGGATTGATCACCCCACTCCTGCATTGTAGCTCAAGAAAGACGTAACTGATGCCATACAGAAAAAATACAAAGCCTTGTTTCCAGAAAGTGGAAACAGTATTTAGGCTCTGTGAATTGTTCGAGGGATGTCCAATTGGCTACCAATTGGCTACTCTGCCCTTTGTCGGTAAATATCTTGGACAGACTTTAGGATTTAATGGGCTGTCATTTCAGTTACTCATCATCCCACCCCGGACCCATGGAAGAGCATCCTGTGATTAAGTGCTGAACACACTCTATTGTGAAGAAATTTGGGATGGTGATTGAAGGAAAATAACTTTGCTTCCAACAGCACAAAACATATGGTTTATTAATTTAACGAAACCTGTTCAACCCGCAGTGGAATCGAAGCCACTTGATCTGATAATTTGATTTGATGGCTTAATTAAAGTGACACTGTATAATGTAATAAAATCAGAGGAAATAGAGAGGACACTGGCTGCCTGCGTACCCTTCAGTGTCACAGACTCATGCCTTGGTTTGTAGACAGTGTGTTGCTCTTCTGCTGAGCTGGATTTTTTGAGTTCCAATCTCAGCGTGAAGAACTGCTTCCTGTTTTGGTTAAAAGTTGTTTTTAAAAGATATATCCATAAGTAACTAGCTGATTTTAAACCTGAATACATTGAGGCGGAACATCACATTTTCCACCAAAATGAGCAAACAAAGGAGAAAATCCATGATTGCTTCAGAGTTTGACATTGGAATGTTGGTTTTCTGTTATTTTTGGAGAAAATATTAATGTTGTTCTATTTTCAGTTCAGTCATCTCCACACAACACATTAATGAGCTACAATTACTTTACCTTAGTAAAAGGAAGCTCTAGTAGGTAATGTTTTACTCCTTTGTAGTCAGCTGCTCCTTCCAGAAACTCTCAAGGCAGGTACCTGCTAAAGAAGAGCACATGCTCCTTGCAGCTCCACAGAGTGTTGGTAGTTAACTGTCTTCTGAAAACAATGTAGGTTTGCTGTTGCTTTTAACCTGAGAGTGGGTAAGTGGAAAGCAAGGTATAGGCTTGATTTAAAAATCAGAACACAATGGGGATAAAATAGATGAATATCCAATTATTTAGGTAAATGTCCAGTATTCCGTAAGTCTTCTCATAGAATGTAAATTTGTAAGTCAGTGTTGGTTGCTTTTAATTGTTTGACACAATGTCAGGATTCTGCTGACATGTTGTATTGCCTGTTTCCTGTTGCTATAGCACAATACTCAAGACTGGTAATTTGTTTAAAAACAGCAATAAAGCTTGTGTAACCTTACCCAGCCTCTGGTACAGGACTCAAGAAGTTCCAGTTCAAGAACTTCAGAAAGAGAATATGCTGAGAGAAGAGAGGACAAAAAACTTGGCCTACTTTCTAACATCCTGCTTTCCCAAAAACTCATTCATTACCCTGGAGAGCTACATTGGTTCCTTATTAGGGTGGAGCCTCTTTCTCTTAAATCCTCACCAGTGTGTATGTAACTGAGGACAATGGTTCAACATGAGTTTGGTTGGAGACAAGGCATATTCAAAGTGTAGCTGACATTGCCTGTTTTACCCACTGTTTGCAGCCAGTAGATTTATCTTCATGTCTTTGTTCAGCTGCCTTTGAAAAGGTTACCAAGGGGAGTGCCTATGTCCAGGAAGAAAGAGGTTGGTGGTGCCAGATGCTGTGCTGGCCTCTCTACATTCACATATGTTTTATTTAATTTTCAGAATGCCTTCATCCAGGTCTTATCATATATTTGTTGGGTATCACTTGGCACTAGAAGTAAAGACAAGCATCATGGTGTCTGGGAAGATGATTCTGCCGGTAAACGGTTTGCTGTGCAAACATGCAGACCTAGCTTTAGATTCACAGCACCCACATAAAAGCCAGTAGCTGGGTACGCATCTATAATCACACTGGAGGAATCCTTGAGGTCATTAGCTGGCTGGCCTCACCAAATTTGCTAAACTCCAGGTTCAGTGAGAAATCTTATTCCAAATTCCTAGGTGATGGAAGAAGACATCTGGCTGTTGACCTTTGACCTCCATATGCACACATAACCAACCCCCAGTCCCCATCCCATGCTGCCAGTGTGCATGCATACACTCGTGCGCACACATGCGTGCGCTCACACACAAACCCTGTCTAATTACCTACCTACTTACATATACACAGGCATACAGACATTTTACATTGTGAATGGAAGACATAAACAAGGCAAGGATAGGCCTTCATACCCAGGTTGGTTTTAGAGGAAATCAGTCATGTACTAAGAGTAGTGGAGGTCTTCCTTGAGCAAGACAGTCCAGCATTCTTTATGTGCTTGGTGTTACCTGTTCTGACAAGTTATCTTGCATATTCCATGTATAGACTACCAAGACCCTGATTATGGCATTAGCCACTGTGAGGACAGGAAGGTTATCCTGCAGAAATCTAGAAGAAAAGGTCATTTTTCAAAGGCCCTTGGATATAGGAAGTATCATGGAACAGTGGACAAAGGGAAGCAAGATTAGATAGGACAGGGAAAATGGACCTATGCCGAGTCAGGAAGGTTGATAGGGTATTGTGGTAACATTTTTACAGCCCTGGTGCAGTGATCTGAACAGGTGTGAGCCTCTCACATTGGCTGCATTGTTAAAAACGAAACAAAGCAGCAAGAACAAAAAAAAAAATCATAAAACCTTGTATTAGAGTCTACAAGACCAGAAGGAGGTTGCTAGGAATTTTTGTTGTCAGGTAAAGTGATTAGGAGTAAGAAGTATCTAGTTAGAGATGGCAGCCCCCCACTGGATGGATGGATGGATGGATGGATGGATGGATGGATGGATGGATGGATGGATGGATAATAGATAGATAGATAGATAGATAGATAGATAGATAGATAGATAGAAGGATTTTATAAATCACCTTACACAATATAATTGAAATAAGTCAATAGCAGTTGTCTCACACCCAAGAGGATGGTACAATTGCTTAGTTCATGCAGTTGCTTTGTGCATTCAACAGTTCTGTTCGGTGCCAAAGGCCTAAAGCAGAGATTCTTACCCTGTGGTTCACAACCCCCACAGAGGTCGCATATCAGATATTTGCATCGTGATTCATAACGGTAGCAAAATTACAATTATGAAGTAGCAATGAAAATAATTTTGTGGATGGAAGTCATCACAACATGAGGAACTGTACTAAAGGGTCACAGCATTAGGAAGATTGGGAAGCACTGGCCTAGAGGGTTCCTAGAGAGCCACTGATCCTCAGTGTATACTGGAAGCTCAGAAAAGCTGGTTCAAATACCAGCAAAGAAATCAGCAGCAGCAGTGGCAGCAGCAGGCAGCAGGGCAAGTCAGAATAATCCTATACAGTCATGCCCAAAGCTCAGCATCACCTAGAAAGGCTAAGGGAGCAAGAACAAAGAATTTTCCTTATCTTGCTTCTTTTTGTATCTGGGCCATTACCAGAAGCACTGTTTCCTGATGCTTTCTGTACCCCAGGGCTTTTGCAAATGATCTTTCCTTCTAGAACTCTACAAGATTGCATTTGCTGCCCTCCAGGTGACTGACTCCATAACCAAGGGCCTTGGGAGCTTATACATGGAACACCCAAATGTCCACATTTCAGGCTGGTCATCCTGTATCAATTAAGGCAATCAAGATAATTCTATACACACATAACCATGGGCCAGTGTGCTGTAGACAGTTCTTAAGTTTCCCTGCTTCAGTGATTCTAAGTTGTAGCTAGTTGATATTTGAAACCAACCCTCACAGACTGACTACCTTTCTCACCATCATGATGTGCTTCCTGCTTCCTGCTTTCCAGATTAGCTCGGGAGCTCCTCATATGAGCTGCTGAGGTCCTGGTCACAGGGTCAACCCCTAGGAAACCAGCATGCCCATTTCAAGTGGGACTTCTAAATAGAGTGGCTTGTGTATTAGTAGAACTTCACACTACCTAGCATCATAGCAGGGGCACAGCCATTCCTTGTTCACTGGGCTTATCGGACAGCCTGAGTCAGTATTAGACTCTAGGCTTGAGAGTCTAGCACCCGAGGCTCAGGCTTAAAGCCTACAAATGTATTCTTGTGTGCAGTCATCATACCCCTTGTCTGCCTATGACCTTTTAAATGTGACAGTCTGTGGAACAGATAATACAAAGTCAGAGATATGGAAGGTTCTGTGTAGATACTGGTACTTATGGTGTATGGATGAGCAGTGAGTTCTGTGTATGTCTGGATGATAATGTCATCTGTGACGTGGTCACTGAAGCTCACTCTTCAGAATAAGGGGTTATGCTTCCTGGATGAAGTGTGAAGCTGAGCTGTTCACAACTGTTGAAACCCTTCTGGGAAAGTTACTGTTACTGTGTGTGATGGTTAGTGTCAACTTGACAGAATATATCATCAGCTAGGAGACGGGCCTGTGGGCATGCCTGTAGAGAATTATCTTTATTACATCCACTGACGTGAGAAGACCCATCTTAATTGTGGACAGGATCATTTTCTGGATTTGAGGCTGAGGCTGAATAAAAAGGTGAAAGCGAGCCAAGTACATGCATCCACTGCACTGCTTCCTGACCGTGGGAGCAGTGTCGCTAAGTCTTCAGGCTCCTGATGCCTTGACTTCCCAGCCATGATGGATGGTACCTTAAACTGTGAGCTAAAATAAGCTCTGTCTCCCTTAAATTATCTTTATCAGAGTATCTCATCACAGCAACAGGAAGAGAAATGTAGATACTGTGATCCGTGAGTCCTGCCCCCTCCCCAGACCTATCTTGTGTGTCACTTCCTTTGACGTCAGCTCACTGATATGCTCCAGCCCCAGAAACCTGCACCTTCTGGCTCAGGACTCTTGACCTCCCTCTGCACCAAACTGATGCCTCTCAACCTTCATAGCTCTGCCTAAAGTGCCCTTCCAAGGGAAGTCTATTGGATGCTTTGGTCTGGCCGCTTGGGAGGACACCCATACTTTTCCCCCATGGCCACTTTTGACTTTTGTTTTAGAATACACCTCTCTTTTACTACCTAGAAGTACCATGCTGTGATGAGACTCTGTATCTCTTGGGTAGGTGGTATTTTCATCATTGCCAACTCTTCAGTGAGTGGATGGATGGATGGATGGATGGATGGATGGATGGATGGATGGATGGAGTATGCTATATGGCCAGGAAAAAGAGAGCCTTGCTATAAAGTTGGTCCAGTCAGAGCATTTGCCATTTATCCAGGCTAGGTTCTCATACAGAAAGAGCATAGCTAAACATTTATAGAATGGGGCTACATCACTCACAGTACCTGCAGCCAGAGGGCTTCTTCTACTGTAGACAATATTCTCTCACATCTAAGGGTTCATTTCAAAACAGCCATAAAAAGAGGGCTTGCTTCACTGTCTAGGAGATCAACCTAACAGCATAGAAAGTGCTTAGACTGGCAGGTGCTGGCTAGAATCAAGATGTTCCCAGGTACCACTGCTGTCTGGGCTTGGGAGCTATTGAGCCAATTCTGGTAGCAGGTGCCAGGGGCTGTCAGTCGTTTTCACACGTTATAAATATTACCTAATTACTTAATCCTCTCTGTCTCCAGGCAGGTAGGCAGAGTTTGAGCTTCAAGGCCAACTTAGCTTCCCTCCTAGAGCTTCTACTTTCTTTTGCTCACCAGATAAATCTGTTCTGACATTGGGCTTATTCATGTGGGCACGGTGGTGCTTGTGAACAACCATGTGTAAATTAATAAAGGCTAACGGTGTCCTTCCTCCCAGTGCAGTGTACTTCCTCTTTCCTGCTAAACAGCAGTCAGTGCTCATGAAGCATGGGGTACGGAGATTGCAGGCATAGGAATATAGCCTAGAGTCAGTGGATCTCCCCGTTCTTCCTACCAATGATTCCTCAGGCTTCCTTGTGGGTGCTAGTCTTTTAACTACCGTCCAAGGATATGGGTGTGACCCTCACTTTCTCATGACCTAAGAAACAGCCACTTCCTCTGCTGCTTAGACATAGGAAGAGTCATGATGATGCTTGGGGAACCTTGGGAGCCCGACTCTACATTTATTCTTGGCTTTTTACCTTTCAGCACACCTAGGGGCCTTATGGTTTTGGCACTGATCTTGGGCAGATCTTCTGTGTGTGCATGCATGTATGTGTCTGTGTGTGTGTGTGCGCGCGCGCGCGCGTGCATGTGTATCTGTGTGTGTATGCTCAAACACACATGTACGCATGCATACATGTGTGCATGCATGCGAGTGTTTTAATTCCAGTGCATTGGCTTGGACTGAGGTTCATGTCTTGACTCACATGTCGGATTTCTTCTTTCCTGGAGGAGACAGTGCCTAACTGAGAGCTGCCAGCTGTTATCAAGTGCCCAGAGCAATGTTTCTTGGCTGACACCAGGAAAAGCTTCTCTGAAGAGAGTAGCCTTCTCAAAGTAGAATATGCTGACCACTTAAAGCTGTTACCAGCCACAAAGCCTGAGCTTTTTGGAGCGTATGGACCCAGTTGTTAGAGGCAGCCTAGCGTCAGAGCTGGCTCCTTCTTCTGCATGAATAAGACTGGTATTTAATAGGTATGGGCATAGGATTTCCTAGAGCCCACTGCCCATTCCTAATCTTGTCTGCACTCCCTAACTAACTTATTTCAGTGAAATCCTAGCTAACCTGTCTGTGAGGGACTCGTGTCTTTTGAGATAGTTTAAAAGGGTAGCTTATAGACTGTTAAGCTGTTAAAAAGAGCTCTTCCTTTGGTTGCAAAAGATGTCTTTGGACCTCTCTTTTATGTGACACTCCTGTTTTTTTTTTTTTTTCATAGCTGTAAAATTATCCTAGCAGTCAGAAATATGACTTTGCACTTCAGAAAACCCCCCCACAGCGCAGGGGTGCTGGGTCTCTGACACAGATCTCCCATTGTGAGTCCATGTGTAGACCTAGGTCCATGAGATGGAATCACCAAATAGAAAGAATGCTCAGGTAAGCTGGAGCCAGTCCACTTTGTTCTTTTAGCTCGGTGTCACAATGTGTTCAAGGTAAGCGGAGACAGCATCCCAGAGAATGTGGAAGAAATCCAGTCTTCTACTCAGGATTCAAGGCTTAGCTGTCTTTATTAAGTGTGGCCTGGAAGATGGACCCTTCTGAACTCTGTCACCTCCCTTAGTGTCAAGCCAAACAATGCTCCTTCCTGTACAGGATGTGGACACCTCCCATGGCCATTAGCCCTCAGAAGATGAGGGACATCATGAATAAAACAGACTCCAGAGTGGTCCCAGGGGCTGGGAAAGTCCAGAATGCACACTTAGAGCTCTGACACACATGATTTGTGTTCAGGCTCCTTAGGCAGCCTGTTTGCTGAGAATGGAGCACAGTACAGCATTACCACCAGTACCACTTCGGAGCTAGCCTCTGAGCTAGTTACAACTAGCTCTGACACTTGTTTGCTGAGAAACAAACAAGTTAGGGCTGCAGTTTAGAGGTACTGACAGCGAGGGAGCAGATACCCCTGCATTTAGTGGGAAAGTTGCAAGGTAGTACAGAAGGAAAGGCTTGGAGTAGTCAGCCTGGTGTTCCACAGAATTTAGGGCCACTGTGACCAGAGTCCCCCATAGTTGCCCCCAGAGGGTAGCTGCTTAGTAGAATCTGACTTCTGGAGTGAGACTTACTTGAGAAGAATCTTGACGCCAGTCCTTAGCAGTTTTGGATTCTAGTTTGGCAACATGCTTTTCCATGTTGTCTGTGTACATCCCCATGGCAGGGACATGACAGCCTGACCAAGTCTTACTGTCACCCTCCCCACCTGCTTAGCACTGAGGATTCAGTTCAGCCTCACCCTGCTCAACAGGTCCCCCTGCCAACCTGCCCTACAAATCCACATCCAGGTTCTTGTTCAAACTTTTCTAGATGCTATATAATATTGTCCTTAAAAGTGCATCATTATGTTCCTTAGTGCTGGGAGTGTATAAATCTTGGGCTGACATTAATTCTATCTCCAAGTTTATCCATTTGGGAAATATCTGTCCATAGGCCTTAGATTTATTAGTAATTTTAGATATGATAGATATAAATCTGATAAAACAACATGACCAAGGTAACTTATAGAAGACAAAGTTTATTTGGGCTTACATTTCCATAGAGTTAGAGGCCATAACAGCAGGGTGGGGGGTAGTAGGTAGGTATGGTGGATGTAGCAGGATGCAGAGAGCTTACATCTTGAACCACAAGAGCAAAGCAGAGATCATGTTGGAAGCATAGAGAGGCCTTAAGCTCTCAAAGCTCACACCAGTGACATGCTTCCTCAAGCAAGGCCACACCTCCCAAATCTACCCAAACAGCACTACCAGTTATGGACCACATATTCAAATAATATGACTAGGGGTGGGATAGGGCAGGGGCATTCTAATCAAAAACCACTACACTTCTTTGTTTTCTAATGAGGACACTTAGCTTGCAAGGTTGAGCAATAAGGCTGTTCACCATTCATTCACTTGAAGTTATCCTCCAGTTCCTGTATCTTCAGAGTAGTGCACCTTCGTGAGCTCTTTGACATGGAAGAATGGACGGTGGCATTCTGAGGCACCAAGATTTCTAGGGTTTTGGATTTTTTGGTTTTGTCCTGTTTGGTCTGCTGTGAAGACTCTGATACAATAAGAGCCCTTTCTCCTCTCACCAGGTCTCTGGAAATTTTCCTGCATTTAAGGGCTTTCACACTGAGCTGGGATGATTTGCCACCCTGTGTGTACATGGCATCACCCCCTCTCCACCCTGACCTGGCTTCTGTTGCTATGAGCAGGATGTGGAATATTTAAGCCTGTGCCTAAGTGCTATGTTTGAGCAGTGTGTGCTTCACATTGATCCAGAGTTGGCCCATTGCCTCAAGTGGAGGGCCTGAGTGGAGATCCCTGGAGTAGCCATTCATTCCGACAGCTTAAGACACTTGGGGGGGTCACACTGACTTTCATCAGAGCATATCCCAGTACCTCATCTAAATCCCAAAATGAGAAGATGTCAGGGGAGACTTAGATTGGCTTGTGGAACCTCTGAGAGAATATCCTTGACATTGATGTAACATCCGAGGACCTTGGGTGCTCAGTTAGAAGGCTCTCCATTATTTAACGAAAACTGGGCTCATAATTAAAAGTGGTTCAGAGGAGAAGCAGGAATTCTCAGTGCTGCTAGGGAGTGTCATCCTGCATGTCTGTGAAAAGCAATCAGTCCCCAGTGAGCATATAATCAGGCCATGGGAAGGGAAGGGCTGATGTCAGGGCCACCTCACAGGGGCTGTTTGTTTAATGAGCAGGGTGTGGCACCTCCTGCATGGTTAAAAGGCTTTGATTTTATACAAAAGGATGTGTCAAAATCTCCCCGATGTCAGGATTTGCAATGGCCAGCACTAGGAGAGGAAGGATGTAAAAATTAGGCGGCTGCCACTGCACTCCTGGCCTTAGGGGTCAGGCTGTGGATGAGGAGACTGTGTCAGAGCAACAGGGTGTGGTGGGAACTGTGGTAAAGATGAACATACCCAGAGTCTAAAGGAGATCCTTCCTCTTCTGGTCTAGCTGACCTGATTTAAACATCCAGACTTATAAATAAAAGCTATTGGCCGGAATGTCCAGTGGGCCCAAGGCCCACAACCTGTACTTTATGTACAGCGTTCCTGTTACATTTGCTCTAATCCTATGAGAAATCATTACATACAGTAGCCCATCATACAGATGAGGAGGCAAGAGGCCACAAGATCCCAAGTCCCACACTTGGATACTCCAGCTTTCTGAAACCTTTCCATAAAACTGTACACTCTTTCTGATTTCTTTCTTACTGGGCTTGAAAGGAAGGCCATGTTTGACACCATGGTTTCCTAACTCCACATACCAGCAGAACCCTAGGCATAGGCACAAGCTGGCCTCTCACCTTCTCCAGCCAGGAGTAGCACTTGCTGCTTCTGGAGACCAGATATGTTTCCTGAGTTGCACATCCCCTTGCTGAGAAGGGTGACGTAGAGAATGTAGACAGGGTCTCCACACAAACAGAAGTCCCTGAATTTGGAGGCAGGAGTCAGCTGGGTGGCCCTAATGGGGTGGATGGGGTCTTTCTCAACAGAGTAAAGGAGCAAAATTATTTCTAAGGATGGTATCTATGGCTGCACACACAGGGAGCTAGTGATGAGTGGTGTAGTCCCTTCCCTGGAGAGCCTCACAGCCCAGACAGAGGGGCAGGGAGGTGAGGAGGTGTTACACAAGGGGCAGAGGACCTGGGTGATACTGAAGGCAGATCACCAGCTGCGGAGAGCTGGCAGATACAAGTGACTGAGGAACAAGGTGGAAACCTCGGAGGTTGGAAGCAGAAGGAATCACATCCCACGGGCCAGTGGACCAGGGAATGGCCAAGGATCTTACACCAGGTGCCACCAACCTGCTTGCTGTTCAAATACACATGCATGTCAGCCACTGCTGTAGACTCAAGCAGTGTACAGAACACAACCAAAGAGGTACCACCCACACCTTACTCCAGTGGGGGAGGCAGATTGTTCCAGATAGTTAGTGAGGCGGCAATGTGATTCAGAGTGAGCACTGTGAAGGGTCTCTGCTCCTTGGAGAAGCTGCCTGTGAGCTGTGCTCAGGGGTTAGATTCTTGCCAAGAATACAAACACGTGTTCCTTTACATCATGAAAACCTCACCCACCACCAAATTTTGTATAACAGGAACTGAGATATATCTTCATATCTTTAAACAATACAAAAAACACCAATTCAAGACCCCCAGGAATCAAACAGAACTGGAACTTAGCATCAGTGTGTACGTTCTGGGCACAGTCTCCCTTATTCACATGCTTGCTGCCCCTGCAGCTTTGTGCTTTGAAGGCAAGAGAGACCATGTGACTATCAAAGGCACAAATATTTCCTATGTGCACTTTTTATTGACACGAATGCCAAACTCTATTCTGGGTCCTTCTGGGACAGGATTCTGCAAAGGCCTCTTCCACATGATCCCCATTGTTCAGAAGCCACTGTCTAGGAAATTGAAACAAGCTTGGGAATAGAACAGGAAGAGATTTCTCTCTTACTGTACTTCTCAACTAAGGGCTCATGTGAGGAGGGCTCCTTGCTCAACCTCTTTCTTCCTCTGGCCTGGTCTGGGCAATCTGAGGCAAGTATGTGTCTTGGGTGACCACTTAGTTATAGTCCCCTTCACCAACAAGTGGCCCTGTCCCCTGAGACCTTAACTCTGTACTTACCACTCAAAGTGATGGCACATAACACTATTTATTATAGGCACGGCCTCCAGACTCTTTCATTAACTTACCTGCAGACCTTATACCTCTGTTGTTCTTGTTGGTTTGTTTGGGGGTTTGATTTATTTGTTTTTGAGGCAGGGTCTCACCGTGTAAGCTTAGCTTAGGCTCAGATTTAAGGACCTTCTGCCTCAGGCTACCCCGGCCAGCCCGCTTTCATTTTATTTTTTCTACATCAAATTATATGTAATCCTGTTTCACCTATGCAGGAAGAGGTAGATCATATATCAAACATTGGATCCTAGAATGTTTGCAACGGTTGTCTATGGCCACAGCGACATTTGGGGTGAATCTTTTTAACTTTTCTTCTTGCTTTTTTGTACTGTGTGAATCATCTTCCTCTGCATAGAAAAAGCCCAGCCATTTTCATTTCAGAAAATAAATAAGGATGGTGCATCTGCATGTGGGTGCTAAGATTATTTATGTGGTTGTGATGTAACTGCTGGGGAGATGTGTCCCTCAGAGCCACCACTGATTGCGGTAGGGGAGGGAATGGCTTCAGGAAACACGAGGAAAGTAAGAATGTGGTGGGAGGTGAGAGATGTGGATGTTAGTTCATCACTGCGGAGTAAAGAATATTGCCAATATATAAAACTGGCCCCACTGCCAGTGTTAAAAAGGATGGAGCTGTGGATCTTTGCTGACTTTTTTCTCCCTCCTTTTGTCTGGAGAAACAGAAGCCTAGCAAATTGGACTATTAAAAAACAGTACCTTGTCGCCACCTAGTGTCGTTCTTCTGTAATGTCACTTTTGGCCATTCCAGCATTCTTCATAGTCTTTGTTTGAAGCCCCTGCTCAGAAGGCAAATGTGTGGCAACTTGATACCCACCTCTCAGGCTGGGGGCACTCTTGAGGGCACAGTGCATACCTCACCAATTCCCATGGCTTCCTGTTGAAGCCACACAAAGCATATCTTTCCAACAGAGCCTCCTGCCAGGCAGGGCCGCTGTCCCTCACAGCTGCAGCAAGAGTGTCTTTCTGCCCAAGTGTGGCCAGAGGCTCCAGAGACTGCCTGAGGTTTGGGAGTCTGCGTCCGGAAAAGAGGTGTGTGTCTCTTAGGGTCTTCTGGAAGGTTTTGTGCTAGTCTCAAGACTGGCTGTGTCAGTGGGCTCACCCTCACTTAGCTCAGCTGTTCTATTACTGCCCCGCTCATAAGTACCTCCCACTACCTAATATCTCAGTTTCAAATTCTGTTTGTTCTAGAACTTGCCATCTTCCTAGTCCCAGTCCCTGGCTTAGTGTGCAGACAGTGCTATGGACCCCTGGACAAGCCTCCTTCTCCTCCACCTTTGTCAGAACAACCTCATCATGATACTCTGGGCTAACTTTTCTAGTGGTTTCCAGAGGCTTCAGGAAGAAAGGCCAGAATTTTAGCCGGGCCCCCAGGCTTCCCAGTCTAGGCTTAGCCATCTTCCTGCTTTGGTCCCATCGTGGTCCCTTCCTCTGCCTCTACTTCTTCCCCAACCTTTACCCAAGTAGACTTGGCTCAGCTCTCAATTGAAAAGAACCTTCCTCGAGGGAGTCAGCCCCCAGCAGATCCTTCTCTGAAGTGCTTCTGCAGGATGGGAGGTTCTCCTTCCTGACATCTGTCCAGTCCTTGTGTTCAGTATCAGACTTGCACAGGTGATTCCTTCCAAAATCTACATTTCCCCTAAGACTGAGGGAAATAGGCCCTGTGGAGACATTTGTGACTAGAGACAGGTTTGACTGTCACAGAGAAGATGGGGGGCAGCACACTTGACCATATGGACTGTACAGAGCAAACATTTGTTACACCCACCACCCTATAGGCTGATTCAGAGCCTTCAATACCGTGGATAGTTGGCCTGGACAGATGTAGCTCTGTCCTGTCTCCTAAAGCTTCTGAGCTACAGGGATGGAAAGACAGATTAGCCTGACCTTCCCTTACTCCCCAGTCAGGGTACTATCAGTTCAGAGGAAGCCATCCTTCCTGTGGGTACCTTTGCGTTAAAATTACTGGAAGAGTACATTGCATGTATACTTTAATCCACCTGCAATAAAATTTCATCTGCAAATTTAGCTAGTCGTCTGGTCCCTCCAGCCAAATGTCCTGGCTTCCTCAAAGAGTCTGCCCTGAGGAAAAGTCAGAGGAGAAAACTTCATCAGTACAGGGTTAGGTGGGAAGCATAGCAGCTGAAGTTGCCTTTAAAACAAGGGGAAAAATTTGACTATGGATATTGTATGAGACTCCTATTGAGTCAGCATGTGTTTTCTTAGGTAGGATAATGGCAATGAGGTTAGATGAGGGAATGTTCTTGTTCTGAAAAGTTGCAGGTCAGAGTAGTTAGGGCTGAAGTAGCAGTGGCTACTAAGCTATGTAGGGGGCAGGGCAGGGCAGGGCAGGGCTAAGCATGGTGGCACAGAACTGCAATCCCGAGACTTAGGGGATTAAGGCAGTAGTACCATAACTTTAAGGCTAGCCTGGACTGAATGGAAAGACTATGTCTCAGAAAATAGAGAACTGGGAAGATGGCTCAGTTAGCAAAGTGCTTGCCTTGCAATCATGAGGACCTGGGTTTGATCTTCAGAACTCATATTTAATAATAATAATAATAAATAAAAAGGCCAGGTGTAAAGTGAAAGCCCAGAGCATGTGACCTCAGCACTGAGTGGACGGACGACCTGTCCTTGACAAGTTCCAGGCCAGTGGGTAACTCCTGAGAAATGACACCCAACGTTTCTGTCCTCCTCCATACTGTGCCACTTGTAGATGCATGCTTGTGTACACATGTGCACACTAAGTAGACGGATACATGAGGAGAGGAAGAAAAACTGGTATAGAAGAGTGCTAATAAGCCTTGAATGGCCAGGGATGGGTGCTTACCATAGAACCATTTCCTGAGGTCCAAGGGCACACATGTTAGTGGCAGGTAGTGCTGATGCCCTTTAACCTTACCTGTATCTTCAGTTTGCAGCTCTCCGCCCATCCACATGAAGGTGCAGCCTCTGAACCAGACAGCACTTCAGGTGTCCTGGAGCCAACCAGAAACCATCTACCACCCGCCCATCATGAATTACATGATCTCCTATAGCTGGACCAAGAATGAGGATGAGAAGGAGAAGACATTTACAAAAGACAGTGACAAGGACTTGGTAAGGCCCCCTTGACTGAGTCTAGGCGAATATTCCTCGTGCAGTACCTAGGGAGGGTATCTCCTCCTATAGGGAGGTAGGAGGTTGTGAGAAAAAGATCCCAAGAAGCTGGCAGGCCAGCTAGCCTGGACAACAAGATTGTGTCTCAAGCAAGGTGGAAGCGAGGACCACACCTGGTATGGTCCTCTTATTTCCACACAGGTGATGTAGCATATAGATGCTTGTGCTCACTCATACACACACTCCTCTCCCCCCACCTCACGCACACCCACACGCACATGCACACAAACACACACATACAGATTTTTCTCATTTACCCTGGTTGCTTTTCATTCATTCCAAACAAGCCCCTTTCTCCCGATCAGGTTGTTATAGTATTACATGTTATGTAAGAGCAACTGCAGGTCACACAGTTAGGGAACACTGTGTGTGTTACCTCTCACACTTACCCCACCTCTGCCACCACCTCCTCATCTTTCCTGCCATTGCCTGCTGCTGTCCACAGTCCCCACCACCCCTTTTTGTCTCACGTGTCAGTACATATTGCCTGCTAGACTCCTGGGCTGTTGTAGATGCTGTGACATATCTGCCCTCAATTTGATCACACAGACCCCAGGTCAACATCTCTATTTAAAATTTACATAAGTATCTATCATCAGACCCCCAGCCCAGCCCTTTGACTATCCCCATGTAGAAGCTGTCTTCTGCCCGAATCGTAAACCTCCCACAAGCACTAGGCTTTAAGACTTTGCACAGAAACTGCAAGTGACACATTTGGGTTTGAAAGCCTCACTGCTTTATTGTTAATCAAAGGAGGCCCCAGAATAATGTAGCCTGTAATTGTATATGCACATGAAAAATGCCTCGGCTTGGAGTACGCCTCTTAATGACTTACCACTTTTTCTTTTTCCTCCCAATAGAAAGTCCTCAGGGCCCATTCAATCAGTTATAGAATAATACTTTCCATATTCCTTTAGATGAAGATTCTTTTACTTCATTTCCATTTATATTTTCAATTCCCCCACTAGACATTGTTATCTGGGTCACGTTAGGGAGCAGAGGCCTCCATGAAACGAGAGAAGGCTTCATTGAAAGGCACCCAAGGTTACGGTGTGTTTGAACCTTTCTCTTTTCTCCGTGGAAGTCTATCAGGGATCCCTCCCTGAAGTAGAGCTAACATTAATCAGCAGAAACCATCGAGGTGTTTCCTCTGTTTCCTGTTCTAAGTGGAAAATAATTAAATATGCAGAGGTAAAAAGACACCGGCATGGAGTGAATTCTCCTAAGTTCCCACAGAGATGGAGTGAAGATTTTAGTCTGAATAGAGGATGGGGCAGAGGTTTAGGGAACAAGGAGTAAATTGGATTCTGAGAAGGAGATGTGCAGAAGGGCATGCTTTGACAGCACGTCCCATTTCCTAAGAGTTTCCAGAGGCTTTCTTTTCCTTTTGAGGCCCACAAAATTCATTTCTTATTTCTGCCACACGTCAGGAACGCTGACTCAGGACAACGCTCATCTCTAACTTTTGGTGACCACAAGGCATTTTCCAGCCTGTGTCTCTCAGTCCTCGCTGTCATCACAGCCCTGTGGGTGATATTCACTCTTTTTTTTCTAAGAGAAATTCATAAAGCCTATAGCTCAGTGGCATGACCTTAACTCCTTGTTCCCACAAGGAAGCTGTTCCCAGTTGTACCAACCAATGTTGCCATGGTCACGTGTTAATACCAGTATAGAGGATTATGGTAGCTGTACATGGAAACCCCTCTTGGTAGTTCAGTTCAGACTGTCCCAGGATACACATGTCTGCATAGAGACCCAGAACCACTGGAGACCAGAGGCAGTCTCTGCTTGTTTCTCCAGAAGCAGTAGTGCCTGTTCTGTAGGTATGTTCTGTTTCCTCTGTGTTAAAGTCTGTTGAGGTGAAGCATGCATCAAGGAATGAGCAAAGGTGTCTGATAACAGTTAACAAGCGTTAATCTAGAAAGGGCTAGGCAGTGGGTATTTTGGGCTGTCTTAACCTTGTCAGTGATTGGGTGAAAGTATACAGAGTACACATACACACATACCACCACTACCACCAGCAGCAGCAACAACAATAACAACAATGGTTTTGCCTGTGTGCCAGTAAAACTTTATTTCTACTAGCTGATGGCCTGCCAGATCTAGCATGCAGGCTCTGGCTTGCTGACCGGTGCTCCTGCTAGGTTCAGTGTTCCTCTGAGCAGAGCGTGCATGGGCTGTATTACATAGCTGTTCCTGTCCACACAGCACATCTGAAAGTAGCAGAAGCTGGAGACGTGAGCAAATGTTGCAGACTCCCACAGCCAGAAAGTAGTATGACAAAGTTACATCTTATAACTCTATTGATTTTTATTCTTTATAAGGAGGCCTTAAGACAACAACAAGAAGAAAACTGTACAGGCAGAGAAGTTCTTGTTGATATTTTTGAAGTGGACATGGCTCTGCTGATCTTTTATTTAATAGCAGTGAAGGCTGTTGTGGATACTAATGACAGTTTCTGAGGCATAGTGATCATGACAGAAGTCCAGGCTTTGATAACAGGGAGGCTGAAGACATTTCCCAAACTGTGGAGCAGTGCTGGTATGTCTTTAGTGTTGAAAACAGGTTCTAAACAGTCCTTCTCTCCAGAGAAAGCCTGCAGTTGTAACTCCAGAATGCCCAGGTTTGTTCTCAGGTACACCACATCTGTGCGCTTTCAAAACCTGCTCAGTGTTTCTCTTTCTTTCCCCATAGAAAGCCACCATTAGCCACGTCTCACCTGATAGCCTTTACCTGTTCCGCGTACAGGCTGTGTGTCGGAACGACATGCGTAGTGACTTCAGCCAGACAATGCTCTTTCAAGGTAAGCCTGTTTATCCTCTCCATGCCCATGATGTGCCTCAGGCTGCCTGTTCCTTAGGGACTTGGCCAGAAGTAAAGGAACTTGGTCCACATAAGGTGTAAACCATATTCAGTGAGCTCTGGTCATTAAGATCTGTCTTTGGGGTTGGAAGTTTCAGATGCCAGAAGAGGAGAGGGAAAGCGGGGCTGTTTTTCAGAGTTTATTGATATTTTCCAGCTGTGCCTCCTATTTAAGAATATGTCAGATAGTGGGCTCTCCCCAAAGTCTGCTTTCTCGGATGTCTAGCATGACTGATCTTCATGCCTTTTAAGAACTAGAGCCCAAGACAAAATTTGTCCTTCCAATTTGCAAGGCACACAGAGAAGTCTGTGTGTACAGGGTCTTCATGGTTCCCAGTCTGGAAATTTATGTTCTGTGCTGACAGGGGACTTGTAGGGGGATTCTGGAGCCAAACTGGGGGTGAAGCAAATAAAACTCAGCTTTGTCGCATTTTAATGGGGTCCTTTTTTAAAAAGCAAGGTCATTCCCAAAGATTTCATGGATGAAATATTAGAATTTTATTTTATTAATTTGTGTTATGGGTGTGAGCGTTGCGGCTTCACAGGTATGCATGCATCACATATATGTAGTACCCATGGAGGCCAGAGGAGGGCGGAAGATACCCTGGAACTACAGTTACAGACAGCCGTACACTGCTATGTAGAAAACAATGCCAACTCCTATACAAGAGCAGCAAGTGCTTTTGACAGCTGAGCCATCTCTGGTCCAGATACCAGAACTTTAAATAGATACATTGGGGATCGGTATGTGCTTAGCATATACAAGGCTCAAGTTTATGCTCTATCAAAGTAATGATAAGATGTATTCTGTCTTACATACCACAACCTAATCCTGGTTCTAGTATTATTTACAGAAATCAGCAGTCAACTATGTTCCAGTTTCATAACAGACACCAAATCCATCATGAAACTAAAGGTCAGGGCCTTGGACTCCACACAGAGATGCTGGCTGTTCAAGCTGCTTACTTCGTCAGGGCCTCCTGTTTACTGTCTATAAAGTGAAAGCCTGTTCACTGGGCCACTGTTGCCCCATTTTTGTTCCCTATGTCTTTTTGTAATAGAGTGTCACTGGGCATATGTGACCACACTCAGCTGATTCTTAACTTTTGAGTTGTGGATCTAATTAAACATCTGGACTTTCCTCTGGAAGCTGCCAGGGGTGTGGATACAGTTACAACCCTATAAAGCATGTGGACAGGTTGAACCAGCAGCATCTGGAAGCCCAAGAGCCCTGCACACTCGTAAGGCCCTCTCAAACCAACTGCCTCCAAATCTTGGCAGTGGGGCCTAGGAATGTGAATCCTAGCAAGATGGCCCTGGTGACTGGCAAGCACATTAAATGCTGAAGAATGCCAGGTCGGAGCTGGTCTCTGCTGAACGGTGCTGGATGCAAGTCCCAGCTGCTAATCATCTGCTGTGCTGTTCGCCACTCCAAAAACGGGTAGCATTTACAGGCCCATCCACGGAGGGCCATTGTACTGTAACACGAGATGACACACATTAAATAATAAGCAAAAATCACAGGACTGTGAACCAGCAACACCTTTTATGTTGCTGTGAAGTATTGGCCTAGACTTTACCAGTTGAACATTTGTAATCCAGGAATCATGACATCCAAATGCTCCAGTTTTAGAATTGCATTATATTATAAACCTTTAATATTTCAGTGGTCATAAAGTTTCAGCCTCTGTGCGGTTTGCTAGGAAAAGGCAGTAAATGGTGAATCCAGAGAGGAAGTTCTCCAGCCGAGACTTCTTTCTTCCAAGGAGCTGGAATTTACATGTGGCACTTAAAAATTCTTTGCTAATGAATTCATCCATCTTTTAAAATTAACTGAAATTTACCGTAGTTGCATCTTCTTGTAAATAAATCTGTGTCTACATACAGCTAGAATGTATTATTTTGTGTGTTGAGCAAGAACCTAGAGCTGTGGCAGGGTCTGTGTGGGAAAGAAGGTATCAGTCAGGGAACTTGCTGTGGCCAGGCCTGGGAACTTCAGACCCATAAATCATGATTAGGCCTCCCCTTGCCTGGACCAGGAGCCTGAGAGTTGTAGAGCTGCCTCCTTTGATTAATAGCCCTGGACGGCCTGGCTTCTGCATAGACTGAAAAATTAAAGGCTTACAATATAATGCAATTCTAAAAAGGCTCCATCAGCGAGAAATTCAAACCAGGGAGCACTCTAAGTGCCTGCTCACAGTGGCTTGTTGAAAATGGCTGGTGTCCCCAGATGTTCTCCACTGTCTCTGTTCAGAGATGGGCAGGAGATGATGCCTTGCATATTTTGCCTTTGTCTCCTTATGTTGATAAAGAAACAGATCCTCTGGTCACACCTCCCCACACAGGCAAAATGTTTTCCCGCAACACCCACATAAGCCCCGTGCCAACCTGGACCTTCAAGCAGTGTCCGCTCACTGCCCTTCCCTACCCAGCCGTCTCCTACTGCTTAGGAACCAGAGAGAGCAAGGTGTAAAACCACCTCCTATCCAGACTCAGGTTTTCATAAAGAAAACAGGATCTTCAAGAATTCCAGGGAAGTTTTCCCCATAGTAACTGTTTATAGAAATAAGTATACATCAGATCTGGGAGCCTGGAAACCCACATAGAGGACTATATATAGTGACTATGACACTGTGTATGATCTGTATAGTACACTAAAGCTTTAGTCTGGTGAGGCAGCTCTGCAGGTAAAGACACCTGCTCAGCATGCCCAAGTTTAACCCTCAGAATCCACATGGTGGGAGGAGAAAACGGACTCCAGAAAGTTGACCTCTGACCTCACAGGGCGTATCCATGGCATGCACACGCTGAGACAGGTACACACAGGCACACACAATGAGTAAATAAATTAATAAAGAGGTGTAAAAACTAAGATACCAATAAATATACTTAGCTGCCACAACACATTATTAACAGTTCTAATAGCAGGAGACATTTATAGTGTGGTTCCCATTACAGAGGGTTTCCACTTCAGCTGCTTCACCCCAACCCCAGCATCACAGGAGACAGCCTACCAAGTAGGGGTTTCTTTGGGGTTTTGTTTGTTTTATGGTTGGGAACAGGGATTGTTGGTTTGGTTTGGTTTGGTTTGGTTTGGCTTGGTTTGGTTTGGTTTGACAAATGGGGAAAATATGTTCAGAGTGAAAGTAACTTGAGATAAATCTCTCAGCTAGTGAACAGAGTTTGTGTTCTTATTCCAAGACTCCATGGCTTGTGGACAGCAGGGGACACTGTAGAGTACTCATCGTTCCCTGCACCAGGTCTTCAACCTTGAGAGAAGGCCTGATGAGCGTGCAGGGTTCTGGCACTGCACAGTGCTTAGCAGTCAGACGTGGGACAAGACTTCCGGAGCCTTCTCTCTAAACATAAAACTCATTAGGCAGATCCTTCCTGAGGATAGTCTTAAAGAACTAAAAGACATCAGAGTGGAATCAGTTGTATTCCTATACACTTGTCCCATCTTACGCAGCAAATCAGAGCCACGGTGATACATGTGTTCATTTTATGAAAGCCCCAAGTGACAGCTCCTGTGATTCCTGAAGAGTGATCAACATCAGTGGTTCCTGAAATCACTAAGACCTAAGGCAGTCTGATACCAGAAAGCATCAGATCTCAGAGACAAAGTCACAGGCCCAGAGAATGCAGCCGTGACTAGTCCTTATACTTCCTGGAAGGAAATTGGCCATCACTGGAAGCTCAGGCAAAGTGCAGATGTGCTAGCTTCCCTTTAGTAGCATCTGCTTGGGTCTCTTGATCCTCAGTAAAGGGTTCATAGTCTGAAAGGCCATGTAACCCCGTCAGCAGCACTATGGCTACCTAGGTAAAGACTCTTCAAGACTCATAAAAAGCCAACAGACTCATGGAATGTTACTGAGTTTTTTGGGCTTTGAGCCCCTTTAAAGAACATAGAAAACAGAGCTCCTGGGAACTGTTCATCTTTTATTAAAGAGGCAGGATGTGAACATCTGTGTGAATAGCTCACGGGGCCTGTATGTTGTCCCAGGTTAGACTCACTTCCCTAGCTGCCTTGTTTGACCCATAATCTAACAGTTGTTTTGACTTATAGATCTGTCTCCACATTTCTCTCTGTGAACATTGTACTTAAACAAAAGGAGTGAACCGTTAGGCCAGGGATTGTGAACTCGGGTGTCCATGGGGCCAGTCAAGAACATGTGTGATAAAACAGAAACCATGTGTCCAAAAACAGGAGCAGTCAGCTCTCTGACATTAATAACACAGTCAGAGTGGCTTGAGGTTTGGGTTCGTTTTGTTTGTTTGTTTGTTTTAAACTTGTAGGGCAAACAAAAATGGGTGTAAACATAGGAAAGATACGTTTTTCACTTTGTTAACTGGAATTTTCTTCAGTGGTTTGATGCTGTGTGTATAGGAGGCAGGTCATTAGTTTTTAAAATGCCCCTACTTTATTAGCCACAAAAAAGGGTTGATATGTTTCTTTTATAAGTTATGATGGTTAGCATTATTCAGGAGCCAAATATCCCTCAACAGATGACTAGCTAAACAAGTGCGATAGAGACACACAAGAGAAAATTATTGAGCCTTAAAAAAAAAGTAAAGAAATTCTGGTCAATGCCTGTATTTCAAGGGTGACGTTAAGGACATTATGGTAAGTGAAATACGTCAGTCACAGAAATGCAAATATGCTTGATCACATTTATATTCAGTTTCTACAGTAGTTGCACACAAAAAATAGAAAACGCCGTCACATGGTGGTTCCCAGGCATCAGGTAAAGGAAATGAGTTGGTGAGTTTGTACTCAGAATTTCATTTTACAAGATGGAAGTTCTGGAGATGACCAGTGGAGAGGTCAGCTGCACAGTAAAGCAAATGCACTGAACATTACTGGTGCAGACACTAAAAATGGCTAACATGGAAATTTCATACTCTTTGCCCATTCGTATAACTTGATATATACCAAAGTGGCATTGCTTAAGAACACCTTCGTGGGAGAGCAGAGCTAGAAGAAGCACGAACACCAGATAGGGCGACCAGCAATGAAGATACAATCATGTGACTATGTAAAATGTATCATAGAGACTATCAGATACAAGGAGGAAGAGAGTACATGACAGTACACAATAGAGGAAAGCAATAGAGGTGTTGCCAGAAACAGTAAAAGGATTAATTTAAGAAAAACTATAGGGCTGGCAAGATGGCTCCGTTTGTGAAGGTGTTTACAGCCAGACCTGGTAAGCCGAGCTCAGTTCTCAGGACCTACGTGATATACAGAAATAACCAACTCCTCCAAGTTGTCCTCTGCTCTCCATAATGTCCACTGCCCCCCACATACACATACCCCATTCCCAGCCTTCTAAAAAATATATACATAAATGTAATAAAAATATAGAAAATGGTATAATGTCATAAGTTAAAGATACATGTTAGAATCACTGAAAGGATGAGAAATTGTGACCAACGGGGCAATAGAGGAAAAACACTGGGGTGATACAATCCCATTTAAATAAAAAATATACAAAACTCAGAAACCCAACAGTACTTGAAAATGCATCTTAATGTACGAGGTAGTTGTTCAGGTATTAGATGTAAAAATAATTGAAATCCTGGGCATCTTGCTATTGCTGAAGTTCTGTCTCTATCAAACAAAACCATAATAATCACAAATTTTAAGTGAATTGCTTGACAGGAATGGTTGGCTAGATCCCAATTGTCTGAATATGTCTGCATGACTCGGAGGAGGCTCATATGTTGAAATGATTGGAAAGTGTACAAAGAAATATTTTGTAACATGAAAATTATGTGTAGTTTAGATTTGTGTGTCCATAGGAGGGTCTTACTGGGAACACATCTGAGCATTGTGTGTTGTTTACATTATAACTTCTTCGTTTCTCAGCTAACACTACCCGGATCTTCCAAGGGACCAGGATTGTGAAAACAGGAGTGGTAAGTGGAGATCCCTGGGCGCTCTGTCGCACGTGTTAATTTGGGTGCAGTCAAAGCTCTGACCACAAGGTGTCAGCATAATGTTGTTGAACTGCTCACATAGAGACAAGCATACATTTTGCTGTATAATTTACTATACTACGCAGCAAGATTGGTGGCTTCTGATGTATAATTTTGTCAAAATAAAAATCGTTCAGATCTGTAATTATGTATGATCCCTGGAATCAAACGATACAGGAGTTAATCCATTCAGAGCCCTTCACTCACCTTATGGTACAACCCAGAGATTGTCACCCACAACTACTAACAATAAATTATCAGTTCTGGGGATAATCGTAGACAAACTGAAACTCACTAAGCACATCCCAGCTTTCAAGTTATTCTGTTCACATCTTCAAACTGCTCAGGGTGAAGGCATAGAAACTGAGGCCCTGTGAGTCAAAGAAATGGGCCCATCATCACACAGCGAGACAAGGAGTCAGCTCAAAACTCAGTTGAAGGGCTTTTCTGTGTTTGGAGCTTAATCTTATGTGAGAGTTGAGTTTCAGTACTCATGGCTATCCTCATACTGCAAGGCTGTCTATGTGAAACTAGATGAAGTTCTAAACTGTGGCTTATTCTGACTATTGTTTTATACTTGTACAAGTGGTGAGGTATAATTTGGGGTTCTCTACACCTGTAAGGGCTGAACTTAAGCTATTATCCCAGAACACTTCCTGGTTTGGGTAGAATATGCCTTATATGAATATGCCCCCGGTCAGCATCAGGAAAGGATGAGCTGATATTTGCCCACACGCAGCCTGGCCTCAAGGCTTCACAGTCATGTGCTTTGAACAAGCTCCCTTTCCCCTATATGCATCGGTTTCCCCACTTATAGAATGGGTAGCATGTCGAGCCTCAGCACAGAGGTGGCACTTCCTAAGTGAAAGACCTGCTGTTGCCCTGAATGTTGCCGTCTGCGGAGGCAGAGATTATGCTGTGGATTAATGCAGACACTCTAAAGGCTCTGTGGCTGGGCTGCATCCAACCAGAAGCTTCAGAGACAGGAACTATGTCTTCGATCCTGTGTCCAGAGTGTGCCTGCTGCTTCTGCCACTACCACTGTTGACCTGGGCTGGCTACCTTCCCTCTGGCTCTGTTGACTGCCTTGCTGTATGATAGTGGCGTTGACTCTGTCTGCTGGTTTTCCATATCTCAGAGCTAGGCAGTCACCAGCAGAACAGCAAACATTGACTTGAAGCACTGCCTCTGGCCTCTCGCCATCCCCTCCCCATGGCGGGCTGACCTGGACCTTTTATGACCTACTCGTTGCTTGTTACTTGCGGTGCTTCTGTTTTTCCCCATGTAGCCCAGCCCTGAGCCACATCAAAGAACACCTTTTTAATTCAAAGTAATTTTAAAGCCACTGAAGTTAGACTCGGTTACCCTAGACCACCCGTGGTCAACTTTCACACTGTAGCTTATGAAAATCCATAATATAGGAGACTAAAATCTGGGGTTTTGCAGAACAGGGCCTCGAGTTGATTCTTGGTTACTGATACACTCTGCATTTTTCATCTCCCTTTCTCCACACCCTGGGTGGCCCTTTCAGCCGACAGCCTCTCCTGCCTCTTCAGCCGACATGGCCCCCATCAGCTCCGGCTCTTCTACCTGGACATCCTCCGGCATCCCCTTCTCATTTGTTTCCATGGCAACTGGGATGGGTCCTTCCTCCAGTGGCAGCCAAGCTACAGTGGCCTCTGTGGTGACCAGCACACTATTGGCAGGCCTCGGCTTCGGTGGTGGTGGCATCTCCTCCTTCCCCAGTACCGTGTGGCCCACACGCCTTCCTACCGCAGCTGCAGCCAGCAAGCAGGCAGGGAGGCCAGTCCTTGCCACCACCGAGGCCTTAGCTTCCCCTGGACCAGATGGCGACTCGGCACCTACGAAGGACAGCGAGGGTGCAGAGGAGGGGGAGAAGGAGGAGAAAAGCGAGAGTGAGGATGGTGAGCGGGAGCATGAGGAAGAGGAGAAGGACTCTGAGAAGAAGGAGAAGAGTGAGGCTACTCACACAGCCTCAGAGAGCAACCAGACTGCACCTGCCCCCACCCCCTCTTCCCCTCACAGGACTGCAGAGGAGGGAGGACATCAGACTATACCTGGGCACAGGCAGGACCACTCTGCCCCTGCAACAGACCAGCCAGGCCATGTTGCCCCAGGCTTGGATCCCCTTGTGGACACAGCCACCCAAGTGCCCCCAACAGCCACAGAGGAACATTATTCAGGGAGTGACCCCAGGAGGCCCGAAATGCCATCTAAAAAGCCTATGTCCCGAGGGGACCGATTTTCCGAGGATAACAAATTCATCACTGTTAACCCAGGTAAGTGGACTTGGTCCACATTTGAGAACTGGGGAAGTAGTTTGTTCCTTGGGGTTGTCTCTAGTGTGTCTGTGCATGCAGCTGTCATGTCTTTCTGTGTCATACTGATGGATGCATTCTCTCACTGGAACAAGTCTTGCCTGTCCTTCTGTCTTTGCTTCAGAAGAACCCAAAGCCTCAGACAGAGATCTAAATGAAGAAGATGGGCACTGCTTCTAAGTTTGCTAACTCTGATTTTATTCCTGGGTTATTCCTGGGTCGGGGGGGGGGGGGGGAACAAGGGTAATAGCCAAAGGAAAGTAAATTGCTTGACTCAAAAGCATGAAGGGTGAGCCCCAAACCCATGTTTGTTTGTTTGTTTGTTTGTTTTTTAAAGCAAAACATAGTTAAATACACTTGTAACCCCTGCAGTAAGGGAAAAGCAGATTCCTGGTACTCAGTGGCCAGATAGCCTATTTTGTGAGTTTCATGTTAGCCAAAGACCCTGTTTCAAAAAGCCAAGATGGACGACTCTTGAGGGGCAGCATCCAAAATTGTCCTCCCGTTCTCACATACATGTGCACATGATACACAAACTTGAGTGCACACACACAGACACACATACATACACTCACATACACATGTACATATACACACAAACACACATACACAAACACACATGTTTTATTCCTTAATCATTTATTAAATACAAACAGTCTATTTCTCTGTAGCCACTGTTGTGCCAGGGCACTAGGCTGGAAAATCTGCCAGAGAAGCTTCTTGCCTGCATCCTGGAAGAGCGGGGATGACAGGGGATGATGGCAGCAGGCTAGAGTACATTCCAAAGAGTGAGGTAGCAGGGACATTGGAAAGCAGGCTACTGAGATGGTTTTTGTCAAACCAGGCAACTGCCCAACTGGGATGTTTGATTATGAAAGATAATAGAAGATACAGTCAGGATGTTGTGACAGACAGTTATGAGGAGGAAGGAGCCCCTCCCTAAATGAGAAAAAAAGGTGACATGTCCAGACCAGAGAGTCCTGGTCTTAGTAGTCCATGTTCATACCTCATCAATAAGGGTAACTGTGACAAGTTATGGGTGGCTACATGAAATATCCCATCTGTAGCGTGGGAAGCAGGCATGGCTGGAAAGCTGGCTGTCCTTAAGCCCTGAGTGGCTACATGGAATACTCCGTTTCTAGCCGGGGAAGCTGGCGTGGCTGGCTTGGCCCCCACTCGCTGTGATCCTCAGGTAGTTGACACCAGTGTCGATGTTTTGCCTCAGTCACATGCTCAGATCTTAATGACACTTGTGATGGAGCTGTGGCATGAGGGGCTGCTACTGTCGGGAGGGCTTTTCTTAATAAGGAACCCTTCATGTTGCCAGACTGAAAGACATTTAGCAACAATGTTTTTTTCATTTAAGCTGTTGTGGAGTTATGAGTGCAAAAAAAAAAAAGGCAACTGGTAAATATTTATTTGCTTTTGCACTTGTAAACATTAAAATTCATCTAAAGCTGAGATCTCGTATGTTAAGATACAACTTAGAATACATTTTCATGTTTTGAATTACTTTCCCTTAAAGCTGCTATGAACTAATTTTTTTCTAGGAAAGGGTCTCCCATGGGTGTTGAGAAGTGTGGGTTGGTTTGATGGAAAGGCCCAGGAGCCTTGTATGGATGAAGGACACGTAGGGCTATGGATGCCGCTATTCTTGTTGAGTTCGGCATCCCCCTGAGAAATTGCTGTGTAACCGTTGAATTTCCTGCACTTAAATATAATAAAGAAATAAGGAGTTGCTTCTCACTGTGTACCAGGCTCTAGACGAGGCATTAGGAAGAGACCTTTGATGGAGACTTCTGTTCTCTGAGGGGTACATGCTCATGGAAAAGGTTTAGGATATCCCAGCAAGAACTGCGTGATCTTAAGTAGCATTTGAGCAAGACCTGTGTGGGGAGTTAGCCACTCACAGACTCATGGCTGCTGGCATAGTAAGTGAGGAGATCCTAAATAAGGAATGGCTTTGGATGGCCTGAGAAGCTGTCTGTGGAGCTGGACCACAGAGAGATAGAAGAGGTAATACGGATGGAGTTTGGACACTGGGAAAGCCAAGATAGTGAAGGGAGCGTTAGCTAAGCTAAGGGTTCGATTTTAATTGAAATGGCAAACCCAGGGGTAGATACCAGCAAGCAAAGTGACTTTTCCTAGCATTAACCATTAACTTTTCCTCAAGAACACTTACCTGTGCATAGAGATGGGCATGGCCATGTGGCTTGGGCCAGTGTGTTTCCTCCTTAAGACAAGGGGTAGAGTTGTACGGAATGCACTCAGCCAGCTTCTGAGAAACATTTCTTTTACCAAGCATCTGAAAACAGTGTCTGCTATGTGCTTGAACTGGGAGTGTTCCTACCTTGAGAAATGGAAAGGCGGGGTTCCAAGACTGATTCTTGTAAGAGGAAGCAGGAAGTGGACCCCAGACTCCAGGAGAAGGGAGAAGAGAGTAGAGCTTTGGATTCCCAGGCTTCCGTCCCTCTGGTCAGAATACATTTATAGTTGTGGGAGAAGCTACTCAACTCAGTGGCTTCCCCCCACACCCCCTTCACTAGACCTTCAAGCAAATTTCTGCTTATCTGCAGAATACAGTTGATAAGTGCTTCTTAGTTGGGGCAGAAGATCGTGCTGATAAAGCCGCTGGTCTTATTAGTGTGGAGAAGGAGGGAGTGCCTGCAGCCAAACACCTAGTAACTATGGGAGCTTTGAGGCAGCACCAGGAGGTCTATTTTGCAATCTGAATGAACATTAAGGAGCAGCTCCAAGTACCTGGAGTTAAAACTACCTACAGGGGTTTGATAATGTAGCTAAATTGACAGAGTACTTCTTTTGTTGTGCCCAAAGCCCTCGTTTTGATCCTCAGAACTGCATATACCATACAGGCATGGTGGCACAGACCTGTAACCCAGCACTCAGAGGATGAGAGGAGAAGATAAGAAGTTCAAGGCCAGCCTGGAATACACGAGCCCCACCCCCACCCAGGAGCATTCATCTGCCCTGTGATCTCTGTAGTCAGAGCAGAAAAGGCCATTTCTCCCTAAAGCCACTGAGATAGTTCTGAAATTTGATGATTTGAATTTGAAGGTGGTTCTGGTCATAATCGTGAGTCACAAATCTTTGGAGGAGAGCGAGCAGTAAACTGATTTCCCAGGCCACACAGCATAACAGCACCAAGTAGCCACGGATGGTGTGTCAGTTGTGGGGTTGTGACTGTTCATTAGGCAGTTCTGTTTATAAGAAAGGCAATTGCCTGATTTGGTCCACAATATGCCATTTTCCAGCCTCTGGTATAAAATGCAAGCACACGTATGTGCCTGTTGTTTAATAAAGGATCGAGTAACCAGAGGTGGGGAGACCATGGAGCCTCATCGAACGGTGTGTAGGTGTGTAGTCCAAGATCTCATTCCTTCCCATCCATCCCACCATGTTGTCCATCTGGCTCTCGAAGCTCGGGTTTTGTTTTGTGTCAACTGAAATAACCATTGTTGTTAATGTTAGTGGTGATTGATCTTAGAGACTTTGAGTATATGTTTGTTTATTCCACAGTTATATTTTCTTTTCATAAAGTAAAAAAGCAGTCATGGAGTCAATCTTCAGTGTCTTTGAAGAATCAGCAATGCCGAAAGTGAGGAAAGTCTGTTCCATTTCAGCCAGTATCCCCTGAAGGCTTGCTTAGAGTCCTTCCGTGATGGTGGCTTCACTGATCATGCCTTAAGGACACTTTTAGTGCTGTCTCCTAGGGAGCGGGAAAGAAATCCTTCTGTGGAAGTAGTGGTAAACTCAGACAGAAATCAGATGGGACATTTCAGTAAAAGGGAGGGACCAGGACATCAAGAAGAGTAGAGGACCACAGCAAACTCTAGACAACCTACCTTTACTCAATATTGACCATCTCCACTGAGACTATTACCACTGGAAACTCCTTGTGAGTCGGAAATCCTAGTTTTTGTGCAGAGTACTCCTGACTTTAAATCTTTAAAAAGCAATTTCTTTTGGCACAAGCCAAACCAAATGTGTTCCTGGGCCAGGGGGGAACACTTAGCATTTACCCACCACTGGAATAGCCGCTGCCGTCATAGGTCAGTGTAGTGGCAGGAGTTAGTGGCAGGAGTTGTGGGGTCTGGAGATCTGTGTGTCTCTGTGTGTATATGTGTGTGTTCCTGTGTGTGCATTACTTTGTGTGTGTGTCTGTATGTGTGTGTCTATGTGTGTCTGTGTGTCTTTGTGTGTATGTGTTCCTGTGTATACATTCCTGTGTGTGTGTCTGTATATGTATGTCTTCCTTCTCTCTTTGTGTCTGTGTGTGCATTCTTCACCAAACCTTTCCCTAGTACCCTTTAGTGCTCAGGCCTCCTCTGATTAAGCTCATGGAAATGGCCCATCATTAGGAGCCACAGCCTGCAATGTACAGACAGATTTGAAGCTATCTGAGGAAGTTCCTGGGTACTGTGTGGGAACTGCATGCATGGGCAGAAGCATGTCAGTGTCCGTGTCACCTGCAAGCTCAGGATTTAGGGCAAGGCTTGTCTATGTCTCCTTAGGTGAGAGAAATGATATTTTCAAATCACAACTTGCTTAGAACCACTTACTGTCTCTCCAGGTCTGTCTTGAGCTGGGTGCTGGAGGTGATGGTCTGGGTCAAGGGTAGCAGATGACAAACAAATACACATATCACCTGTGGCCTGGTGTTATATGGCCAATGAGCTTTGAGTGCAAAAAGGGACATAGGAGGTTCCTGAATTTCTTCTCTGCTGCGAGCTGAGCCAGAATGGGGGACGCTGAGATCTAGACACCCCGTTCCTTTGAAAATGTGTGAAAAAACTCAAGCTCTCAGGGCCCCAACTTTAAAAAGTTACTTTTAAAAATAATAATACCCCGGGTTCCCATTTATACCTTGGGAACTTTCCCTGTGCTGAGGCCACAGTCCCTCACCCTATAGAATTCCCTCGAGGACTTTGCTGCCACAGTTACCATCATGTTCATGAGAAAACCTAGGTTTAGGGGCTAAAGGAGCATTTCCAGTCACTGCATGTGGTGAGACCAGGCCGAAGGCAGGCCTTGTTAGTCTGAGATACAAGGTGTGGTCTGTATGGTACTCCTGGGCCTCCTGTGTGTTCTGGGACTGGTTCCCAGAGTAAGCAGCGTGAGGCATTTGGAGATGACGTATAGCAACAACATTGTCACGTGCATTCTTCAAAAGCTGACAGTTTTCCATTTAGAGCAGAAGTTCTCCATCAGGTGTTCTGTCCCTCCACACAGGGCCGTGGAGCGAGTACTCCTGGTGGCTGCTGGGAAAAGGCCAGGGATGCTGCCCAGGAATAGCATGCACACAGCTCCACAGCGAGAGGATATCTGGCCCTAAGTATCAACAGTGCCAAAGCTGACAGACTCTATCTCATTTCCTTTGAAGGAAGATCCCTTCGGGAGAGGGGAGGGAAGTTGTTGCTTTAAAGGCCAAAGCCAGTAAAATGGCTCAGCTACTTAAGGTACCTGCCATCCAGACTGACAACTTAAGTTCCATCCCCAGGACACACGATGGAAGGAGAAAACCAACTCTTACAAGTTGCCCTCTGGCTTTCACACTTACAGATACAGTATACACACACACACACACACACACACACGCATGGAAACACACAAAATAAATGTCATATTTAAAAAATTAGTATCAGAGCCAGTTCTCCAGGATGAAGAAGTCGTCAGGAAGACAGTACTGCGCTCTCCATAGGTTAGGACCAATATTGTGTATTTCACTTAAAATTCATGACATGATACTTGTGGTGCCATGAGTAATATTCAGCCAAGCCCAGCTGCATTGGTCTGCTTCCTTTTGTGAGCTATATCCTGTACACTTGTTTGCTGTTTTCCTGAGTGCCATGGTAAATACCAGCTCTGGCTAGCTGAAGCAGTGTTCTGGCTGCCAAACATGGTTTAGTTTTCTCTTAAAAAGTATTTGGCCTCTCAAAACTTTCTCCTCCCATATTACATGTAGGAAAGTCTGTGCAACTCTTAATATGAAAAACCAAACCCTAAAATGGAGGATGAAATCAGGGTGGGGTGGGGGGCAGAGTACTTGGTGTAAGGTTGTATGTGGCTTTGTCACCAGCTAATTTCAGGACCACATGGTGGGTCTGGTGTCCTTACTGCAGTCACTGGCAGACATTCCAGTTGCTTCCACATCTTGGCTATTGTAGAAATAATGTGACTAAAAACCCCATGATGGTTCAAGTGTCTATGGTAGCAATCTAGTGGGCTAGGACAGGCTATATTGGGAGATTCTGGATAAGATTGGGAATGACTAAACACCCTCAACATTCTAAGCTCCAGCAGAGGTGACAGATCATCCTTTGATTGTCAAAATCTCGAAAAGCAGGCATTTGTGGCATTGGGAGTTTTGCTAATGAGAACTTTGGGCATGGGTACAACTGGAGACAAATGGTACACTAGTGTGGTTCACACATGTCAATTAGAGCACAGAGCCAGGTCCTTGTGTGTGTGACTGTGTGTGTGTGTGTGTGTGTGTGTGTGTGTGTGTAACTAATCAGCAACTCTTAATGTGAAAAACCAAACCCTGAAAAGGAGGCTGGAATCAGGATAAGATGGGGGTGCATCTTAAAAAAAAAATTGTAAATAGCATGAACATAAGGACTCAATAATCCCACATCTGGGTGTGGGTCCCGAAGAACTCCCAGCAGCAGCTGGAAGAAGCATCTGCGCATGTTCCTAGCCACATTATGCACAGAGTAGCAGAGTAGCCAAGACACAGAAGCAACTGGAATGCCCATCAGTAAATGAAAGAACAAAATCCAGTATTACTGAGGAATTACTGAGCATTGGGAAGGACTTCTGTAGGTGGTCAGGGAGTAGGAAAGGCAAACAGAAATCCTGACACACACCACACACCACACACACACACACACACTCACACATACACACACACACACACACACACACACACACACACAAGCCCTGGATCAGCCTTCGAGGACATTATGCTAAGTGAAATAAGCCAGTCACTAATACAAATCCTGTGTGATTCCTCTGAAAGACTCTAGACCTGACAGTTCCTGTATGAAGCAGAGTCTGAGAGAGTGGATGGAAGGGTGTGATTTAGAAAGCACAGTTTCATTTTTGTAAGATCAAAATGTTGGGGAGATGAGCTTCCCAACAGAGTTAACTAACCCTACTTATATACCATACATATGTATACACACACACACATTTAGAAATGCTTAACATGGTAAATCTTATATTATGTGCTTACACACACACACACATGCACAGAGGAAGGGGGAAGAGCAGCCTCCTCTATTCACAATGGGTAGTTTTTAATTAGGCATCGCTCAGAACAGCGTTAGCAAAGTCACCCTTGATGAGAATAGGCTGTATATTGGTGAGTGTGCAAACCCTCCTTCCATGGCTCTCTCTGAAAAAGAAAGGAAGCCTTTTCTCCATCCTGAACTCTCACAGCCAATCTGGTCTCAGTCGTTTCTGACCTATGGCTGGAGCCGAGTCCTTCATTGAGGCAGGAAGCACTTCAGCTGGGTCCATCTGATGTCTCTCTGCCTGTAGCATTTATAGTACATTGTACTCGTTTTTATTTGCTTCTACTGGGATGAGAGCCAAGCCAGTAAAAGGCAAACAGCATTAATTCAGTGATGACATATGCCACTGAAAACTGTTTTTCTTTTCTTTTTTTGATTTTTTTTTTTAAACAGAATGAAGGCACTGTACTCAATTGCTGCTGGATGTGAAAATGAATACTGAGAGGAAGGGAGGTGGTTACGCTTTCACTACCTCCCTTCTTCATAGCCAAGAGCGGGCTAGCCAGTGCTCGGCTCCAGTTGGAAGGAGGTTCTGAAGCAAGTACATCCTGAGAGCCCGAGACCCTCCTCTGCATGAGGCGGGATAGGTGTCACCAGCCACTGGGCCCTTGGTTAGAAGCAGCAGCTTTGTGAGCATCTGAGGCAGACACTTACTCAGAGGCTCTGTGCTCAGAACAGCACATGCCTGCAGTTACATTACCAGGCTCCCTCTAGAAACTCCTCAGTGAGCTTTGAAAAAGGGGCCCCATGGGTTCATTTGCATTTGACTGATGAATTATACAGGCATAACAGCATCAGTGTACAGGGATCATCTTTGCAATCCTCATGTGTCCAGTAAAGGGGAATGTTATCACCTGCTTTCCTTTAATAGATGCAGGACCAGAAGCTTAAACTGCCAGTCATTTACTCAAAGCCAAACACTAACCTGTCAGTTTGTAGCCAGGTCCAGCTGAACTGAGGTCCAGGACTTTGCTGTCAGGCCTACACTGCCTCAGTTGAACTGAAACCTTTATACAGGAGTCCCCAAGGCTTTGCTTTCTGCCATTTACCTTACCAGCAGTCGACTCTTGTACAAACAATGTAAAAAGGATTTAGAATTTAGCAATTTTATATATATGTAGACCAGAAGGCTGCCCTCAAAATTCACACAATCTATCTGCCTCTGCCTCCCAAATGCTGGGATGGAAGACATGCACCACCATGCGGCTAGGAGAATCTTGAAGAAATGTCATACTGTCTAACACCACGCTGCCTGGAAAGTGAATTATCTCTTGTGTCTTTACTGTGTTCAGCACCTAGACTTTTATTGGATACTTAGTTATCTGATTAACACTGCCCATTATCATGGTCCTTATGTTCAAGTAATGCCTATTTTGAGAGAAAAAGATGATAACCACATGCTTTTATTCCAGGATGTTCTAATTGTTCCATTTTTACTGTTACTAATATCTTATTCTAATATATTGGTTAAACTTCATAATAAGCTTTATGTATAGGAAAACCACAGCATATATAGGCTTGTACTTTCTGTGCCCTCAGGCAGCCACTGGGGGCCTGAGCAGATGCCTACAGATACACTGTGTATTCTTAGTAGCTCCTAGCAGCTCATTCTTCATTGGGGCCATAGACTGATTGAACAATGAATGAGACAGCTATCTTCCTGAAGTAGAAAGAATGTGGTGGGTCTCCCCTGAAGGCCAGCTTTGGAGCTCCGGTGTCTTTCAGGCAGAGTCATGGCAGGTAGGTAGGCAGAACCCTGTGCTCGTGCCGTGTTTGAAGTACTGTGTGACCTACACACTCAAGTCTTACAACAGGTAGGAGTCAGGTGCAGCAGCCGTCCAGGCAGTGTTCCCATCCCCTTGGTGATGGTCCCCTAGGCTTCAAGTGAAGAGACTAGTGATGGAGCTGATGTGGCAATTCTAGTTCAGATGGCAGGAGTGATGGTGACAGCTAATGGTAGCCAGGGCAAGAGCCAGGCAACATTCTAAATGTCATGTACGTAGTCACTCCACAAAAGGAGGACAGTATTACCTCCTCCTTTTACAGAGGAAGAAGCTGAGGCATAGAGAAATTAGCAGCAGTAATTATTAACAGGATTTCACTTACCTAGAGTTGCATACAGATGAAGGTCAGCCTTGCCTTAGGGAGCCTGTGGGGACGCAGAAAATTCGTATGTGACCTGTGCCATGACAGCTGCAGGGAAGACGGTGGACTATGCTCTGCATTTGCCTGGGGTGGGGACACTTCGGACCATTCTGCACATATCTTCTCAGTGAGAGTCTCTGGGTTGGTCAAGGTTCTCTAGAGAAACAGACCTGACAGCATGGATCTATGATGTATAAAAACTGGATGATTAGAGTGGCTTACAGGTTACGGTCTGACTAGTCCAACAGTGGGTGTCTCCTGATGGCCGGGTGTCTCAGCTGGTCTTCAGTATATGCCGGAATCCCAATGAAATAGGCTTTGGGATAATGCCAGGGAAAGAATGGGCTTGCCAGCACAAGTGAGAGGGAAAATAGGCAAAGAGCAAGCCCTTCCTTCTCCCATGTTCTTTATTTAAGCTGTTACCAGAAGGCATGGCCCCTTTTTAAGGGGGGAACTTTCTACTTCAAAAGGTCCAGATTAAAGGTGGGTCTTCCCACTTGAAGAACTTTGAAAATCCTTCACAGGTGTACCCAGCCACTTAAATTTTAGCTAATCCCAGACCTAGTCAAGCTGACAACCAAAAATAGCCATCACAGCCCCTAATACTCCTGTGTGGCAGGTGCTTTCTCTCCCGTTTTATGGATGAAGTCGTCCAGGTACAAACAGGCTTAGTTTATTGGTTAAAGACAACACACAAGGTGGCAGAGCCAAGATTTGATCCTGTGATCTTAATCCTGCTTCACCCTTCAGAGATAGCAAAGACAGAGCTTAGACATGGCTATAGTTCAGCAGGCTGGCTGGCTGGGTACTCTCTCTATTCAGAGAAAGACTGCCATGGACCACAGATGAGCCACAATTGAAATCAAACATTGTCAGGATGCAGGTGGCTACGGACGGAGGTCTCCTGTACAATGCTGCCTTTGAGGACAGTGTCACACAGCACCACATAATGCTAGGATGATATAACCCAGTCTAACTTCACCAGAGTTGGCTATGAATTCATGGCCTTCCCCTCTCAGACATGGAGGAGTCTTTGTATCACCATCCTGTTTGGCCCAGGGCTTATGTGAAAATTGGATACAGACCTTGGTCATCTTGTGAAGGAAGAAAAGGGGGCAAACAGAAGCCCCAGCATAGATACACACTCAGTTTGAGGAACAGTGTGTTACTGACCCTCACAACCACAGGGCTACTCCAGTGGCCCTCCTAAAGCCAAGAAAATTCTGTAGTGGTCTTACAGATTTTAGAATGATAGCAATACTGGAGACTGTTTAGAACTGCAAGTGGGGACCACAGGCAAGAGTTGTTTCTGTAAGGTATGGGTGAACAAAAAAGACACTAGGCATCCCCTAGTACCTGAGGGCATCCCAGAGTAAAAACAGAGTTAATTGGTCATGTGGCTTCTGCTGTCAAACCCCCTGACACTTCTCCCATTAGCAGGACCTCCAGGTCTTTGAGATGCCTCTACCAGCAGCCAGATAATTGCCTGGCTGAACTGACCCCTGCTGGAGCCCTGAAAAAATATATTCATTTGCAACTCTGGCTCCTCTGGGTGGTTGCCACTGCTTTGCCATTAAAACAGTGTGTAGAGGAGAGAATGAATGTGTGAAGTTTGTCTACTCCACTTCAAACCCTACAGTAACTTGCACCATTGGGACTAAAATCCATGCCCTCAATTCAGCCTGCAAGGCCCTGGTTGATCTGATTTCTAGTTTTCTATCCTGGTCTCTCTTCATAGTTATGCTTGCACAGTCCCTCTGTCTAGAACACACTTGAAATGGGGTCTGATGCCCTCTTCTGGTTCAGAACACACTTCACCCTTCAGACCCTGCCCCAAACTTCCCTCCCTTGAGTATTTTCCCCAGCCCTTGTGCTTTCCCTAGCACCACGTTAGTTATACTGAGATTAGTTCTCCAAAGGTCTATCTCTCCCCCAGTAAGGAATAGCAACCATAACCATTCCCAGGCGCCTGTCCCACAGTTCTAGAGAGACTCAGCTGTTCTGCTAAGGCATCTGGAGACCTCTGAAGATGCTGGAAGAGATATCGTTGGGGTGAGAAGTATTGGGTGACCAGGAGAATTCCACCAGTTAGCAGATTTCTACACTGAACCTCAGGCTGCTGTTTAGAGGCAGGAATGTGCTGTGATGGGTGTAGGAGGCTGATTCCCTGTCCTTAGTTGGCTGGGCTTTTGAAAAGGTCAAGGGTAGGTGATGGGTGTCAGGTGAACCAGGCCTTCTGGGGATCTGGATGACAGGTGCTCCTGGCCAGAGCCTACAGTGCTGATACTAGGAGGTGCTACTATCTGGTTACTTTTTTTTTTTTTTTAAAAAAAAAGCAAGATTTATTTTATATGAATTCACTGTAGCTGTCTTCAGACCCACCAGAAAAAGAGCATCAGATCCCATTACAGATGCCCATGTGGTTGCTGAGATTTGAACTTAGGACCTCTGGAAAAGCAGTCAGTGCTCTTAACCACTGAGCTATCTCTCCAGCCTGTATCTGTTTTTAATTGGGCTTCTAGATACGGAGTTTAAGACCTTCATTGTTCTAATGTGTGTCCCAGGCCCACACTAGCCAGCAGAACAGGGAGCCTCACTTGGCTGGATGGCCAGCTATGGCTATATCTGTTAGGGAGAAGTAGTTTCCCAGAGCAGTCTGCTGGCCGTGGTAAGACAAAGCAGTGAGTGAGAAGCAAGCAACACCAGAGACCACAATAGTTCCAACCAGCTTGTCCTGGTTCCTGTATCTAGGAAACCCTTCTCAAGTGCCTCCAAGAGAAGTCCTTGGAGTAAAACTGAAGTCAGTCTTCTGCAGAGCTCTCCTTAGAAATATCTTGACTCTCACAGGCAACTCTATCCTACGGGCCACTAGAGGGCGCTACCTGCACAAGAGCAATATTTGGGTTTGGACAGCTATTTGCCCCTCTTGCCCTCCGGTGGCTGAGAATGAGTACAGCCCCGTTCTTCATGGAGTGGAGCTCAGCACCAGGCATTGGCTAGGGGGGTTCACTTTCACCTGTCCACTAACTGGGGTGTTTGCCTTGTAGCTGAGAAGAACACCTCTGGAATGATAAGCCGCCCCTCCCCTGGGAGGATGGAGTGGATCATCCCCCTGATTGTGGTCTCAGCCTTGACCTTCGTGTGCCTCGTCCTCCTCATTGCCGTGCTGGTGTACTGGAGGTGAGTAAGCAGGGTGGGCGGCCAGGCACCCATCACTGGGGAGTTGAATGCACGGCCTCCGTGCTCACAACACTGAAGCAGTGAGCATTCCCTTACCTTGTGTCTCGAACCTGGAGACGGTTTTTGTCTCGGGAAGGTGATGTAGGCCAGACCTGCCTCTGGGGTCCCTGCGCTTTTGGTAATCTGGGAGATCAATACTCACATCCAGGCTCTGCTACTTGCTAGATTCAAATCCCGTTTCTGTTTAGAATTTTCATTATCCAGACCTACAAAGAGACCTGGCAAGTTCCCTAGCGCTTCCAGCCTCTGTCAGACCATTAAGTAGACTTTATCTTTAAGGTATCTCACAGCTTGGTGAAAGTTAAATTGAGTGATCACAAAACAGTTACTATATCACGTGGCATTTAGCATGCGAGAGATAAGGATGCTTGAGGCCAGCCTTCTGTTACCATTGTTGCCTAGAGAGTTCTCACTACGAGTCCCATGAGGGGCTTATGGCTCTGTGTAGAAGTTCCAGAGCCTTCAGCTATAGAGTCCCAGCCACTTCAATTTAGTGAGTCAAACTAAACCAGATTTGGGGCCAGACTGCCGTCATCACTCAAACATCCAAGGTGTTCTCCCAGTTATCTAAAAGATTTAGCAGTGTGCTACTTAGTTTTTGATACAAATTATAGTGTTCTGGGAGGAAGGAGCCTCAGCTGAGGAATTGCCTCCTTTAGACTATACACATGCTTGGGGGGCTTTTGTTGTAGGCGGGCCCAGCCAATCATGGGCAGTGCTGTCTCTTAGCAATTGGACTTGGGCTGTATAAGAGAAGTACCTGAGAAAACTAGGAGAGTAAGCCAGAAAGCAGTGTTTCTTCCTGGTCCCCACCTTTACCCTGCTTTAGTTCCTGCCTGATTTCCCTCAGTGATGGTCTGCAATAGGGCTATGTAAACCAAGTAACCCCCCTCCTCCCAAGTCTCTTGGTTAAGGTATTCACCAAAGCCATAGAAAGCAAAGTAGGACAGCCAGTGTAATGGTTAATTTCGATTGTCAGCTAGATTGTCATAAGTCCTTAGGAAAGATCCACCCTGGAAGTGGGCAGCACCACCCATGAACTAAATATAGAAAGAAAAAAGAGAAAACTGGCAAAGTGCCAGGATTTCTTTTCACTGCTGATTTGTGGAGATGAAGTAGCTTTATTCCTAGCCACCATATCTTCCCACACTGAAGGATAACACTCAAGCTGTGAGCCTCAATAATCCTCCGTCCCTCAAGCTGCAACTGGCTGGTTCCTCGTCTCTTCCCATCAGTCAGAGCATCTTGTAGAGACAAGTAAAGCAGGTGTGAGAATGTAGAGGCTCTGCTATCATGGCCTTGTGCTTCTGTGGAGGCAGGCAAGACAGCAGTGTCTAAAGCATATCCCTGAGAGCTCATGTACGAAAGGAGAACCCTACATCTGGAAAGAGCTGGGTCATGCTGAGGCCTGGAAGTAAGCATTCTGAGTGCTCAGAGCAGCCATGAACATCCCGACTGAGCAATCATTTGTAAGCAAAGACCCCCAAAACGGACTGCATCCTAGCCTAACCAAGTGCCCTTTCTAGTATATAGGAAGGAGAATGAGAAAAGCGACTGAGGCAGAAGCATGAACAGTGTTCAGAAACAATCAGGATGTATGATTGGAGTAGAGGAAAGTGTCAGGGAAACACAGGTCAGGGCACGAGGGATCAGGTCCTAGACACCCTTTGGACTTTTTTGGCTTCAGGTTTTTGAGGCAGGGTTTTTTTTTCTGTGTAGCTCCGGCTGTCTTGGAACTCACTCGGTAGACCAGACAGGCCTCAGACTTGGAAATCTGCCCACCTCTGCCTCCACATTAAAGATGTGCACCGCCACCACCTTGCCTTTGACACTGATGTAAATGCGAGTCTAACTTTAGAATTGCTTGCTGTGTGTGATGTAGAGGTTAGGGGCGGGGAGAGACGAAGCTGAAGCAGAGATCAGAGGCCGAGCATTCAGAGGCAGGGAAAGGTGTGTCTAGCTCTGAAGAAGCATTAGTGTGAGTGTTGCATGTTCCTTACCACAGGGGGACTTGGAGGGAAGGCTCGGCAGAAAGCATTTACTGGTTAGCAGTATACTGTCGGGTCTGTTCTCAACTGAGCAGGACAGGATACTGTGGGCATCTCAGGCTTCTCCATGTATGTGACAATAACTAACTCCCCACATGGGAACATAGCACAGTGGTTCTCAACCTTCCTAATGCTGGGACACTTGAACACAGTTCCTCATGTTGTGGTGGCCCCCAACCATACAGTTATCTTCCTTGCTACTTCATAACTGTAATTTTACTGCTATTATGTACTGTAATGTAAATATCTGACATGTAGGATCTCTGATGTGTGGCCCCTGTGAAAGGGTCATTCAACCACCCCGTAAGGGGTAGAGATTCACAGACTGAGAACTGCTGAAGTGCTTCTATAGCTGCCGGCTCTGCTGACCTTACTGGGGCTTTTACCCTAAAGAAGCATTGAGCCGGATGGTGGTGAGCGGTGGTGACACACACCTTTAATCCCAGCATTTGGGAGGCAGAAGCAGGTAGATCTCTGAGTTCAAAGACAGCCAGGGCTACACAGAGAAACTGTCTCAAAGAAAAGAAGCATTAACAGTAATGGCTTGTACAGCAAGTTTACCGCAGCCTGAGCTACATAGAAAGGTGTCAGGGAAGGAGGGTGGTAAACTTGTACCAAGCAGTTCAGAAACAAAACAAAATAAAGCAAAACAAAACTGTATTATCCTGTACTATGTCGCCTCAAAGATGACGAAGACTGAGAAGGGGAACAGCCTGTCAGCTAAGGGCACACGGTCCTATGCACTTGGTTGGATTCAGCAGGGACTGTGTACATAGGACAGATAGCTCTGAAGCCCCTATGGTTTGAGGCGCTTTCCCTCAAGACTGAAATGACATCAGTTTGTGTTTCTGAAAAACTCCGTTAGTCTAAATGGAAAATACAGTAGTGGCCACGCCAGAATGTTATTTTCCCCTAAAGCTTAGTTTAACATATCCCGAGTGTTAGATTTCATCCCATTGAATCTACATTTGCGCTTTCTATCAGATGGTTAATGGTAGTGCACACAAAAAAAAAAATGTCTGTGAAAGAAAAAGGAAATTCTGACAGCAGGAAAAGTAAAACTGGGCTCATATTAAGACAGGTATGTTGGCAAAGCACGAGAACAGCCTAGAGGGACAAGGGTGTTTTCCGTGTCCAACGTTTTTTCCTGTGATTAACATGAAAGGAGGCAGCATGGGGAAGGTCACCTAGAGAACTGATGGGTATGATGCGGAGAGAAAGGGAGCTGATTTGTTGACTTGCTGCTGTGAGCCAGGCAAAATGCAGTGTTATGACATTATGACACACAAATCAAATTCCCTTAAGCACACCACACCATCCTACCCCTCGAAAAAAAACAAAAACAAACAAAACAAAACTGGTCCTGACTCCTGACCCATTACACTGAAAATTCCAGGGGTATCAGGTGTGGCTGGTCTCAGAAGATAGAACAGGGACATACAGACATGCTGGCATGGTTTGTCCTTCATGGGAGCCCACTGGCCTGTTAACTCACATCACTCCACTTCAGCAGAAAGGGACCTTGTCATCGAATAGTTCCAGTGAGGTCCCACAATGGTGTTTCTCATATACGACTTTGGTGTTTCTCACATATGACTTTGGTCGTCCATCCACCTCTAGAGTAGTTTGTGGATGGAAAGGTGGAATATGCCCATCGTACATGGGTTTCACTCTGGAGCCCAACCTTAACCTCACCACTGTAATCCTCAAAAACATGAACTGAAAGCTGCCAAGTGGTAGTTTCTGAGGGGACTGTCCAGACTTACTAAGGCAGCTAGTTTAGAAGATTTGGCTAAGTATTCTCTGATTTATGAAATGATGAAGCCATTTCTGTCATTGCATAGACCTGGTCTTGTGTGCCACTTCCTGCTGTTTATACAGTGCTTATGGACTTTGTCCATACATTGTGGTGTGCTTGATGATTCAGACACAAAGCCCTCTGGTCCCCAGGGTTCATTAAAGAATTGAGTGAGTAACATAACGGAGCGTAAAGAATGTTTAAAGAAGGGTAAGGGCATATTGTGCTTCAGCCCAGCCTGGGAGGGAAGTAAGATCCAGGGATAGCCCCCTGGGAGCCTGACACCTGAACAGCTAGAAATCAGGGAATGAAGCTGGAGAGGAGCAAGCCAGGGGGCCAGGGGGGGGGGGGGGGGGGGGAGGCAGAGAGAGAGACAGGCAGAGAGAGAGACAGAGAGAGAGGGGACTTCAGCGAGCAGATAGACTGGTTCATTGTCAAGGGAACAGAGTGTAGGACAGCAAAGGCCCTGGAAGTCCTGGATGCCATCACCCTGAGAATGACCAAAAAGCACTGAGGGGCTGCAGGTGCAGGAGGTGACACCCAAGAAATGCAGTAATGTGTTATGAAGTGGGAACACTGGTCAGAGCCTGGGTTTGAAGACTCCATCGGACTTACAGCCCTGTGGAGAGTGTTCATATGTTTCTAACAAAGGTTGCTGTCATTACCAGTGGGTGAGAATTGGTTCTGGGGAGGTGAAAAAAAATTGTGTGTGTGTGTGTGTGTGTGTGTGTGTGTGTGTGTGTGTGTGTGTATGAGAGAGGGGGCGGGGGAGAGAGGGGGTGTGGAGAGAGTGGTGTAGAGAGAGAGGGAAAGGGAGAGGGAGAGATAGACGCAGATATATTGTGTTTCAGTGATCTAAAAGCTGTGTTGGGTTTAGAAATTAGCTCCGGTCAATGACAGGAGCTGGGGACCTACCAGGGAGGGCCAGTTAAGCAGTCCTGTCTTCAGTGAAGAGTCATCTTCCAGCCTCAGTTTCATTACCTATAAAGTAGTTAGGAAACAAGTACTGAGTGCATATGGCAGGCAGTATAGGCTGTGAGAATCGTCTGCCCTGTGTAACAGATGGGGACTAAGTACACGTGTGCCACAGTGCTACACCAGATCTGACTGCAAGGAAAAATAGAAATGTAGTTCTGGGTCTTTGCATACCTGAAATGTTTGCAAGTGAGAGAATGAAATCTATAGATCAAAATAAATATCTTTTAAATGTAGTCACATTGTGTAGCTGTACATAATTTCCAGCAATCTCACCATGGCATAAGATGGTATTTGGAAAAAAAAAAAAAGTTAGGAATCTCCTTCTAGAGTTTATTCTTTGGAATGATCTCATTATGCACAGTAGCCTAGAAATAGCTCAGTCATCAATTTAGAGCTAAGTATAGTATAAATGTAGGTTAACCAACTGAGCAGAACTACTTCGAGCCAAAAACAAAAGGGTGACTATAAAGTTAATAAAATCTCTTTGGATGATGCACCTAATGGGACTAAAGGCGATTCCAGAGGAGGGTAAAGACAGGCCCCTACACCCACGTCCCCAGAAGGAAAGGTTTGAAGTCTGAAGCCATCTCCAGACTTTCCCTGGGCTGGCTGTACTCTCTAAGCCTTAACAGTAGCTGTAGCAGACTCATGGCAGGTTTACTTCTCACCCATGAAGTCTGACAGGGCCAGGTGGTCCTCCATGGTAGCCTCCCTTTCTGGAACTGCTGCATGAGAACGTGACTTAGCCCCTGAGGACACAAGGTGAGGTAGACTAGCATACCTGTGTTTATGGAGCACCTCCACATGTGTCCTTGAATATCTAGGTTCATTGACGTCATCAAATCAGCATATGTGTCTAAAAAGGGACAACTCCGTCACTTCAGATTTGCTCAAGCAAAAATATGTGAGCGCAGACATCAGATATCTGTGAGATCCGGGATTGAGTCCACTGGGGACTATTGAGTAAAAGTAGGTGGCAGTGTAGGTCTGCAGTGGAGAATGTACTTTGTAATGCCTTTAGTTGAGGTGTTGCAAATAGGATGCTACAATTTATTCTTCACTTCTTGCATAGAAGGAAAACCCCAAATCTTTAATAATACAGGAAGTACCTTGAGGGCAGAAAGATGTCCACACAGAGTGGTCCGGGCAGAGGACAGGGTGATAAGCCGATCATAGAAAGGAATCACCCAGTGAATGCTTGCCCCCTTCAACAAATGGTACCCAGCTGTGTGCATGATAAAGATTACAGATTTTTCAGTCTGTTTCAGTGGTCCAGACCTATTTGAAATGAGTCAGAACAACTGGGGGAAACGAAAATCAGAGTTCTTGAAGATACTAGAAAAGAAGAGTGTGCCATTTTGGTCTTACTACTCTAGATGGTAGAAGTACCGGCTTTGAATTACTACTGAGGAAGCTCTCTGCAAAAGCCATGGAGCCTTGGTTTACCATAGCAAGCTGCTTATATAGCATCAGTACCCAGAAAAGATGTGGAACAGCCCAGCTGCTGACACCTAACAGACGGACATTTTTGGATGGTGCCTTTTTGATTTATGTAACTTGAAGTGGATGCTAGGAGAGGTGCCAGGTGTGCTGGGGTGTGCCACTTGTTGAGTATCTTGACTTTATATAGCACAGGTTAGCTACCTTGAACCATGTATCAGTGTCCATCTAGAATTGTGGTTATTATTGGGAAGGCAGATGTTGTCTGTGAGTGGCTTTTGTGTTCCTTAAGGCCTGGATCACCCAGAATTTTTTTTTTTTTTTTTTTTTTTTTTTTTTTTTGGTTTTTCGAGACAGGGTTTCTCTTTGTAGCCCTGGCTGTCCTGGAACTCACTCTGTAGACCAGGCTAGCCTCGAACTCTCGAACTCAGAAATCCGCCTGCCTCTGCCTCCCAAGTGCTGGGATTAAAGGCGTGTGCCACCACCGCCCGGCGAATTTTTTTTTTTTAATCAACAAATTTTTTTTTCCATCTCAGGCATGTGCTCAGTCCAGCTCATAGTACAGATAGGTCTTTAGCAGGTAGATCCTTGATTGGAACCCAGCTAACTTGACTTCATAGCCCACTATTATATGTATTGTGTACTGGGGGGGGGTAGGATACGTGTATGCAGAGACCAGAGGAGGACACTGGATGTCCTGCTTTTCCTTTTGAGACATGGTCTCTCCCTGAGCCTAAAACTAGGCAAGCAAGCCTCAACAATCCTCCTGTCTCCATCCTGAATAGCACTGGTATTACAGTCTAGAGTTCAGGGTATGACTTTATGCTGGTGCTGGACTAAGAACCAGGCCTTTGTGTTTATCCAACAAGTGTTCTTGCCCACTGATCCATCTGTCCACACTGATCCATCTGTCCACACTGATCCATCTGTCCCTCCCCCAGGCCCCTGCCATGGCCCACCATGTTAACTGTTATATTGTGTTGTCCCAGATAGGGGAATACCATGCAGCATGGGAACAGTTAGTTATTCCTATGTAGCCTGCTTTCATGTTTGCAGGTCAAATAGACACGGCAGGGAAGGAAACCATTTGGCTTCTGTTGGGTGATGTTTTCACAGTAATGCCCACCTAACCCTGAGGTGCAGATAAGAACCAACTTGAGCTCTGAATTTGCCAAAGTTATGTGAACAGAAACTTTGAGAACTAATTATATTTTCAGGCTTCCTTGGAACTGAATAGTGATGAAGATATTCAGCTACCTCGCTATTAGTGTGAGAATTTGATGATGAATAATATCACCTACTTTGCCTTAGTCCCAGCTGATTAGTGTTAATGTCCTTAGTTTAGAATCTTATTGGACATAATTCTAGCTTGGGAAGGGATTTCAAAGACATACAAGGCAGCCTCACTTCTCAGATAGGCCCACGATAACTTCATGGATTCTGGACCATAGGACGGTAAGCTTTGTAAACAGAAACTGTAGCCTCTGACCCTATGTTTACTAAAGTTTGGGATTACTCTAATCTGGTAAGTTCATGTCCCTCTTAATCATATGACCAAGCTCTTTGTAAACTTTGTGGCAAGTCAGCTCCCATTAGTAAGTCACCTCTGCATGTGGGAAAAGGTCTCTCTTTTACTGAGTTCCATCTTTAAATTTTTCTATGTGTTGCTACCTGCTGGTTAAGAATGGTGCTCATCAGACAGTGCTGGTGTACGCCTTTAATTCCAGCACTATGGAAGCAACGGCAGGAGGATCTCTGTGAGTTCAAGATCAGTCTGGTCTACAGAGCAAATTCCAGGACAGCTAGGGATGTACAGAGAAACTCTATCTTGAAAAAACAAACAAACAAACAAACAAGTGCTGTTCATCATGAATACAAGTGAGTTTTGTTGACGCTGCAATTTTTTCTTCCCTGATGTTCAGTGGGAGACAGAGTGTAGAGACTGAAAGCATACAAAGTACAGATGTGTAGGGATTTGTATTAGCATAACAGGCTTAGACAAACAGAAACACATGGACATGGGGTGTGGGCATGTGACAACATGCCACGTGTACTCACAGCATGACTGACCACATGTGCATCTCTGGCACGTGGGCCTTTCCTCCAGTTGCACAGTGGTGACAATGGCAATCAGAGCAGCTGTGAGCAGGTACACAAGAGCAGGTACTCTGCATGCAGTTGCTCAGTCGGCCAGTACTTCCTTGCTTGGTGGCTGGATTAGCCTGCTTTCCACCCTCGCAGAGTCAAAAAGCAAACAGTGTAGTGAGAACTTGCTTTTTCCTAAGTAGGTGGCTGGAGGAATGCTAAATATGAAACTGCTAGTAGAAGCCACCAGTAATTGTTGAATGAAAGAAAGCACATGTTACACTGTTTCCCCTGTGAGGTGCTGGGGATTGAAGCCAGGGCCTTGTGCATACTAGCTAAGGAGTTTTACCACTGAGCCACAACACTGTTTAGAGATGTTTCAATAGGCTTATAACCCATTGTCTAGCTTAGCCTCAGCTGATCATTCCCCTATTGTAGCCCCCTAAGAACCTGGGGCAGCAAGTGAGTTCTACCATTGTCTGTGTACATATGCTTCTGGTTCTAGAGATGCCCTACCTGGCAGTGAGGGCATCAGGAAGGGAGCATCCTTGCTCCAAGAGAGGAAACAGTTTCCAGAAAGGAAGGCTGACCAAGATCACATACCCTATACCGTTTGTTTATCCTATCTAGGATTCAGAATTGCTGAACTTTGTGGCTGGCCCATTTATTCCTTCCGTTGTTGATTTGTTTACCACTTCTCACGCATCTACAAGGCCATGGTGTAGGAGACAGAGTTCCTGCTTTGCAGATTCATGGCTTAGTAGAGACGAGCAAGTAAATAAAGGGTATCTCAACCCAGTGATCTATATAACCTGGCGCGTTCTTTTTTAAATTTTGTGCTCTTTGAAAATAATGCCTATCATAATCCCCAGCTGACTTTTCACATTGCATGGTGAACTGGAAACTCAGCTATACTATTCTCACCTTCCCCGGTGGGAACACTGAGTAGGACAGAGCCAACTGTATGGCTCCTTTGTGATGGCCACAGATGTCAGCATCTGTCCACACTGCTCTTCTGTCTGATTCCAGGTTTTTAGTATGGGTACCAGCCATTCCAAAGAGGAACAGTGAGTTCTTTAAGAAACTTGACCAAGGCTAAGGTACAGGGGAAAGGAGTGAGAGCCAAAGGAGAACTTCTTGGAGAAGATATTTGAGCTGTGACTATGGGGAGAAAAAGTAGAGGATCAATGCCTAGAGGCAGCCTTATGGATGCTAGGTCATACTGCATTAAATATGGCCATGGGTTTGTGTCAATCAAAGGCAACTTTCTTGGCCTTTCATAGGCTTTTCCCAGAGGGTTCTGCATGTACAAAACACTACATTCAACCTCAGAATCAAAAGGTAGAAAAACCGGAGCTTCAATGTCATTTTTGTGCAGTCACCTTTGTTCTTTCTAAAAGCAGGCCATTCACGGGTGTTTTGTGTATTTTTATTGTTTGGATTTTGTCTTTTGCTAAATTAACCACTGCTTGTACAACTCATCTCTACCTAGAACTTCTCCCTCTGGCTAAATTTCAAGATTTTTAACCATCAGAAAGAATTTTTTCCATTCTGTTCTCCAAACCCTGAAAATGTGTCAAACCTATGGGGAGAGCTAAGACACATTTCATGTTGCCAAAGTAAGACTTGCCTGGGAGGTTTGGGATTATGATAACTCTGGTGTTAAACTGTCTTGCCCTGAGAATCTGAAAGGGATGGGGGGTGGGGACGTTTTGAGGTCCCCAGGTGTTCCAGGAGATGGGCACTTCCCTCCCCACTTTTCTTCCCAACTGTTCAGGGAGAGCTGAGTCACATGGCAGCTAATGCCTCCGATCCCAGGCAACTTTTTGCTCAATAACTGTTTCCCAAATGGCTACTCAGGGGCCTTTCAGAATTCATGAGTGCTGTCAGTTGTTATAGTAACCGGCCCCCTGCTGTCGAGTTGGCCCTGAGATGCCAGTTGAAGCTCTTGGAACAGGCTAACACACAGTCATTAGACAAAAGTGGGGAGGGAGGCACAGCTAAAGGTTGCCATTTAAACATGTTCTTTGATACTTCAAAGACAGCACAGGTTGTACTGAGGAAGTGCTGGCTGATACAGTTTTAAACAGGAGCTCACTGCTTAGGAAGCAGAGAGCTGACTTCTTGGACATTTGTTCTAGGCTGGGTAACCCATTTTCTTCCAGATTCTCGGAATTCACTGCCTTCTCTCCCAGGGTTACTTCTACTTGATCAGGTTACTCCTTGGTTGTTAGGGATATTAGTTACTGATTTATGGCATTTGCTTCTCACGAAAGTGTTGTCAGTTTACGGGTGGGAGTCTCAAGAGCCTGTGATTGTGCGTGAGGAAAAACTGCGGAGATAGCCGGCTCTGCTCCAAAATTCCCGAAAGAGTAAATCTGGCAGAATTCAGAGCAAGGCTAAGGGTTGAGAAAAAGTCTAAATATTTTAGGAAGCTGCAAATTTCAAGTTTTTATGAAAATTTATAAAAACATTCCAACATACTCGTGATTTCTTCAGATTAGTGTTCGCAGCCACATAACATATTCGTGATGTTTAGGGGGCAGTCATTGTAGTGACAGAGTAGTCTCAAAGAGGGAGACAGGAAGTTCTGAACTCCAACAGTCCCTCCCCCTTTCAACCTTGCTGCCAATCAAGTTCTACTTTCTCTAAAGGTGAGCTCCTATGACAGGCACTTGTATGAAATAGTCTAGTAATTAAAAAAAGGAACTTAAGGCTTATTTATGATGGAAGAAGAAAAACATTAACACTAAAAGGCTAGAGGTACCGGTACCCAGAAGGAAGCAGTTACTGAGAAGTGGTCCAGTCCCTGTGACTCTATATTTCTGTGTAGGATCAGCAGGGAACCTGAAGAAAAGAAGGTTATGTATTAGGTGTTTTTTTCCAGTTCTGTGAACGAGAATTAGAATAAGAATCTTTTCATGTGAAATCCTATAGTCCCGGTAGCGTGGGGCAATCAAATATACTCAGCCACCTGCAAGTGTTTGCATTTGTCAGAATGTGCATCCTTCACACGGACAGGCAAGTCTCGGGTGCTGAAGTATTTAGAGTTTAAGCGACTCTTCATAGAGCAATAACTTGTCAAGTGCTGGCCCTGTCTGTCTGAGGCACCTTCAATGTAAAAGTGTTTATCTAGAAGTGACAAGAATGCATGGGGAAAAGACAAAACCCCTGACCTGTCTAATGCAGAGAAGTTGGTGGCAGAAGGCAGGTCATGTGATAGACATTGAGCAGTGGAGACTCAGCAAGTTCTGGGAATTCCTATACTCTTCGGAGATGTCTGTGCTGGGACAGTGTGCCAGCAGAGGTGAAGAGTAGGCCAACATTTTCTGATATATAAACCGTTGCTTTGGAAAACAAGCCTATCTTGTGTCTCTTACCTCAGCACCAGAGACCTCCCTAACACTAGCCACTTTTGAAATGCTGTAAATGAAGTTCTGATAGTCGGGATGTCTGGGGGGAGGGCATTGGTGTGCAACACTGGGGGACCAATTGAAATATTGTCTTCTACACATGTTCTCTTTTGTCTTTTGTCCATTTAGAGGGTGTAACAAAATAAAGTCCAAGGGCTTTCCCCGACGTTCCCGTGAAGTGCCTTCTTCTGGGGAGAGAGGAGAGAAGGGGAGCAGGTGAGGGCGGCCCAGCTTAACGGGGGAGTCTCAATGGCTGGGACTGGCTTGCGGAACTTTTGATTTGTTGCTATGGGGATGGAAGTCTTCTAGACAGAAAATGCTGATGTCCACCTGTTCCATGCCAGCTAGTAAGATCTGGAAAGAGCAGTTGAGCCTGCTGCTATCCACCACAGCAGCTCCAGCGCGCTTGCTTGCTTTGCTTTTGTCTGTGGGCTGGGCGGTATTTTCTGTCTCTATTGGTAACACTGTGGGCACGCTGTGTTTGCGTGTCTCTGTATGTTGCATCCATTTCCTTTTAAAAAATCAATTAAGATGTTGCATGCTTGTTTAGAACCTTGTTTTTCCAATAAGCATAATCCTTATAAATGAAAATATATTAATTTATACATAAGGCGTTAAAACCAGGAACAAGACAGAAAATGAACAAATGTGAATATAACATATGCTTTTCCATAAAACGTAAATGTGCATGATTTCTTAATAATCTTAAAAAGTACTAGCCTGAAGAGTTTTATATGAAACAATTAGAAGTTATGCATGTAGCCCTAATTACCGCACTTGAACCTCCTGAGAATATTCATATAAGACTTATCTTACACAAACTGTTTAAAATTAATGACCTTTCAATACTAAATCATTAAGTAGGATAGTTAATCAACTTATGTTGCAAGTAGTTCCTTTTTACTTTCAGTAAACCAACTTATACAACTTACATATAACCTTTTACATGGACTGGCATGTCTCTGTTGGTTGTAGATCTGATTATTGAGATGAAATTTCAGTTAGATTCCCAGGAAACAGAGCTTTGAAACCTGAGGAGGAATCTTGACAGATTAATGAGAAAGGTCATGGCTGGCCCATCCTTACGCTGTATAGTTCTGGCCCTGTGCATGGATGACTCACTGACTCTGGGGTTGTCATTATTCCTTTCTAGGATCTCTTAAAAAAAAAAAAAACAACCTGTTGAAGTTTTCAATTTGTAGTATACTTTCCAAACAGCTTTGAAAATATGGGACCAGAAACCTTTCTTTATTCCTTTAAACCCAAAGATCTTCTCTTAAAAGAGAGGGGTCTATAGACATCACTTGAATGGTTGTTCTGCTCAGTCCACGATGACTTTTCTCCCACGGACATCAGGTGAACCAATCTAATACCCGGTCCATGAGGACATTTCTTATTGTAGTACTTTAAAGAAGTGGAATGACTCATGTACAACACAAAGGTAAATGCCATATGTCTGGGGCGCTCAGACATAATACTCAGCCTGCTTATGTGCTTGCCCCTTAGCATGGGAGTGGATTTGCTACAGGCCCACTGTGCTTCACCAGGAGATACCTTATGACTGCAGTTTGTTACAAGAAATCTGATAACTTCCTTGCTTAAGACTGAGGGAAATATATCAGGTCTACCTAGGTCCAAGCTAGAGATCCTCTTAAGGAACTGCAGGTATTCATGGACTCTATCTAACTGTGAGTCGTGCAGTATCAGATGCACTTTTTATAGTGTGGCTACAAACAAACCTTGACTCAGGGATGTGCGGATTGTCATGTTAGCTCAACCACTTCCTGCCTCTCGGGTATGGGATCCCTTTGAGACTCAATTTCCTCATCTTGGAAATGGGTCTATCGAGAAGTCTTCTTTATAGAATGGCTGTAAAGATTAAATTAGGCAGCCTATGTGGAATTCTTTGTTAACACCTGAGAAGGACACATGGAGACTCTGAGAAGAGAAGTGACGTGGTCAGGCTGAATTGGGGCCTCCACTGTAGGCATCTAGATCTTCAGCAGGTCCTTTCTCCTGCTCTGTGCTATGTTCAGCAGTCCACAAGGAGGAGCCGGGCCCCATAGAGTCTTTGTCCACATGGGGCTCAAGGCTTCCTGCTCTTCCCTAAGGAGCTGCCCTGCGATGCTTTTCTTAGCTGTCCCTTTGTGGATACAAGGAAGGACCATGGCCCTGAGGGCCCCAAATCATGCAAGGTGTGAGCTAAGGACAAAACTATAAAAACCAGACTCAAGTATTAAAGTTTTCAAAAAAGTCCACTTAAATTGTGAATAAGTAATATATGACATCATTTGAGATAATAAAGTTTAAAATCATGTATAACCTGACAGTTCCATCTACCTACCCTATTCCCACCTCCTCACAAACATGTCCTCATTTTTGCTAATTCATACATTATTGAACAATTGTTATATTTCTAAAGAAATAGGGGTATCTCCCTATCCCCTTTTATATAGTAAACGACTACCTGTTTTACCTCATGTGCTTGGCTTTGTTGGAAATAACACAGTTTTTCTCTAAGCATCTACCGTTCCTCTGTTTGGGGGAGTGTTAAATAGATATGCCATGATTTATTTAAGCAGTCCTCTAAGGCTATCAATTTTGTGACAACACAGTACTGTGCTGAATGGCTTTCTTAATGTGTCATTTTGCACATGGATAGATACAGCTGCAGGATAAATTCAGGAAACTGGCAGCAATGCAGGGTTCACGGACGGTGCGTTGATGGATGGCTCCACACTGCCCTCCTCCACCTCTGATTCTCAGGGGTTTCTCTTGGCAGTATGTGTATGTATCTGCTTCCCCACAGCCCCTCTAGTGCTGGGCACCGTGGGCTTACTGTTAATTCACCAGAGATGTAGGAATAGTGTTACCATATTCCTGATGTGTCACCATCTTATTATAAACTATTTCTCTAAAATAGTGATTCTCAACCTTTTTAATGCTGAGACCAATTAATATAATTCTTTGGGTTATAGTGACCTCAATCATAAAATTAGTTTCACCATTACTTCATAACTATGATTTCGCTGCTGTTATGAATCTCAGTGTAAATATCTGATATGCAGGATATCTGTTATATGACCCCATGAAAGGGTCATTCAACCCCCAAAAGGAATCATGACCCGTAAGTTGAGAACCACTGCTACAGACAGACTCTCCATTCTGAGATACTTGTTCCAATGTTCTTGTGCAGGTACGGGTACCTTAATTTTTCTTTTAATAGTCAATTCTTGATCATTGGAAATGTCATGTGGATGACAGTAGGGTATCTTTTGAGAACCTCACCCCAAGTTTCACAAGTACTACTACAATGGGGATATTCAGTAAAAAAGCACATAGAACCCTCCTAGATCCTGAAATATTAAGGCTATTAAGAATATTACAACAAGCCAGACATGGAGCTGCACACCTTTTATCCCTGAAGTGGGGAGGCAGAGGCAGGCAGATCTCTGTGAGTTCGAGGCCATCCGACTCTACATAGTGAGTTCCAGGACAGCTAGAGGTATGTAGAGAGACACTGTTTCAAACAAACAAGCAAAAAAAAACCCAAAAATCCAAAACCATAAGAATATTACAACAAAATAGTCACTATGTTCAGGAAATAAGTAGTTACTAGGCCATTTTAGATGGTAACTCTGAGTGACAATGCATGTTTCCTTTCCTCCTTGAGCTGACCTGGACTTGCATGGTTCTGTTAACTGCCTCACATCAGTGGGGTTTGAATCAGTGGTGAGCACCTGTGGCCTTATTCCAGGTGCTCAAACATTCCAGGCTAGGGTGCAAAGGCGTGACAGCTGTCTCAAAGACCCTGGTGTCAGGCCTTTCCCAGGTCTCCACTGAGTCCTGGGATAAACTGTGAGGGGTTCATCTCCTTAGAACTGGGTGAAATACTGAAGAGAGCACATTTGGGTTACTGTGCATGGCATAGGAAGTGACCTCTATGCTCCGCCTTCCCTAGAAAGGGCCGCAAAGTCATCCCTAGGGATCTGTGAGAATTTCTTGGCAAAAACAATGTTGATCAAGAAAGATTATCTCAGAGCTACTTCTATGTGTGCAGTTTGCTTATCTTCTCCCATTTAAACAAAGTCACTACGGGCAACCTGATTCATCCAGTAACATGCTTACCATGGAAATCACACCTTTCTCTGTCACTTTAGCTATAGCAGGAATGAATTAGGGCATTGCTGCTACCCACATAAAATTCCAAATGTCTGAGAGCCCTTTCTCTTCACATGATGTCTGCATTCTGTCTCCTGTCTGTCCACCCTTTGGGTGATTTTGTTCTTTTTTCTCTCCCCTTCTTTCCCTCCCTCTCATACCCTGTCCTCTGCTTGTCTAGAGTATGACAACCACATGCCCAGGAATCCCAACAGTCCTGATGCGAAACATGCCACTTTATTATCCCCAAAGCACACTCTGATTTGTCAGATTTTTGTGTCCCCTTTCATGACTTGGAAAATATGCCAACCAGAAGCATATTTTGATGTCTGAATCTTTCATGCTGGAAGAGCCCTTCCGGAGACTGCACTGTATAAACTTAGCTACATAAACCGGATCACTTAACAGGCAGTAAGGACAACTTAGCAGCAAGCGAGTTGTTGTGTATGAAAAATCTCAACTTAGAATTGAATCGGGCCACCTTCCAAGCGGGACCGGGAGTAGCTTCAGGCAGACACTCCTGAGGGAAAGCCCAGAGATATACACAGTCTTTCCCTTCTATTGTTTGTCACTTCTGTTTCTGGAAACATTTTGCCCTAATAAATCAATCAGAGTCTTTTTAGCACAACTCTCAATCTCCTTCTTTGTTGGCCTGTTAGTGTTTGCAGCTTTCCATTAATAGATGGCTGTTACTCATACGAAGTTCACTACAACATATCCATTTACAAAAGTAAATATTAATGGGATGTCTGTTCTTGACAACATGAAAATAAATGAGATTATTAGTGGATATGGCACTGTAAATTCAAATGAGGGCAGCCTATGAATCGTTTAAGATTGCTTAATTAATGTTCAGTAGTAGCTGAGCCAACTGCCTGCTATAATCTGCAATCAGAATTTTGCCTCCACACAGCTAAGGAACTCCTTTACACTCTGAGGTGATTATAAAACCATTGTGCTTAACTTGAAGAGAGTAGCTTGATTCTAGTCTCTGTATATCAACATTTGTTTAGTTTGTAATTTTGAGTTTTCGTCTAAGTCTGAAAACCGTGTTAAGATCCCACTCCAGCCCACAGCCCATCATCCACAGCACACAACAAACTGCTGTAATAATAAACCGAAGACTGAGAATGGAAACAAGCTTGTCAAAAGGATGGACATGCTGAGACAAATGTCAATAAATCTAGAAGTCCCTGCCTGCCATTGGAGGGCCCTTTTTATAGATAACAGTGTCAAGTGCCTCTTTAGACATTTCTAGACTCAGTGTCAGCCCTTTGTTTCAGGAAAGTGTTGGTTGTCTGCTTATTCACAAATTCTTGTCAGGCAAGCAGAAAGAGACAGAAGTAAGAAAATCGTAAGCCCACACCAAAGGTTGTCTAACCAGGTACCTGGGGAATAAAACAGCAGAATTGAAGGGGGTTATGCAGAAGCACGGCCCTCCTGGGGGTTCTGCCTTAAGACTGTCTCTGTCAGATTCCTGGAAGGAAGTAGGGAAGGGTGTTAAAAATCTAGAATTCTCCTGCTCATCTTTGTAGTTCACTCTGTATTGTTGGCAGAGGAAGGCTCTCTGACTGGATTATGCCATTGGAGCAGCTGTTTGTGTGCGTGTCATTAGTCATGAGGGCCAATTAAAAGCAGCAGACCCTGCCATGTGCTGGCGCCGTGTGTGCTTCAGTGGGAGCTCGAAGACTGAGAGCTGACAGCTGATGCAGGTCAGTGTCTGCTGCATCCCGATGACAGATATCGTCTGCTGTCACAACAGTAGAACGCTTGAGTCTTGACGAAATCTCTACCCTCAAAATAGGTCCTTTATTTGAAAGATTGGAAAGTTATTTTTAGAAATGTTAGCCAAGAACAGTCTTATGATGACCCATTAACCCTCAGTGTCCTCTGGACTTTTAAAAAGTTAGACCCACACATGCACACTTGTACAAAAACAAAACAAAACAAAAACCAGACATCCTACAGTCTGGACCACAGTGATAAGAGGTAGGCTTGATCTCTAGGGAAGTGCTAAGCAGAATCCATACAGACTAGAAGAACTGGTAGAGAAAATACCCCCATGATACCCTTTTGGTTTTCAGTGAAGCCTTCCTTAGAAATCATTCTAAAATGTGTAAGTCCATGTTAGCTTTCTCAAAGAGAACAGAGTAATACAGAAGAATATAGGAAAACTGTTCCCATCTGGCTAAACAGAACTTTTTGGAAGCAATTATAGATTAATACATTGGCCAACCTTGGTCCAGCATCAGATGCATTTGGAGACATGTTTGCCTTAAAGTGTAGCTTTTAATTGGAGATTGGCTCACTGTGGCAGGATGCTTACTGTGGGGGAGACATACCAGAACCATGACCAACTGAAGAAGCAACACATACATACATGTCTTCCATTCCACCTCTTATACCCACTGAATTGAACTGAGAAAACTGAACTGAGAAAACATGTCATGCACATGGGCTGTCTCCTTCCTGCTCCCATCTGGAAGTGTTTGGTCTAATGCTTCCTAAGACTTCTTCACTAATGGAGCTGTGTCATGGGAAGTCAGGTCACCCTGTGCTTTCCAGATTCTTCAAGTACTCAGATACTTGGAAAAGAAGACACCAGAATACTACACAGTACTTGATACTTCAGTACACACCACAACTTCAGTTCCTTCACAGAATCTACAGTGAATCTTGCTATCAAACAGGTAGTTAAGTCACAAAGTTTATCTTAAAATTAGCCGTAAGAGAGAGAAGCCAAGAAATGTTTTCTCTGTAATTTTGTCTACTCTCAAAAAAGACTTTTATTCAGTGTATATAGAAGAGCAGTTTGACATCCTATTCTTTTTGTTTGTCTGTTTTTGTTTTTTGAGACAGGGTCTCACTATGTAGCCTTGGCTATCCTGTAACTCACTATGTAGATCAGGCTGGCCTCATGCACCATCACACTGAGCTACCATGCTATTTTTGACACCTGGGTTCTAACAGAAGTGGAACTGAGGACTGTGACATTCTTATTCAAGAATGTGCTGTACAAAATTCCTTTGTACACTTAACACAATCATGTTAACACCCTTGAAGCCATAATGACTATCTCTCATGCTATATGGGATCCTGTAAACTCCCATATAACTTCTATGGCCAAATGTATGGTACTGCCCACCTTCCATTTAAGGTTGTTTCATTTTCAGTGACTTCATAGTGACAGCATCAGAGAGTCTCTGTAACTACTGACCCTTTGCCACAAGAAGTTCTTAAGTACGAACACTGCAAACCAGCTCAGGGAGGAGCTTCAGAATACATAAGGCTGTGTCCCATCTAGGGTTTCGCAGGTAGTTGTCACCAGGTATGGGCTTTGTCCTGCATGGCTTACTAAAGCCAGTGAGGTCTGGACATCTGTTAATAACCACTGTTGACCTACATGTTGCTGTAAGGGTGGTAGAGTAGGCAGGTACAAAGAGGAACAGGTAGTTTATATTCGGGAACCTCAAAACTTCAAAGAATCTCCACATTTGGAAACTCTTTAAGTATCAGAAAAATATGTGCTGCTAGTGTAGATTAGGGAAGGCAGAAGATAATTGGGATCATCAGTACACCAATGATGTCAATTCAGTGAACGTACTGTAACCTGGCCCTGTCTCCTCAAGAGAAGGCTGAGCATCCTGGGGGAAGGGAAGTGAAAAAAGCATAAAATGTATGGTACTGGTGAACTCGATTATAATTTGTAACCAAACTTGTAAACATTCTTCTTCGTTATTCTAAACATGATCTACTTTGTTTTCCATTTTTATAATAATACTTGTGTAAATATATTCACAGTAAAGCAATTTTCGAAATGGCTTTTCAATATTCTAGAAATCTGTTCATTCACGAAGGCATGATTAGGCTGTGTTGGTTGGAAGAGAATTGAAACTACAAAGGACACTGAAATTGCACACTCAGTGACATACTTGAGAACACTTTGAGAAAGTCTGTCCCCGATCTCCTGTGCTCAAACTCAGAGGCAACACTGCATCTCAGAACAAAGCCCAGGCACCAGTTTAGAGGAACTGACTTTGTATTTTTCCATTTCTCCAAAATCCCTGCCTTTGCTTTTTATTTTTTCATATCTTGCTAAACATCAAGGAAAAAAAAAACATTTTTCAGAACAAATTTAAAATGCAATGCCATACAATATCCTTCTGCAGTATTGGCAAGTTAAAACCAAAGTGTAGGATTTGCACACAAGAAAAGATCATCGCATTTGGGGAATGAGTTGACAGCCAGGCCTCGGATAGATGCTCAGTAAGTGTTCCTTAAAGCAGTAGTTCTAACAATGTAGTGAAGGTTAGGCAAACATTAGTAATAAGGATGCCACCTATATTTCTTAGAAAGGATGTATATCTATGCTAAGGTGGTAGTTTTTTATTAATATATAAAGTAGAACTGGAAAAGTAACCCAATGGTAGAGCATTTACCATGTGTGGCACTCTAGGGTCACTTCCCAGTACCACCTCATGTTTTGTACACACACACACACACACCATCTACCTGTTTTGGAGTGATTACAGCAGTAACCCTCAGTTGATATTCCTGTTACCTTCTTGATGCTCTGTGTACCATCTCTCAATACAACAGCCCAATTGAGCCCAAGTGTCACAGCATGGGCTAGAGTCCTTAGGCTTTGCCTGGCTCTTAGATTCCAGCAAAAGCCATCAAAGGCCTCTTGGGTCTAACACATTGGGGCTCTTGCCATCCTCTCCAGCCTTACAGACTCCTCTATTCAGTTCCAGCACCTGCCAGATTTCGTCTGTTCTAAGGTAATTTCATAGCTGCTGGCTCTGCCTAGAATGCTCTTCCTACTACCACTGCCCCTGACCTTCCCTTTCAGGTCTCAGCTCAAATGCTATATCGTCCCTTATAATACCTTCACCAGTTAATCACAACCCTGCTAAACTGTATTTCCTCAAAACCGTTGCCATCTTTGTGGTTCCCTTGACTAGGAGAATTTAAGTGGCAAGAAGGCGGAGTCCTTGTCTGTCTTGTTTTTTTCTGCCCCCAACATCATTGACAATGATCAAAGAATTCTAAATAAGCAAATGAGCAAAGATATGGAAGGATGTCCCCCTCAAATGGTAATAGTGATGGAGGAAGGGGGAGGGTTTGAGGTGATTTTAATTGATCTTTCCCGCTTGTTTATTTGTATTCATATCTCTGAAAGGATCATCTGTTCCAGTGCTCAGCTAGGCTGAAGGAACTGGTTTTGAGGATTGTGGCCAGTTGCAGAGAATGTGTAATTTGCATGTGAGATGCTGTGGCTGGGTCCTGAGTTAAAATCTGCCATATGCCTTAAAACTTCCAAAGGGAGGTTTCCCAGGGTTCCTTGGTGATTTGTCGACCCATGTCACCATGTGGGATAAAAGCATGTGCTATGCAGCAAGGCACAGATGTGCATAGCTTTATCTCCCAGGTTCCTGACCCCACCCCACTTGCCAGCTTTGCTCTGGCAGTCACAGAGTTACTTTGCTCCAGGGAAAATCCATTCTAAACAGCAGCACCTGGGGCACTGGAGTGAGATGTGCTTCACTACACACTGCTTTGTTTTCTAAAGATACTGCGCAGCTGTTAGTTCTACATGCAACTGTAAGACTGGCTGGACTGTGGGCCTGTTTTCTTGAATCTAATAATCCACACCGTGGTTTGTTCTTTCCTACATTGTCTGGCTGTAACAGTAACTTAGCCAGTTACAGTTGGAATCCCCTGTGCTATTCGCTTTCTGTTCTAGAAGTAGTCGACAGTAATTTGCAGTCTTAAAACACAAATGTTTTTCTGGAGACTTGTCTCACACTGCTAGCCTAAGCTGTTCTTGAACTTGAGATCCTGCTTTTTTGGAATGCTGGGATTACACCTTTGCTGCTCTTCCCAGCCCAGAAGTTACTAGGTGGTTACTATTTTTGTTGTTGCTCTTGCTGTTCATTTGTTCTTCTGTATTTTAAAGCTGAGCTGGCACACTGGATGGCATTTCTCTGAGTGACTTTGAGAACGTGTTCAGGTTGCTGAGTAAACAAAAAAATAAAATTCCAACAGCTATGGCCCTGAATGAGCAAGGCTCACATTCAGTCATAGTGTCCAGGACCCGTGTTTCAACCTCAGCATTGCATCCTAGAAATCTGTGTACACAGGATTATAAGAGGGAAGAAGAAACAGACAAACAAACGAACAAAAATTCCCAAACGTAAAAAAAAAAAAATTAACAACTAATTTAAAAACAGAAAGAAGTTGGAATTTTAGAAATGGTAGTTGTATTTTTCATGTGGATTTGGCATCATGTGGAGAGGGCCAGAGCCCTATGGCATGTGCATCTTACGCCAAGCCACGTGAAGCCCATTGACAACAGTTATAAACTCTTGGTTCTTGCAGAAAACGCTCACCTTAAAAGCCAGTCCTATAGTACATATGAACTTAGAGTCACTTATGTTCTGGAACTCCCTCTGCCTTGGAAGAGCAATGCAGACTGGTACCCTCTCCATGTGAAAACAGGGAGCTTTTAAAGGAAAAGTCTTCGTTCTGGGATGAGTGCTCATTTCTAACATTGGTGATAGCGGGTCCATAGCATCCTGCTGTGGGAAAGCTACGTGACACTGAGGTCTCCTTCTCGCAGGGATCTTATTTGGCTTGTTAGAGTTATCGATTCCGCCCCCCCCCATCCCCCCACCTTTTTTTTCCCAGTAAATGAGAAAAGACACCCTGAAGAAAAGTTGACTTATCCCTAGTAGTTAGAATGCAGACCCCAGAAAATGCAAAGCCACAGCGTGTAAATGTTGCTTGGCATGAAACACAAGAGGAGTGGAACTCAGCCTGGTGACTGTGAGCACTAGAAGATACCGCCTGCCTGGCTAAAAGACCCAGCAGTAGGGCCAGCTATTGTAAAGCCCCTCCGCCAGATGAACAGGGACCCTTCTCTGGTCACAATAGCCATTCACACTGAGCAGTCTCATTAAATATTCAGTCTGCGCTTCCGGCAGCTCATTAAGGGCCTCAGCAAGCAGTGACGTGGATGCTGGAAAGCTGAGGGCTGGCCAGCATCACGGGCAGAGGCTGCATGAGCTGCTCATAGCCTTTCTGTTCACTGCCTGTCCTATGATGACCACTGTGTGCTCCCTGCTTTGCTTGAAGTACAGGTAAAAACAAAGCTGAGCTGAAGGCAAGCAGAAAACACCTGCAGGCTTCTACCCTGGACTTAGCTGTTGTCTGGAAAGGGCCTCTGATTTGGGCATGCTTTTCCTATTGAAGCCCCCTGACCCCTTTCAAAGCTGTCTGAGGATTTGGGGCCTTGGCTAAGCACAGACAATGTGGTGCTATTGTACAGTTGGGCTGTTTGATGACTATATTGGAGGGGATTCAAGGTGTGGTTTGAACTTGGTACTTGGGGGCTCTTAGTCAGAAGAGCAAACGATGCCTCTGTAACGAGCCAGCTGTAGAGATACTGGGTAGAATCCTCATGTCCTGTGCAGGAGTTTACTCTGTGCCAAATTCTCACTTATTTGAGTAGTTTGGAGCTCTGGGGTTGGAGTTGGCTGTAATAAGAGATGGCTATTCAGCCATTTGGGGTTCCTCCAGTGTGCTAAACGCTGTGCTTGCATTTGTACTGTTTTCCTTGGGTTTGCCATCAGTGCTGTGTGATGTTTCAAGCTGGGGAAAACTGTTAAAGAAGGCTCTTGAAATGATAAACTTAGACAAAGTGTACTTCTGTGCTCACTGTTGGCATCTTTCTCTTTTCCACACAGAAAATGTTTTCAGACTGCTCATTTCTATGTGGAAGACAGCAGTTCACCTCGGGTGGTCCCCAACGAAAGTATTCCTATTATTCCCATCCCGGGTAAGTGAGGCACCACTGTACCCCCAGTCGGTTGCTTTCTCTTTTGTTCTCTATTTTATGTGATGCCCGTGACAGAATATTACTGTTATGGCTGCGTGAAGCTCACCCGGTCTATGATATACTAGAATATACAGTCTAAGGTTAAGGTAATAAAAATTTTTGTCCCTTTGCTCATCTATAAAGTAAAATCCTCGTTGAAGAAACAAATACCTTTGGGACAGCATCACCATTAGCAAAGAGCCACAGTAGTGCAGTAGAGAATCTAACAATTTTAAATCACAAATTGTGAACATATTGTCAAAGGTGAGTTTCCCTGCAAGATTCTATACTCGGTTCGTCTTTTAGGGTAATGGACACTTTGGTAATGATATTTGTGGGAAAGTCTAGGGTGGTTACCAGACTGCTCTGCTGCAGCACGAGCCTTGAACAGTTACAGTGTGAGGGATGGTTGGTAGGACAGACTGTCCTCAGTGCAAGCAAATGCTGCAGACACTTGGAAGCTCGGAAGGGGACTGCCTGTCAGAAGTAGGATGTACAGTTTAAAGATCTCAACCACCATTTATGTTAGCATCCTTTTCCTGTTGTCAGATTGTCAGATATGAACTTTGTACTGCTGAGTTTTGCTCTCTCTCTCTCTCTCTCTCTCTCTCTCTCTCTGTGTGTGTGTGTGTGTGTGTGTGTGTGTGTGAGTGTGTGTGTGTGTGTGAATACAGATGCTGGTATCTTATGCAGAAACTACTTTTAATAGTGCTATCCCCGCATTCTAATAGTCTGATGGAGTGCTTGCTTGCCAGCTAATCTATTTTTCTGAGATCATTTTAACTTGCATGGGAACTATGTAAGGACAAATGGACCTATTCTCAGGGCTATAATTCTACCTACCACACAGTAGGCAATTTTAAGCTATTAGGTGGATTCATGAATGTCAGGAAAACATTTAAAAATTCACAAAAGCCATTGTATGCAGCCCAGGGTTACATTCTCTGGCTATCAAAAAGAAATTTGTTTGCAGAGTTATCACTAGGTATGATTATAGTTGGGGACTTAATTGTCCCTTTATCTGTCAATAAATGTTGTCATTAGATATTGCTGGAATTGGCTCTATTCTAGGCAGCCTTTTGTCACTAAAAGTTGTCGAAGAGACAGGAAGGGTAATAGACTGGCCCCACTGGTTCCTGCTAGACAGTCTGCTAAAGAGTTTAATGCAGGTGGAGACAGGTGCTACGGACACCCTGGGTTCTTCCTAGTAACTTTATCCTTGGTGGAGGAAATGCACCCTAATGAAGAAGTAGCAGAGAAGGGCTAACAGGCTGCATCACCATGGATGATTCATCTCCTAGTCTTGCAGGAACACTGTGTGTATCCACTTTCACCCTGGATTACCTAGGGTATGACACTGCATCAGTGAAGCCAGCTGTCAGGAAAAACTGGCATTGTCTGTTAAAATTCTCTCTGCTGTGAACCATGTCCACAGTGTGACCTGCGTCCACACACTGCTGTTTCTTCGAGTGTTCGGACTTCCCCTCAGTAGAATCCTCTCAAGATGCCACCGCAGTGCTACTTTGCTTTACCTTCGAATAGGCTTCTTAGACCAGAAGTTGCTTTAAAATGTTTTCTGGCTTGTTGGTGACCTATTTAATTACTGCATCGCACACTTAATACAAAGGCAACTCTTCAATGCATGTTTTTCTTTTTATTCTGTCTCCCTGGCTGGACCTGCATTCAAAACCCTTCTGATTTAGTTCCCTGGATAAGTTGACTCTAAGTCTGTATCCATGTATACATGGCTACTGCGCTGATTTTTGTTAAACCCTAAAGCATTAATAGAATCAGTAAGCTGTGCCAACTTTTAGAGAATATTTGATATGCAAATTATTATGGGATTTTTTTTTTTGGTTTTTTGAGACAGGGTTTCTCTGTGTAGCTTGGCTGTCTTGTAACTCACTCTGTAGATCAGGCTGGCCTTGAACTCAGAAATCTGCCTGCCTCTGCCTCCCAAGTGCTGGGATTAAAGGTATGTGTCACCACTGCCCGGCTAGGATGACTTTTTTTTTTTAACCTTTTTATTCTCATCCTTTGAAGATAGGAATTTATAGAAAGTTTTAAATTTCTAGTTATCGGTTTTACCAGTGCTAACTGGAATGCAGGAATTTGGGGTCTTGGGTGTGTTCTTCTGATGTGATATAGGAAAGACAATCCTTTCAAAGGTCTTTAAAGAATAAAGACACTCTTGCACCCCCTACCCCCATCCCCACCCCATCTCACCTAGCTTGCTGACGGTATAAATTGAAGATGGACAATGTTGGCCTGAGTAGTACACCAACTACAAGAGCATTTTCCACATGAAAGAAGTGCTTTAAGGATAGCTTCCAGTCACTGGGAAGTCACATCAGTTACTATGGCAATGGGTGTGTGTGTGTGTGTGTGTGTGTGCGTGCGTTGTTGGGGGCCAAGTTAAAGCATGAAAGCCCCAGGAGGCTGGAAAGGAGTTGATTCCAATTTTTCACTCTTGGGTTTTCAAAACTAAATGCTCCGTGGTTACCAGTTTCTTGTTATGATGGGAGCATAAAGTCTGGTTGAACGAGGCAACCCAGGGGTCAGTCACTGCGTATGCTTTGTATCTTACAAGGTATTAATATAGAGACAGAGTTCTGTCTTTCAGATCTATTAAGTTTTTGAAACAAGTTTTGAAACAAGCCTGCTAGAACCATGTTATTATTAACAATATGTATTGCACTTTAAAAAATCCGGCTATTAGATATGCTAGAACCTTCTTGGAACCCCACCAATCAAGATCCAGAGGAGAGGCTCATGAGTTTAAGGCTAACCTATACTACACAGAAAGGCATGCCCTCCCAAAGCTCCACAACAAGACTAATTTTGGGCATGTTACTCTTGGGTAGAATGCTTTCCCACATTCCTGAAGCCTGTGGCTCAGTCTTAGCATCACACAATGTTGATAATTAAAAGTAACAAAATAACTAAGCATGTGGAAGATCTCTTTGTGTGTGTGTGTGTGTGTGTGTGTGTGTGTGTGTGTGTGTGTGTAAGTATATGTGTGAATGTTTGTATGAATATATATATGTATGTGAATATGCACACATGTATGCATGTATATGCCACAGATCTCCTAGGCAAACATTCTGCCAGTGAACTGTGCTCCTTGTCAGATGCTGTTCTTTTGAAACAACAAATGTGAATAAAATTTTTATAAGTTCTTAATGAAGCATTACCAGTGTACATTGTATCAAGATTGTATTTGCTATAGTAGATTCTTTTAGACTTCTTTTGTAGATACACTTTTTAAAATTAAAAGTTAGTTCTTAAAACTAACCGGCTAAAAGCAAACACTTTTATATACAAGTGTGTTTATACAGATGTGTAACATGTCAAAATCAAATGTCCCTAAAAATGTTTTCTCCAGAAATTAGAAAACTTAACAAAATGTGGGGGCTACCCATAGCCTAGGAACCCAGAAATGATTCACACCATCCCTGCAGTTAAAATACAGCCTAATAATTGGAAGGTCACCAGCTTCAGCTGGGTGCCAGCATATAAAAGGATTTATATATGTTGTTTAAAACCCTTGGGATTAAATCAACCTTGTTGGTATATTTTATTCATACGAAAATTATCTCCAAAGGAGATTCATTGGCCTTTTGACTATAATGAACGCCTTTCTTTGTTGACTTCATTGTGTCATAAATGAAAAGATTTCTTTTATGTCAAGAAATAAAGTACTCTCATCTCCAAATGCTCCTTACATCCCAAGTTTGATTGAAACAAAAATCTACTTATTGTGCTGTAACTTGAGAACTACAATCTTGATAGCATTCTTTTGTGTTTATTTTATCTTCCTATGTTGACCTGGACCAATCCTAGAGGCCTGAAATTGGACTCTGGGATGCTAGACAGGCAGTCAGAAGGAAACTAGGCTCTTGGGATTGAGGTCTATCTACTAGAGATGTGCTTATGAGGACCAGATCCTGTGTCAGTGGGAAGAGTGGGGAAGCATTTGAGCAGCAGGGAAGTGGAGTCCTGTACTAGAGTTGTGTATGTTCTCCCTGCCTGTATGCAGAGTCAGCTGGAATTTGGGATAAGGTTTAAAAATTTGCTGAGGGTTAAGTGAACCGTACACAAGGATTTTTTTTTTAACAGAGTGGGTGACCTAAGGATGTCTGAAATGGTAATTCTACTTTTTTTTATAAACATGCCCATCCACATCCCAAATCAGCAAGAGGGATATTTTCTTGAATAGATCTTTATCCAGCAGACTCAGCAGCTAGCACCTTGGCATCAACAAGGCCACCAGTGATCCAATGTAAGCTTTTCAGGCAGTGAAGCAGGCATATCATTTTGATTTTGTTGTTGTTGTGGGAAAATTCCGTTCAAATGCCAGGTCTGTACTAAAAGCGAACCTGGCTCTGGAAGCGGCCTGGTCCCGGCATAGGGCTGATAGACACTGGGCAAGTGCCTTCATTTTCCTAGATCATGTGATTTCTCCCCTGGGTTATATGGTACAGGGAGAGCAAGTAGTACCTAATGACAACTCACGGCTATCATATAGTCACCAAATGCCAAGCATCTTTCAAGTCCTCACTTGATGTCTCTGATAGCACTCAGTGAACTAGGCGTTGTCATTGCTGTCATTTCCCCCTAGATGTTCCAGGCAGTCTCAAAGAGGCTGCCATAGCCCAGGCAACATGGCTTTGACTTTTCTGCTCATCCTATTGAGTGTCCATGCCTGATTGGTAGAAGCTGTTGATTAGACAGGACTGATAAATAGAACATAATTCTCCTGATGGCTGGGTAAGATGGTTGGGGCTAGCCTTTGCTATTGATTTTTTTTTTCTCTGTAGTGTCAAACCATAGATAACAGCAAGAAAGTTAACCTTTTCTCTTTTTATCAGATTTTCCTTAAGATTAAGAGAGACATTAAATCTGGCATGGATAGAGTAGATTGGAGAAGCCTAAGGTATTGGGAAGTTACTGCTTATCATTCTAAAGATGCAAGGACTTACTGTGGATCTGTGAAGGGGACTTTCTTTCTGTTCAGATGCATTGGTCCTTACTGCTAGCAGTGGCATGTGAGCTCACCGTTATCTAAGCTTTGATGCCTTCTTCTGAGTAAAAGTTGCTTTCTTCCCTCTATCCTCTAATGCCCTGCTGTTGGCACCTACAAGTCAGAGACTAAGATGGGGTCTTCTTGTGGATTAGTCCACATGAAAGGACTGCCATTTTCGTGGTGTAATTCTTCATCACAGAAAGCTAAACCTTTGGAGCTAAGAATGAATGATCATATTTGATAACAGAAGTTCACACTTTGGATTCTGATTCTTAGCTGATTATATCAAACATTTTTATATTTACAATCAAGGGCTTTAGTGATAACTCGAGGTGGCCTCATTTTCACCTAACAGATATTCTATAGCAGAAAATTCTGCAAATGAGAATCCTGGCACAGAGTGACCATTATTTGTCAGTGTAATCAAGGTATTCTGCTCAATGCCATGTTCTTCTTTTAACCTCTTCTAACTTTAAGAATGAAGACAGTACATAGCAGCCCAGGCTCTGAGTTCACCAAAGCTCAGCCCAGCCATTCACTTTAGCTAAGTGGCCTCAAGTGTCCTTATATGTATCACAAAGATATTTCTGTTCCCTGGTTCTTGTAAAGAAGAGTGCATTCAAAGTGTCATCATAGGCTTTGACAACCAGGACAGGCTTAATGATGTCTCTCTTTGAATTATACCAACTCCATCTTTATTCTGTTTCCCCATCTATCCTAGTAATTGACTTCTAAGTCTAGAGTTTATGCAGAACATGCCTTCAGTTCTAGCCTGCCCCTTTTCCTCATGCTTCTGCAATCATTACATCAGTGGTTTCCCGATCACACCCAGCATGTTCGTGGCAACAGCAATATTCAATATACAGATGACATCCTGGTTTTTCCCTCACTTTCTTATGTCGGTTTGAGATCTGACACAAATGTTGCCCATGAGCAGGGACCATCTTCATAATATCTGTCTGATCCTGAGTGCCCAGTCAGTGATTTATACAACTGTTACCCACTGGGAGACATAAAGGTTGAGTTGGTCCTGAGTTAGAACACACTCTTATGGATCAACACTCAACTTTTTGTGCCATACCCATCTGTGATGGCTAATCTTGGTGGTCAACTTGACACATCCTGGAAAAGGGGGACCCTCAGTTGAAGAATTGCCTTCACCTGATTAGCCTATGGGCACATCTGTGAAGCATTTTCTTGATTGCCAATTGATGTAGACGGCCTTAACCCATTGTAGATCCCCTAGGCATGCAGGCCAGGGCAGTATAAGGAAACCTGGAGCAAACTAGTAAGCAGCGCTTCTTTATGCTTTCTGCTCCAGATTCCCTCTTGAGCTCTTGCCTTGGCTCCCTTCCTTTCCTCTCCAAGATGCCTTTAGCCAGAGTGTTTCATCAGAGCAACATGAAACCAAACTAGAACACCATCCTTCACTTCATCTTTAAGAAATTGTTTTCTTGTAAGAGGAGGAGGCTCGTATTACTTATACCAGGGCACATTTTGATACACAGTGGATGTAAGCAAAGCAATGGTCATTAATTGGTTCTGCTATTATCTGTAATCTAACTTTTTTGGAACAAAATAACATCTTGTAGATAGACATTTTCCTACACCAAGTGAGATCTCTCCAAGTCAAAATCATTGATAAAACTTACTAGAAAAATTATCTGAGAAATAGTTAACCAGGACTTCTCATTTATTGCTGTGTTGTATTTATCTTATGACAGAAAAGTTATAGGACCCCAGTCGTGTTTATCTTGAGTGAAGGACAAGTGATATGCTATCTGGGCAGTTAGCAGCAGGCTATATAGCATGCCTCTGTGTGCACATCTGCCCATGTGGTGCTCAAATGATGGTTTTGATAGTATCCAGGAATCCAGAAGGTATGGATTGGGTATGGCTTAGTTTCCTTAGATAAAAATGCAAATGAAAGATATAGTACATCATGTGTTTCCATGATGACCATACTAAGTGCTACTTAAGTTTACTGCACACCATCATGAGTTAACAAGCAGTTTGAGTTTTGCAGTTGATCACACTCTAGAAGAAAAGGAGTTTACTATGAACTTGAAAGCATTTCTTTTCAGACTTGCCATGGTCTGTGACCTTCAAATGCCATGTTTTTTTTTTTTGTTGTTGTTGTTGTTTACCTTAGCATCTTGATGTCTTGAAACATTTTATGTTACCCATGAAATATCTGAATATAACAAACTTTTTTTTTCCATTTTGAACCAAGCTCCATGTCCTTCATCCCAGTGCCATAAATTTCTGGGACTTAGAAATTCCAAACAGTGATCATAGAATAAAATATTGGTGTCACCCAATTATTAACTGTGTTACTCTGTCCTTGAGAACTGTTATAAAGTCCAAAGATGTGTTTATCCTTGGACACTTACATTTTTGAGATTTCCCCAACTTTGTGCATATTAATCCTTTTCTCAGTCAGCTGGAGGACCTCTCATTACCATATGACTCTTGTTATAAAATTCACTTACTTCTAAACATCTTAAGTGATCAGATAATTTTGGAAACTTTTCTTGAATAGCATTCTGCTAAATATTCTGGGCAAACATTTTGGCTCTTCATAGTTTGCTAATGCTGGTTAGATCGTGGAAGCTATAGATTTCTTGGGCGTACAAAGTGATTGCATATTCATGAACATATTCAATCCTGAAATATTTGTAAATAACTTGGCAATTTTTTTTCATAGAGTTTACTATTAAAGTGATTAGGGCTTTAATTGTTCACACGGAGATAATCTGTGTTTGCAGAGTACCAGCAATTCTGTTTAAATAATGTTGCAATGCTGAGTTACTTAGATTATGGACATATAAATCACCTTTCTTAAACAAAGTATAAGAGTTGCTATTTTCCACTGAAGAATGATTCAAGTTTGAAAATGTCAATAGATGCAAAAAGCCACCCTAGAGCATTGCTCTCTCAAAAGGAAGTGGAGAAAGAATGACAGAGTCAATGTTAACTGTCACCAGATGAAGAGAAATCAGATTGTCAGGCCTGCATCTATAAAATTCTTGCCAAAGTAGGACCTCGTTTACACATACAGATCTTCATACCCTTTGCTAAGAAAAGCATCTGCGGCAGTTTAGATGTTTGTGCGTTTGCCAAAGATCTTTCACTCTGAATAAAGTAAATGTCATGTCTGTTGTTTATCTCAAATTCAGCCGAATATTTTTTAAAGGAAATATTTTCGGGGGAGGGCTGAGGGAGGCGGAGTTCCGAGTGGCTGTGAGGGGGTGGGTGTGGCCATTTAGCAGAAACAGTCAGGGATCAGACTGGCTCTCTGTAAATAATCTAAAACATGCATTAGGTTCCTTTCAAAGTGACGAAACAAACTGGGGTGTGTGGAGTGTTCCAGAATCTATACCTAGGCTGTCATCACACACACATACACACACACACACACACAAAATCCAGTTAATTCTATCAGATTGATTATTTGGCACCATATAGACACAGCTGCCTTGAGCTAAAATTCTGAACACTTAAAGATAGATGGCTTGTACAGCTGGTACAAGGGCATCTATCTGAGTGAAAAAGATCAAGTAGACTTCAGAGACTTTGAGTAAATGTAAGTGCTGCATGTTCAAGCCCCAAACATTGAATAACAACTAAAAATTTTAAAACCTATGAATTAGCAAAGATTCTTGGCAAAAGAATACCCTTGATAAAACCAGAATTTTATGCAAGAGTATGATGTATGCCCTTAACTTTGTAAATTGTCTTCAAAATAAGAGTAAAAAAAGTATATAGATAAATATATAAAGTATATAGATAAGTCATTTTTGAAATGACTTATTTAGCCTGCTGCTAAGCATCACGGTCCTAACTAGACCTTGATGTAAAATGAAGTCTAAGACCTTTCCTCAGAAACGTATTTCACTTGATACAATTTTATGATTTTTTGGCAGATATTTATCTTAAGTCTGATTTGCTTTCTAAATGTCATTTGTTTTATGAGTGTATTCTGTGTGATCCTGAGTATTATTTTATTCCTCCAGATGACATGGAAGCCATTCCTGTCAAACAGTTTGGTAAACACATCGGTGAGCTCTATTCCAATAGCCAGCACGGGTTCTCAGAAGATTTTGAGGTATGTCTCAAAACTGAAAACTAATTTCTAGAAAGCTTATTTTTATCTCATAAGAATTTTTGAAAGCATGAACTGCATTTATTCTAAGATTCTCGGGACAATAACTCTGCCAACTGGAGATGTCTCTCTCTTTCTACTGATGTTCTTGCAAACATTTCCCCAAGAAGATGCAGAGAGAGGGAGTTGGCTTCAGATGTTCTGCATGTATAGGTCTGTGGAAGATCAGGCATACTGGTTGAGGGAAGGACAGTCTGTGAGGATGAGTTCTCTGGTTCTTAAATCTTAGGAGGAGCACAGTCACACTGCCAAGCTCCCTGATTCCATGTCATTTCTGGGATGTACATGGTATCGTAGAGACAGGAGGTTTGGCATCAAAGAAAGTGCTGGCTCTGCCAGAAGTGAGCTTCCTAAGTTCTTGGGCCAATCACTTCATCTCTGATCCCCACTTTCCTCATCCTTAAAAATGGTGCTAATGTCACCCACATCATAAAGTTGTTAGGCTAAAAAATAAACATCTAGAAAGTGCTGGATTAATTATTAATTGACTGTTGTTGTTTTCGTGAGTATTAATCCTTGAAGAGGCGATGTGGGTTAACACAGCCTTCTGATTTTAAGAGCTGGTGTGTAGGAAACAAGGTAGAGAAATGGCGGGTCCCTCGCTGCCAGCTCTGGGTCCCGTGCCAGTTCAGCAGTGACAGGGTGTCAATGAGGAGCTATTAAACAGACTGCCCTTTTCTTCACTGAAGCGCATCCCTGGCAGCAGGGCCTGTGTGGAGCAGGGCAGGCTTTCATGGCAGCTCAGCTGTCTTCTAGCTGTAGGGGTGAGTGGATTTCTCGTTCCATTTCTATAGTGTAATGGAAATGACGGTAAAGATCATTTCTCACCCCACCTCTTCTTGCACAATTGGATATAGGGCTCAAATAAAGGAATGGGAAGTCAGCACTTGGGGACCATGAAGGACACATACAGCTAGGAAGTGCAATTATCTTGCATGAACAATGAGAAAATGGGACCAGAGCCCCTGTCTCTATGCAAATTTGGAAACCCCAAGGGCCATCAGAAAGGCAATTATATTGACATCCCAGGTTAAATTAAGTTTTTCTCTGAGGTTTTTTTTGTTGTTAGTTTTGTTCTGTTTTTGTTTTGTTTTGTTGTTTAGTTTGGATTTAGATTTTTATTGGAAACAGTGATAGCAACAGTGGTAGAGAGAAAGAACTTGGCTTTTGTGGAATGAACAAATGCATGTCAAGTATTTAATGCTGCTATTGTATGCTGACCTCAAAAGGTGCCTGTTCTATGACAAAGAACATGGCTTAAGTCAAACATTTTGTATTCATGAGGACAGCAAATGTGTGTGCTGTTAAAGTGATTTAGTTCAATTGACTGTTGGCTGGATGACTGACCACCAATATTGAGGCGTTTAACCATGTTGATGGTATTCAGGACAAACATTTATCCTCTAGAGAACAGAATTTGATCAGGATGATCAAATGCACCTCCGGTTTCTCAATTATTTATGGTTTGAGACCCCAGTGCTATTCATCACAGCTGGTTTTGACACCATTTAATTATTCAAAATAATCAGCTACACCTCTGTATACTTGATCTGACTTAAAGATGGGCTCGGCCGTATCAAAATCATGCCTGGGAACAAATCCTGGGCATTTATTTGTGTCCTATTTCTATCCTAGAAATATTAATACTGTGGGTTAACGGTTAACTCACCTAGCATCAGTACTGTGGGCTGGTAGTTAGTGCCAGTTGGCGGGGGAAGCTAAGCAGAAACACCCACTATACCTCTTATTAGTGTCTCCTGACTCCACCTGGGGAAACTGAAAGCTGAGTTACTTCAAATCAGAAGAATTCTTCTGGAAAAGAATAGTAAAGCAGAGACATAGAGTGGACAATGATGAGACCCAATATACTGTGGCCTTTAAAATTTACCAAAGCTTTGAAGGATTCTTAAACAAACACATTTTCCATTTCAGTAACCTTGCTAAAAGGGAAAGGTAGTAAGAAGCCATGTGAGAGAGTAAGGCTATTTTATACGCAGAGAGAGTAGCTAACCATGTAAAGAAGGGCCAAAAAAGAGATTTTGTGTAATAGGAAGAGTAACTAATTAGAATGAACCCACTAGTATGGTCACAGAGTATAAGCTCATCAGCAGATTTCCCTCCACTGTGAGGAACAACCACGGCCAGCTTCCTTAGCGCGGTGTATTGTTTACTGTGGTGTATTACATCACTCATTTCTTTGATCTCACTTCTCAATGACCTCATTGTAAAGTTGAAAAAACTTTATCCAGAAGAAAACGAAGATATTAGGTGGCCAGGTTTTGAAATGGCAGCAGCAGGGGATTGAGGCCTTTGCTGTCAAACTCCAAGCCATTTGGTGAACCCCAGTATCCTCCAGACTTGTGAAAGTCCTGTCCTGTAATGAGCTGGAGTCAAGAAAAATAAACAAGGTTGTGCCTGACTGTCATGTATCTGTGCCTTAGCAAAAAATAAAATGGGGTGGAGGTGTTTGGGGCTCTCTCCTACATGTGTAGGTAAGGATGGAGGTGTTTGGGGCCCTCTCCTACATGTGTAGGTAAGGATGGAGGTGTTTGGGGCCCTCTCCTACATGTGTAGGTAAGGATGGAGGTGTTTGGGGCCCTCTCCTACATGTGTAGGTAAGAAGTACATGATCTTTCTGTTACAAAAACCTTTTCAGATGCAAATGTGGCTTACAGAAATCCTACTCAACATCTAAACAGAAGCCTCTCATTATCAAATCTCTGATCTTTGTAAGAATAACCCCTCAGGCTTGGAGTTAGTGAGGCCAGGTACAATAAGTGAGTATCAACTAATCCTTGTCTATGTGCAAGGTGCAGAGATGAACTAGAATCCTCGCCCTACAGAGTTCCATTTGGTGGTGCTGGGAGGAGACTAGAGAGAAATAACAAAGAAATAGGCTAAAACAAACCAGAGCCCTAGCACTTCATGAGGCTCTCCAGTTGTGTCGGGAGAGAGGCCTTGTGAGTTTTAACTGGCTATTTCAGTGCTGGCTCTCTTTGTCTTATCTGGTTTTTAAATCTTGGGATTAAAAAACTGTCATATTTTAAGAATGCTGTTGCTGGGGAGGGGGTTGGGAACAGCCCACTTGAGTAACATAGTGTCTTTGTCTAGAGGTAAAGCTGAAAACCAGTGTTTCATCTTTACCAGATAAATTGTGAACAGTCTCCAAAGCTGGGGAATTACACCTCTCAAAGATTCTCCAGCCTGTGCAAATCATAGTGTGTCTCATCTTAGGCTAGTGTCTCCCGGTTCCGTTCTCCTGGCTACCTGAACTGACTTGCTCACTGGGCTTCCTGGAGAGTGCCTTTCCCAGAGTGGCTTGATTTTGTTTTTGTTTTAATATCAAAAACCTCTTCTCCCCCCAATCATAAAGTGGAAGGCTTCTAAAGTACAGCTAATACACGGGGGCTAGAGGTATCAGAAGTTTAAAGGCTGGACATGGAAATGAGGCCAGAGGTCCATGGCCCTTGCTATAATCCTTTGGGGATGGACTCTGCTCCAATTAACTACTGGGCTAAATGTGGACTGGTTGCTCATCTTAAGTCAAAAACATAAAGCTTGTCCACCTGAGCCCATGCACTGAGGGACTAGTGGCCCCATGGTTTTGTGTCACGAATGGAGACTTCAGTGAGTGCTACTGATGTGGAAATCCCTGGAAAAAGATGTCATACTCCACAAAGACTGGGGGGTGGGGGGTGGCAGAAGCTGACCCTGGAGGAGCTTCTGAACATATGGCAGACCATATTTGGTCTTGAATGTTAAAGAAATGTGTGTTTGTCTGTCTGTCTATCTGTCTGTCTCTTTGTTTGTTTGTTTGGGTTAGGTTGGATTGGGTTGGATTGGGTTGGATTGGGTTGGGTTTGGTTTGTTTTCTCAAGACAGGGTTTTTCTGTGTAGCCCTGGCTGTCCTGGAATTCACTGTACAGACCAGGCTGGCCTTGAACTCAGAGATCCACCTACCTCTGCCTCTCTAGTACTGAGATTAAAGGTGTGTGTCACCACCACCTGGCTTAGAAATTCGTTTTAAATTCTTATCAAGAAAAGTAACTGTTTAAGTAAAGCCTTTTATAAAAGGGGTTGGACAATTTTATTAAACTTTATGACATTGTGTCTGAAAAGAATTTTATTTCCTAGACGAGCTGTGGAATAATAGAACAGGGCAGCTGCTGGGAGCAAAGACCATGGATTTGAATAGTGGGGGTGGAACAATGAATGGTGGTAAAGGACTATGGGGAACCATGCTGCCTTTCTGAAGAGCACAGATTTAAAGCTGTCTGAGATGAGAACAGGAGCTGATAGAAGATAAGAATCTGAAAGGGTGGTAAAGGAATTCTACAGGTTCCTGCATTGGAAGGAAGTCAGATGTAATGGCCAAGGTCAAGATGGTAAAGTCATAGCTTAGCAAATCTCTGTTGAGGATCAGTTCTCTGTTGGATTTCAACGGCTCTGGACTAGTCATGACCTAATAATGCATTGCACTGTCTGTATGTTAGTCCACTTAACACATCAGGTCCAAAGGATTTTCTCCCAGAGTTCTTTATTGGGTTATCTGAAAGATATGTAGGTAGTATTTGTTTGAATGGTGCCACAGAAAGGTAGACTAGCAGGCCTTCCCATGCCCTCTAGATGGCCTCTCCCCCGCAACAACTCCAAGCAGAAGGAGATTGAACTCAGTACATCTCCCGAAGAATTCTGCCAGTAGTAAATGATAGTATTTTCATGTCTTATTATTAACTTAATGTTTTTCCTTTTAATCCCACTATTTTCTCTTGGCCCTCCCTGTGGTGTGTATCTATCAATATTCAGAATATCTACTTTTAGAATTCTAGATTTGTTATATAGACAATAAAGTACAAACAAGCCTAACCTTAAAATTCTCATCAAAGTACTAACTAAATAGTTTCCTGTGCACACACCATCAGCCAGGGTCACTTTAAAAGGATGTAGTACCTATTAAAATCACATTATCTTTGAAATACCAATTCTGATAGAGAACAGCCACTCCAGGATCACACGATATTATCAGCATCTGAATCAGCCAGGCCACACGGCAAGGAGTCACAGGTGATATTATTATTCATAAAGCAAAATCTAAAGGCCTTAGTCAAACCCACCAGTTCTAATAAAAGCAGACCTAGGATTACTTACGATTCTTTATGTCATTCACATAATTGGAAATAGGCAATAGAGAGAACAACTCAGACCAGGGGTTTTAGAAAACAAAAAACGATTTGATTGGCTGCCTTAAATGACGGCTTTATAAATGCAGCCCTAGTCAATTGCAGTTTATTGTAGCAGAGGCCCAGCTCTGTCCATGGCTAGGGTAGTCAGATCCATAGAACAGGGGAGAGAAGAAAAAAATCAATAGACAATGGATCTCAAAGCAAAGAACTCAAGGCTAAGATCTCTCAGTATGAAATGTCTGACCATCTCTGCTTTAAAGGGTGCCTGCCAAAAAGGATGGCCTTCCCCGAGCAGCTGCAGCAGGGTGCTGACTTGTCTCTGGGGTTTGTGTAGAGAGTGATGCAATTTAAGATGCAAAGCCATTTGTGAAATGTTTTGCCTTAAACTGCCCTCAAGCTTTTAGAGCAATTCCAGAAAGCAAGTCCCAGTATTCTCAAGAATTAGCATTGCTGTGTTTTGGCCAGTGTTGAGATAGTAGTCTCTCAATCTTGTACATATACTTTTTTTTTTCATTTTAGAAAAAAAGAGCCAAAGGCAACCCTATGGCCCTTTAAGCCACTGTTTATAAAACTGAGTCATACACTAGAATAGAACAAAAGATAGCAGAATCTATCACACTTAGTAGGGGTAAGAAACAGGTAAGAATCACAAAAACAAAACACTCCCACATTGATGCCTACAGGGTCTTTTCTTTAGTGATAGCTGGGATGATCTACAGTTATGAAAAACTGAATATAGGCTTCCAGGTATTGGAAACTCAATAATATGGTTCCCTTGAAAAGATCACAACCCTTTATATCTTGTTATTTTACCTCAGAGATGCTCCTTGTGGACAAAGGGCTCCTCCCTAGGAAGTACTTTGTGGTTCTCTAAGACGATCGGTGTTGATCTTGCTGTTAACTGCATGGATGCTATATGGAGCTGCTTTGTGAAACTAAATTGTCTGCCATATGTCAAACATTCCCCTGGTGATCTCATGCTGTTGTTCCTGGTCATAGCAGCAGCTACGCACTGCTAATGACTTCCTTATTGGTTAGCTTGGTGTCTCTTTGTGTTGGACACATTCAGGGCACACGAATTTGCTTTTCAGCCACCTTATATTGGGCCAATAGATGTTTATATCTGGGGCTGGGGTAGTGAAGCAGTCTTGCTCCTGACACCACTGTGTTTCTAACGAAAGTTCAGTTGACTAAAACTCGAGTTCACAAACAGTTAATCAAGGCCAACTGTATCTGAGCCAGTCAAGAGAATTAGTTGGGCTAAACATGACTGTTATTTCAAACAGACTTTTTAGCTTGTGGAGTTCTGTCTGTGAAACGAGGCCAGGCAGTCTACAAGCACATTGCAAATCCTGGTGTATTGTCCCTCTTGGAAGTTCCCGTGCATCCTGTAAGACTCCAGTGAATTGCCATGTCCTATTTTAAGCCTCCCTCGGTTCCTCTATTTTTATTCCCATATTTTTTTCCTCAGTCCTCTTCTCTGTTGATCACATTTGGCTAACAGTCTTTTTTTTTCCTTATAGACTATGATTTATTTAAAAAGCGATTCTTTTGTAACTCAGACTCTAAAGGAGATATTGTTTGGTACTACCCAAATACCAGGTCAAAAGTGAATGAATGAAGCCAAGTTCACATTGTCCCCATGCCTGCTATGGTTACAGCAATGCTCAGACCTGATTGAGATAGAGGACACAATGGCCCTGTCGGGGCTGAGTAGACCCTTCGCCTCTGGCTCTCTATAGCTGTATCTGTAGGTATGGGTGTGTGCATAGAGGACGGAGGAGTCATACCACATAAGATGACGTCAGATAATGAGAACTACAACATTAGGTGGTTTCACCATAATAGCAGTATACTTAGACAAACCTAGACAGACTAGGCAAGTCACTCCACACGAACTTGTGATGTAGTCGAGATACATGGGAAACATGCGTACATGAAATTGTTTCCAGTATAAAGGACATTTTGTTTTACAGGACTGCATAATGAATCTCAGGGTTCTTATAAAATGACAATATTAATTTTTGTCCTCTGTGTAATGTGCTGCACCTTATATGATTGGTAGTGCTCTAGGTTCATTTCAACAAATGGATTAATGTGTGCATTAAGATACACTCTAGCTTCCCTGGCACTAGGCCCTGAGCATTCTTCAGCTACAGTGTGGTCTTAGAGAACTACTGTCATGTATGTAGCTGTGCTGATAGCATGTTGCATGATGCACGGTGGCAGTTTCTATTGATTTCTAGTGTGTCTAAAGCCTTGTTTTTTTTTCATCAGGAAGTCCAGCGCTGTACAGCTGATATGAACATCACTGCAGAACACTCCAATCATCCAGACAACAAGCACAAAAACAGATACATCAACATTTTAGCATGTGAGTAATAACCTTTAGATTACCTTCTTCTGTAAGGAAAATTAAGTCTTCATGCTGCATCAAAAGCCAGACAGAACCAGAGTGCTGAAAAAGGCTGGCAATTGAAAGCTAGTTTATCACGTGGTCTATGCAGTGTGGGGGTGTTTTCTGCCTGTGTGATAGGATGAAGTGAGAGCTGACAGATGCACATCCCTAACGATTACCTGGATGGCTAGGATTGTGTGGTACTTTTTTATGTGCTCACTGACCATCTGTACATCTTCTTGGGAAAAAGTCTTTTCTCATCTTTAACTCTTCCACATTTTCTTAGCTGAATTTTATCTCTTTACTGTTGAACTTTATATATTGTGGGGTTCCCTACATTCTGCTCATTCTTTGCCATTTCTTAATGGTGCCCTCTAAAACAACTCTTCAACAGTCTGTCAACATCCAGCCTAACCTGTTTTTTATTGTTGGTGCTGTTTTTAAGATCATATCTTAGAAAGGAAGACCATACCAAGTTTACTCTTGTATTTTTGTCTTTAGAGTTTTGTGGGTTTAGTATTCTTGTTTAGGTCGTTGATCCACTGGGATTAATTTTTTTTTTATGTGTTCTGTATCTACTTACTATGGCTTAAGATTTAAAGAATACTCCCTCATTGAATTGGTTTAGCACTTTTATTGACAGTCATCTTACTGTAAGGTAATGAGTTACTCCTGATCCTGGATTTTATTTCCGATGTCTGTGTGGGTTCCTTTGCCAACACCACACTGCTGTAATTATTGGCAGCTTTGTGGCAAAGTTTGAAATTGGAAACTAAGATTCTCCTGTTCATGCTGATTTAGCCTTTTGCATTTCCGTATGAATTTTAGCACCAACTAGATTCTTACTACATGATACTGAGCCAGGGTTCCGACAAGGACTGTACTGAACGTGAGATTAAATCCAGAACCACTGCCATTTTAATACTATCTTTGGGCTGTAGAAGTGAGTGTCCTTCTACTTAGGTCTTGTTTCTTTCAACTGTGGTTTAAACTTGTGTTGCGTAAGCATTTGCTTCTTTTGGGAAGAGTATTCCTGTGTTATTGTTTTCTGAGATGTATTTATAAGCATGGGCATTTCCCTGCATGGATGTCTGTGCACCATGTACATGAAGTGCCCACAGAGACCACAAGAGAGCATCAGATCCTCTTGGAACTGAAGTCACAGACAGGTGTTAGCTGCCTTGTGGATACTTAGAATGAAACCCCAGTCCTCTGCAAAGACAGAAAGTACTCTCAGCCATTACAGAATCCCTCTACCCAGCCTCACTTCATTCTTTCTGATGCTTGTTGCAAATGAAGATGTTCAGTGTCAAGAAGTACAGGTGATTTTTATATGTTGGTTGTAGTTCATGCAGCTCTATCTGGCCCATTCATTCTAAAATAGAATTCTTGTGAAGTCCTTTGGGCTTCTGGATATTGGATCATATTGTCTATGAATAGAGATCATTTTATTTGTCAAGAACGACAGGTTGGTTTTGAGTAAGTACTGTTGGTTTCGTTTGTATGAATGGGTAAAGAGAAGGTGAAAAGGAGCAGGAAAAGTCTTTTCTTCCCCTCCTAGGCTTTGGGTGGATCAGGGTGACCAGTATTTGTTGGCTGATCCAATCAGGAGTTCTCATCCTTTGAATGTGAGCCTTTGCCCATAAACATACCTTCTTACCATGAGTCTGGCAAGGGCACATTACATCATTCTTTCCACACAGCAACCAGAAAGTACATGTAAAATGGGACAAAAAAAAAATCAATGCATCATTTGTATAATTCATACAGAAATCATGTCATTTATTGAGACAGAGCCCCTCTGTGAAATCCTGTCTAGCTTAGAACTTGCTATGTTACCTAGGCTGGTTTTGAACTCACAAAGATCTACCTGCTTCTGCCCCCATGATTAAAAGTGCCACCATTATTACCATTACCCAGCTGGAAGTATTTTGCTGAAAGATTGTTGTCATCTCTGTTTCTCAGAAGCTGAGTTCTTGTAGCCACTCCTATGCTGTGCACATTGCCTGTCATGTACATCTCCCCCTTTGTTCATGACTTTATATAGCAAAGGACACCAAAGCATTGTCACATTAACCAGTACACCCAGATCCTGAGTGTGCCAGAATCACAATATAGGCAAAGCTCTGGTTCTTTCCAATCCCTTGGTTCTGAGAAAGTGGCTGGAATCCATTCTTACAGGGCAGGGAAACACCCCACAGACATGGGCATCATAGAAAATCAACTTATAAAAAAACATTTAAACTTTTTTTCATACAATACATTTTGATCATATTCTTCCCCTTCCCTCAACTCTTCCCAACATCCAAACTCATGAATTCTTATTCATGTTTGCATTCTCATCCCTCCCCCACCCCCATTTACAGTACTGGGGGAGTGAAGGACTTGATAATCAAAGTCTTTGAGTCTGGTTAGGAAACAGAAAATGAAATTTTGGAGGATTGCAGAATTTCCAGCAGTTTTATAAAAACTAGTAAAAGCCATGATTTTACCCCTTGGGACCTGTCTGGAGTAGCAACAGCTGAGCAATGGTGGGATGGCCCTGAAGCTGTGCTTGGTAGCTGCTTGTCTTGGCACCAGGTCACCTTGAGGTAAGGATGCTGCTGGCTGCTGCTGTTTTCAGTCACATTTTTGTTTTGTCTTTTCTTCTCTGTAGATGATCACAGTAGGGTGAAGTTAAGACCTTTACCAGGAAAGGACTCTAAGCACAGTGACTACATTAATGCAAACTACGTCGACGTAAGTCAGAAACATTCTTAACCCTGTTTTAGAAAATGAAAGACTGCAGCAGAGGTAGTTGGGTTTATTTTAGCAGCACACACAGAAATGTCACTGAGAACACAGCCTGTTCGGTGTGGAGGGTACTTGAATTATTAACCAGTCTGCTGTGCTAAAACTTTGATCTCACTTTGTGCTGTGTCGTCTTTGAAGGGTTACAACAAAGCGAAAGCCTACATTGCCACACAGGGACCTTTAAAGTCCACCTTTGAAGACTTCTGGAGGATGATTTGGGAACAAAATACAGGAATCATCATCATGATCACAAATCTTGTGGAGAAAGGAAGGGTAGGAGCCTCTTGCCTCACTGTCTGTGTTTTATGAATGAATCTGAGCTAAGCACCTGCTCACTGTAGGGAAGGAAGCCGACCAGGTGCAAACAGGAGGACTTGTTCTCTCCTCGTGGGTTTGTGTTCTCTGAAAGAGCTGAGGAGTCCCGAGTGAAAATTAAATATGGTAACTCAGGCGTGTGTTAGGGCATGCATCGAGGAAAGTGAATGCATCCTGTAGTGTGGAGGTTTTTAGAGACTGTCATACCTGAGGTGAGAAACAGACTCAAAGGAAGAACAACATACAAGAAAAGGAGACAGACAGCAACCAACGGGGTCCATCGCTGGGAAATGTGGTGTAAGGAGGAAACTGAGGGGAAAGCAGAGGCAAACCCCACTGACCATCATGAAGAGGGTAGCAGAATGAGCTGTGTTTTTAACTTCTGAAGACGGTGCTGATTTAGGCTGGACTAAAGACTGCACCTCACATCCACTATCTATGGAACCCCACTTTGCTGGCTGTGACCTCAGGTGTAACACAGAGATTCCCAAGTAGACTTTGCCAAACCAGCCTAAGTAGTACTTAAAACTGTTTTATAACACATTCTGGCCAGATATATAGGGTTCCTTCTTAGGGGTCTCTCC
>NW_021621338.1:16721075-16740182 GCF_004785775.1 Grammomys surdaster | reverse complement strand
CCCTCTGTGTGTGTTGATCATAAATACTCACCCATTTCTCAGATCATGTCTGCAAACTTATCCCAAGTCATGCACTTCTTCAGAGGCCACACAGCCTTTAAGCACTTCAGCCCATGCCTTTTTTAGTTCTTTTCTAAAGGCAATAATATCTGTGTCTTAATCCTATTGTGTAAAAATGCTACCTTTTCCCTCTTTGCAGAGAAAGTGTGATCAGTATTGGCCGACAGAGAACACTGAGGAATACGGAAACATTATTGTCACACTGAAGAGCACAAAAGTACACGCCTGCTATACTGTTCGTCGTTTTTCAGTCAGAAATACAAAAGTGAAAAAGGTGTGTGCACGGTGGGTGAGCTGGGACGAATACTGCACATCGAAGGCAGACCCAAGCTTTTAGAACATTTTCACAACTTGAGGTTTTTTTGAGATAAGGTCTTGTAGAGCTCAGACTGGCCCTAACTGGCTCCATATCTAAGATTGTTGAGTTAGTCCTCCCATATGCACCACTTGAGTGCTGGATTTCAGGCCTAAACTACCATACCAGGTTCATACGGTGCTAGGAATAGAACCCAGGGCTCTGCCAACTGAACTATCCATCCCCCAAACATTTTGCCCAATATGTGCATATCCTGTGAAAGGTATTGGTGAAGTGTAGGAGACCAGTTAGGTGGCCTGATTGGCTTCTTTCCTCTCCATGAACTTGGCTTCATAAGTGTCGTCTGAGGTTGAGAACACAGTACATACAATGACGTCTATTTGTGAATTTTGTTGTTGGATAGCCTCAATGCCGTGTTTCCCAGAGTATCCCAAGGACTTCTGGCCCTACAGGATAGTTATTTAAATCTCATATTCTCCTATTCAGTAAGAATGGGAAGTGGCTGTTACATAAAGTGGACCCTCTTTTAGAAATAGACAGTGAACACAAGTGACCATGGTGTCTGAGATCATGTTTTGCCATGTGACTTAGCCATAACATTTTATTTCATAAACGAGTAGTAGCCCAAGCCTCACAATGTAGAAATGCTGCTTTCAAGTTATATCAGTTTTTACACTCTCCTGACCCACACCACACTGGAATCCCCTGTCACAATAAGAGTCACCACAGCAGTATTTGGGATCTAAATAACAGCCCAATGAGAAAGTACACTTAGGACAGCCTTGAGTCTGGCAGTTGTCTGAAGCAGGGCTATTTGGTCTTTACACAGCCAAAAGGAAACCCCACACTTACTCAGCTCTAAGGCTCCCCTATACCCTCAGGGTAACAGCCCTTCCCCCATAGAGTTATGACTACCATTAGCCACATTGTTCTAAGTCAGCAGCACCAAGTGGTCTGTAATGTTCAGCTTCTGGATGCTTCTGGCTAATCAGTAATCATTCTAAAATTCACAGAGCTCATAGGAGTCCTTTGATTATTCACAAGGGCCCAGTTGCCTTTCTTTGGTAATAGCTGGAGTGAGAGAATGCAGTAGGTGTTCTGTGAGTTGGCTCCGGAATGGAAGCCAATCTGTAAACAGTCATGTGTGAGAGAGACAGGGCAAGGTGTGGCCCTGACTCTAGAGCTTCGGATTTATTTCACCACTCGTCATTCTGTGGAATGCATGGTAGGCAGTAAGGAATCCTGCTGGGGTGATCCAGGGGAGTGGGGAGAAGAAACAAGGATGGCCAGTATGGCGGATGAAAGCAAGAGCGAGCCCAGGAGGATAGCAAGTCAGGAACAGGAGACCTTGTGGGAGACTAAGTCCAAAACCCTGGTGGTGTTGAATGTTCATTTTTGGAATGATTTTATTTTTCTTTTTTGAGCGATATGGATGTTACCATGTGACAACATGTAAGTTGATCACAAACAGGAAATAAATTAGCCCCAAACAGTAGTTTAAAGAGTGAGATCCGAGGTTGTATTTCCTGATACTTTTGTACTATTAACCATTTTGGTAACCCTAGGGGTTCAAGGTGCCTTTTTACACGTTTCTACAGGGCCAGAAGGGAAACCCCAAGGGTCGTCAGAATGAGAGGACGGTGATCCAGTATCACTACACACAGTGGCCTGACATGGGAGTTCCTGAGTACGCCCTCCCAGTCCTGACCTTTGTGAGAAGGTCATCTGCAGCCCGAATGCCAGACATGGGTCCTGTGTTGGTGCACTGCAGGTAGGGTCATCATGCAGAGAGAAACGACTGGAGGATTTGAGCCTTGTGAACTTGGCCTGTGCTCATAGCACAGAGAGAATTCCCATGGCTCAAGTCCTCTCTGAGAACCGGGGTAAGCTTGGTGCAGTTACGAATAACTTCACTTCTGTGGAATGAAAACTTCATTTGAAAAAAAGAAATCTGTAGCTTTGGGAAAAAATCTGTTTGACTGACTATCTAGTTTTTATGAAATGGTCTTACTAAGTAAGGTTCCTACTGCTATAGGGGAATTGTGGGCTCAGCCTAATAAAATTTGAACATAGACAAGAATTCCATGACAGAGATTCTAATCTTTCTCTAAATGGACTTTCTGAGGAATGCCTCTAAATAAAAATAAATAATAGTAATAATAATAATAATAATGGCATGTATAAAACAGTTCTTTTCATTTCTAACTTTTATGTGCTATATAAACTACCTCTTACAAAAACTCTTGAAAAAAATTGGTATTGTCTCTGATCTGACTGAAACAACTTTAGATGCTTGCTTAACTGCCTTTGTTATGTTTTATCTATGATTGCCTCCATGGCTTGTCCCCTGCTTTAGCATTCAAGTTATTCTGTAGCTAATGTTGCATGGCTGTTTAGGATTTTCTGAGCACTTCCGTGGGACTGTTCTTATGTTTTCACAAAGTACGATGTTTGCGGGAGCTGAGATGTGGCCTATGTTTACAGTCTTAAGAAAAATCTACCTTCTAATCCATTCTGCACCCAGCAGTGGAAATCCATCTGTCAATCCATCTGGGTATTGTGCTGGATGAGGAACCTCCTGGAAGCATTCTGCAAAACCAAGCTTGCCATGTGATACTAGATAGTTCACATCTTGAATAGCTTTTAAAACAAGAATTAAGAAAATAACTACGAAAAGTTGAATATTTTGGATATACCATTCTCCTCCTCTACTAAAGGAAAATAAATGCCCCTTTTAGTAGGATTTTAGAACATTAGTTGCTTTTTTGGTTGCATGAGCCAGAGGCAGGCTGGGAGAGTTATACCAAAAAGGATTTAGTACAAGAGCCAAAGAACCATGGGCAAGAGAGAGCAGCCTGCCCAGGCCTCAGGTGCCTGCTTCTGCTGTGAAGATGGTTACTGCGAGATACCTCCAGCCTCATGCCTTGGTTTGAGCTACAGGAAAGCCAAGAAAGCAGCTGTGGCAGATTTTTTATCCTACAGTTTAAAAAAAAAAAAAAAAGCCTTCTGTGTTCTTCCTCAAGTCTAGATGGTGGGAAGTGTTCAGGTTATCTCTATGAAGAGCCTATGTCATTTCTAGTAGGCTGTCTGGGGAATGGGCTGTTTCTTAGTTCATGAGCATTTGCATTGTATTTTGGAAGGGATGCTATTGGCTAATGGTACAAGCTGAGTACTTCCATCTCTTACAGCGCTGGTGTGGGCAGGACAGGCACCTACATTGTAATAGACAGCATGTTGCAACAGATCAAAGACAAAAGCACAGTAAATGTCCTGGGGTTCCTGAAGCATATCAGGACACAGCGAAACTACCTCGTCCAGACTGAGGTAAGAAGTGGCCATAAGGATGGCCCAGAAAGATTAAAGCAAACTGAGGGGAAAGATTCATTCCCTTAGGACTTGAAGGAATATATGAGTTTGTAGTTGAGATATCTGAGGGGCACACTCTTCTCTAGATCACCGCTTTCCATCTCTGTCTTAAAGTCTGGGACACATAGGAATCAGTGACAGTTATAGCAAGTTGTGCTCTAGGTCCCAGGGAGTTAAGCATGCTGTCTTTCCCACATGTTGAAACATGTGGAAAAGGTTGGTTCTTAAGCTCTTTATTGAACATGTATTTGTAGCTGTGTGCTATTACTGAGCCACCTGGTCTAGACATGGTGGGAAAACACAGAGCTAAACTTAGCACAGGTCTCGACTCCCAAATAAATTATAATGGATCAGCAAGTGAATACTGTGATCACCATCTACCTACAAATGCTTGAGGAATTCACTGTCAGTCCCTCTTCAGAGCAGTGTTAATCCAAAGTCAACTCTATGAATGAGTGGTTGTCCCCTGGCAGGTCCCATCACTGTCCACCACAGTTTATGAATGGGTGGGTGTCCTCTGGCAGATCCCCTCACTGTCCACCACTGTGTCCCTTTCAGGAGCAGTACATTTTCATCCATGATGCCTTGTTAGAAGCCATTCTCGGGAAGGAAACTGAAGTATCTTCAAGTCAGCTGCATAGCTATGTTAACAGCATCCTCATACCGGGAGTAGGAGGGAAGACACGACTGGAGAAGCAGTTTAAGGTAGTGCTGCGAATGGTGTCTTCAGTAAAAACAAGGAGGTAGAAGATGCCCTGAATTCGGGTCTTGTTCATGTAGACACTGAAATGGGGTACTATTTTTACTCCTTAAATGTAACATGAAGGCAAGGTCTGGCCATGTGTACATGCAGAATACATGCTGTATTCAACTAGATGTGACAATGCAGAGGGAGGTTTTCACTACATGTGTCCGCTCATATACAAGATGATGTGGCACAGAGCTTTATTTTCTTTTGAGCTGCTGATGACTTTATCTGTATGTGTCCTCCAGCCACAAGGACATAAGACATTTAGTCAGTTGTCTGGCCCCCAGAATACTGTTTTGGTTTTTGTTTTTCTTCCTCAGAAGCATTCAATAATACTTTTATTGACGATGGTTATTTGATCCAGGAGTAGTAGCGCATGCCTGCAATCCCAGCATTCAGGCCTAGGTAGAAGGATCACAAATTCAAGATCAGCCTGTTCAGGAAGAGAAAGAGAAGAGAGGGGCGTGACCATCTGAGTGCATTTTGTGGTCAAAATATACTTCTTTGAAAAACCAGTGCAGAAGGCAATTGAGAAAGTAAAAAGTTATTACTACAGAGCAGAGATGAGCTTCACTTATTTTAATGGAACAGAAAATCTAGTGGTAGTGAAGGTTTGTGTAGTTGAAGGCAGACTACTGACGTCATTGGCTGGAGCTTTCAAACACTGTCTTCCCAGTGACCCAGCACTTTTCTTTTTCTTAGCCTCTCCCTGCCTTCAGTTCTAGTTTTTTGCACAGTGTTCTGTATGTAATCTCATTCCACATCAAAATGGAAAGAATGATTACAGTGAAAATTTTCACAGAAAAACTTGCCCTAGACTTGGAAATCTTCCTTGATATCTCAGCTGAAGACGAGAGACATCCAAACAAATGATAACAAATGGTAGGAAATAAAAAACAAGTTAATCTTACTGAGTTTGATCATAAAACCAATTCCAAATTAATAGATGGCACTGTATTATTTTGATTGTGAAAGATGGGTCATCACAAAACATTAAGTACCAAAATTTTTCAAAATTTTCCTATGTTTTACATTTCCACTATATTTGAAGATTTCAGAGTCTGGGGAAGATTTGAATATAAAAACTAAAAGTGAAAAAATTCATCTGATTTATCCATCTTGACACAAATGAAAAACTGCTTACATACAGGCAAAAAAAAAAAAAATAGGATCATAGACTAATAAGAGCATCCTTACATTAAATATCTGAAATCCAAAATGCTTTAGTCTCCAAACCTTTCTGATTGCCAACATGGTGTCATATAGGGAATTTCCAGACTACATAATTTTGTGTACCTGTTTCACGCACAAAGCATGTGAAATCACCATCATCATGCTATATATATGAATGATAAATTAATCTCATGTCTAGACTTGACTCCAGTCCCTAAAATATCTAATTATATGTGCTAATTGACACACAGGTGATGGACAGACAGACAGACAGACAGACAGACAGACAGACAGACAAGGTACTCCCAAGAATTAGCTCTCAATCTGTGTTTCTTTAGGTATACTCTTAAAAAAAGAATTCACCAAACAAATCAGTCTTTTCAAATATTGGGAAAACACCAGACAATTGGGTCTTTTAAGGCACTAGCCATTTGCAAAAACTTGTAACTGAAAATAACCTTTTAGGCCCAGGGCAGCGGTAATAATGCAACTGGAGAGAGTGTTCTTATGTATTTCATTGAGACAAAACCCTGCTCTCCTTTCAGCAGATGACACCATGTCATGCACACAGTGCACACATGCACACATGCCACAGACATTTTCTTCAGTGGTGTAGTCACTGGTACATTGCCCATATACTAGGAAACAACCTCCCACTCATGCTTATGAGAGTACCTCTAATTAAACTCAGCGGATCTCTCCCCCACCACACACACACACATGTACACACACACACACACAAAGGGAATTTGTTGTGAAGAAGAAAAGATTCAACAGCACCGGAAGGACTATACTATAAGAGGGTCAAGGGAGTGAAGATGACCAAAATATATTCTATACATGTATGAAATTGTCAAAGAGTTGTAAACAAAACAGAACTAAGAAAGTGTCCCAGCCTAGTTACATAAACAAGAACAGTCATGCTACAGGCCGTAAGATAAAACCCACCATCCACAGAAATGTGCAGAGAATTGGTCAATGTCTTTATCTCCAAGATGTATGCTCAGATCTTAAGTAGATTAAGTAATAGTGTAATGAAGATCTGAATTGTATATGCTCCTGATGGAATCATAGAGAAATTCCCAACAGCAGTGACTTCATACACCGGAAAAATCCAGTGTATCCCTAGGGCCTGGCAGCAGACACAAGCCAGGCGACTGAGCAGAGGCTCACAAGTGAAGCATGAGCGTTCTTTGAGATACAGAAGTCTCTTTGTTGTTTTAGTCGGGCTGGTGATTGATATTCCTGCAGTTTCAAGCAGGTACTAGAGAGTGTGCTTTTGAATGATACCAAAAAGCAGTGCTCTTTTTCAGCTGATCACACAGTGTAATGCAAAGTATGTAGAGTGCTTCAGTGCCCAGAAGGAGTGCAACAAAGAGAAGAACAGGAACTCTTCCGTTGTGCCAGGTAAGACACCGGCTCAGGTGCTCAGTGTGCAAGGAGCCTTAAAGTTCACTGTACATGTTGTGTAAGAACACAACACTTAGCCGAGTTCAGCCTAGGCAGTTTAAGATGTAGTCAGTTTGGATGCCAGCAAGTCATGTGACCTATCTGACATGAAACCCAGTTTTGATTTGCCTCAAAATGCCACAGTATTTTAGCTCTAAAAGTGAAGTTAGAGAGATGGCTCAGTGATTAAGAACATTGACTGCTCTTACAGAGGTCCCAAGTTCAATTCCCAGCACATGGCAGCTCACAACTGTTTATAACTCTCGTTCCAGAGGATCCAACACCCTCACACAGACATACATGTAGGCCAAACACCAAATGTGCATTAAATTAATTAATTAATTAATTAATTAATTAATTAAAAATGATGATAATGCTACTATCCCTGTGGCACTAAGACTTTGGGTCTTAGATTAATCTGGAGGAATTAGAGTCATTGGAACTGGATAATTGAATTATTCTGGATCTGGGCCCTATTGACTTGTGGCAACCTTTGTATAACTCAGGACTTAGCAGAGGATACTTTGTATACCCTATAAATACAGGCATTGGTCACAAAAATGCTCTATCTTCATTGAAAAGGGTCAGTGCTCTCTAAGGCCTTTATGGAGAGAAGGGCACGTAGGGGCTGAAAAGAAAGAACAAATGCAATATGCTGGTGTAACTGCAGAAATGTAACAAATCCGGGTCGGGTTATCTGAAACACCTCTCCATGTTTTACTCTAATAGGCTGTGAAATCTTTTCCTACAGTTAAATTTTTATTCTACACTGTCTTAACTACCCAAGGAAATTTTCATTCAATACCCTTCTTACTGGATAACACTTTAGCTTGTTTAAATATGTAAGTGTTAGAAAGGAACCAGGGAGTTGTGCCATTCACCAGGTAAAGCCCAGGAGGAACTGCCAATGCCTGAGAACAATGAGGAAAATCTGGTGGTATTGTTTCTTTCCATATGACAGCCGAGCGCGCTCGAGTGGGGCTTGCACCGTTGCCCGGGATGAAAGGAACAGATTACATTAATGCTTCTTACATCATGGTGAGAGTCAACCGGTAACACCTTTCAGTTTAATTGGCTGTATTTGTGATTAAGGAGTACATACCACCCCTGTGACTGATTTCATTTTTGAAGTAATTTCTCAACACGTACCATCAAAAGTATAGAAATTTCTGTGTCTTGAAACTTTTAACAAAAGATAGCCTGAAGGGTGGGAATGCAAAGAATACCTAAATTAAGCCAAATGCTTCTTAAGGAATTAATTTTATTGTTAATTTCACCCATCTAGCTTTTAAATAAATGTTGAAATTGCTGTTAAGTAAAAACAGCAGGGGTAACTTGAAGTGAATTGCATGTGGAGAGAAAATTGTCTGCACAGTGTTCACAGAAGTACAACTTAAAATTAGCAAATGTACTGAATGCTTTTCTCGATTTTTGTTTTTTAGAGTAGCCAAATAGTGCTGCCTTGTTGCACGAATATATTTACTTCCACAAAGTTATAATGACACATACATAGTCACTAATTCTCCTTCTCTCTAACGGTAGGGCTATTACAGAAGCAATGAGTTCATTATAACCCAGCACCCTCTGCCACACACTACGAAAGATTTCTGGAGAATGATTTGGGATCATAATGCACAGATCATTGTCATGCTGCCAGACAACCAGAGCCTGGTAAGTAAAGCACATCTGCTGTATATTAATGAGCCCAGGAGGCTACAAACATAATTTACTGTGGTGCCTTGCCATGGGCTGTTGTGTCTGTGTATGCTGCGAGGGGCGTTTTTGTGAGTGCCGTCCTCCTTGCTTCCATACTTGATTCTCCAGTGATGTTTACACTGCTCCTCAACCACATGTACTGGGTAAAGGCTTTGAAAAATGTCCTTTTAGTAAACTCTTGATATGACCAGAATGACTTCTCAATCACTGCATGCCCCTCTCAGAAAATAGGTAGCTTATTACATTTATGGTGTATGTAAGCTATATTTACCTTCTATGAGCTAACTTATTTAATTGCTGGAGAAACGGAAGGAGTGGCCTTGTTCAAGAGCGTGCAGTAATAATTAAACTTGGATTTGTATCTAAGTCATCTGTATGTTGGAAGTCCAAACTTTTAATCATTTTCCCTATGTGTCCCATCCCAGCACATCATAGGAACAGGTACTAACGTTTCCCATTCCATAGGTCCCACAGCAGAGAGAAGCTAGGAGAAGCCATTTAGGTCCATCCTACAGAGGGGAATCTAAGCCTCTATTCCTTCTCTGTTAAAGATTCTATATAGGAGATGGATAAACACATTAAAAAAAAAAACAGAATTACATGTTTCTGCTTAGATATCCATTGCATGTACATTTCAGGATTAGCTGAGTCTTAAAAAGTTATTCTGTGGTCATGATGCCTACAAGATAAGACAAAAAAACAATGGGGAACTGCCTCTGACTGTCAGACTAATGAGTTTTTTAATTAAAAAAGAACAGCCTGTGGTTGAACTCCCTAGTCTGGATGACAGTATTTGACTATGTGCCCAATCAGTAGGAGCTTCTTCACTCTGTTGCACTTTGCTCCTGCTTCGGAATCCCAAGGCTGCTTCAGATGATGGAATGACAAGACTGAGGAGCTTAAGCTGGAAACGGGAGTGTAGGTGTTCAGATTCGCAACAGGGGCCCACTCTGATCGGCATGTAGAAATGGGAGGGTTGAAGCAGTTTTTTGTTGGATGAGCCAGTATTTCATTACTGTCAGTTAACAGAGGCCATCCGCCACCAAGATTCTTCCCAGGATTCATTTGTATAGGAAAGCTAGGGAACAATTAGACCCAGTAAGGAGATCCATGTTCTCCAGATAGAATACCGTGACTGATGTGGAACACAACATCTCCGGGTCTCTCTGAAGCCAGGCTAGAAGACTGCCTAAACCTGGTATCATTTTGTTGTTTCTACTACTGTAACTATACAACAGTCTAATTTTTAATTGACTTAAAAGTCATTAGTCTCTTATTCTACAAACAATATCACCAATACCTTTATATTTGGATAATCTCATATGTAGATAATCTCTAGAATTTGGGAGGTAGAAACAACAGGATCAAGAATCTGAGGTTATCATCAGCTATAAAGGAAATCAAAGTCCATCCTGTTCCATCAAGGCACAATCTGAAAAAGCATATAATCATCATCATCATCATCATAAATGTATCAGTGAGAAGGAAAGATGGACAATGGAGTGGACAGTCTAAAATGCTGCAGGCTTTATTTGTTGGGAAACCATGCAGAGGGGCTTTCTGTAAGAATCTGCATGCCTTACTGCTGAGGATGGGATAGTTAGCTGGCATAGGGGAAGGGTGGGACAAGGTGTTAAAGTTTCCTTTGGGGGGTACAAAGTTGGCCATTGCTAGGGTTAGCCAGGGCATTGTCAGTTAAAGAATGTCAGATGTCAATAGAGATCTCTCATGCTGCACACACACACATACACACACACACACACACACACACACACACACACACACCCCTACCTGTGACCAGAAAGTCGGCTGAATTAAGAAGTTGTACTTGAAGCTGGGCTTGTAGTTCAGTTGCTAGTGCTTGCCTAGCTGTATGAAGCCCTGAGTTTAATCCCCAGTGCCACATAAAACTGGCCGTGACATAAGCCTGTAATCTCAGCATTTGGCGAGGGATAGGCAGGAGGATCAGGAGTTCAGGGTCATCCTTGGCTTTGTGGCAAGCTCAGGTCCACCCTGGGCTGCATGAGCTTCTGCCTCCAAAAGGAAAGGGAGGGAGGGAGGGAGGGAGGGAGGGAGGGAGGGAGGGAGGGAGACAGGGAGGGAGACAGGGAGGGAGGGAGGGAGGGAGGGAGGGAGGGAAGGAGGGAGGGAAGGGCAAGGGAAGGAAGGATGGTAAATTTAATTATTTTAATGTTTCAAGATGAGTAATTACTGCCAATATCAATGTATGTAGATTTTTTCCTTCCTTTGATTTATTTAAACTAACTAGATCATAAACTATTCCTGCTATATATTTTGAGAATACAGACATATATTGTTCTCAGTTTTGAATTATAGAAATAAAGGCTCAGAGATATGATGCATGGGATAGACAGAATACTAGATAAATTAATGTCTGCATCATTCTGAGGCCCATCTTACTATATATCCTGAGTCTGTTTGCAGGGTCATACTTCCGTTTCCTTGAACAAAGCATTCTCAAACTCACAGCAGTCCCAGGCTTCTTTTGTATAGACTAAACCCAATTGCTAATCTGCTTCCCCTTCTGCTGAGCTTTAAAAATAAAAACGCACTTGGCAATAATCTATATTGAAACTTGAAAGGGTGATAAGTCTCATTGGACGGCTGGCTCATTTCTAATGCAACAGTGTAAGCTTAAACAAAAGCCTTCTTTGTTGTGAACATTACTCCTGACTTCCACAATTGTAAATAGGCATTCTCAGTAAAATGTTCATAAAAATCTATATGCCTCAGGCAAATGGGAGTTTCTCATTTGAGCTCATTAGAAAAAAGAAGGAAGAGGAATATATACATCAGCATAATCCTGTTTCATATGGTCTTCAACCATTAACCTTTTCTTAGGAAGCCATAATTTTCAGGGATAGAATTCAAGTACCGAGCCTGAATTTCTAGTTTTAAACTTTAAATAGATGAACACGTAAAGCTTGCCTTTTCCAAAGCTGAATGGTTTCTGTGGTACCACTCTTGAAATCTGACACCAAACCTGTTCAAAGCGCCCGTGTGGTAGCTGGCCTGCTTACCTCTGCACAGCTTCCTCCCTGAGAGGTGAAGCCCTTTCCTCCTCAGTAGCAGTGTGACTTAGACACTTCACGGGCATCTCTGTGTGCACCCTCATTTGTCAGGACAGATGGGACAAATCCCATGTCTAGCCACTATCATCCAAAGTTAATAAAGAACTCTAAAAAGTGAGCAAAAATGTTTCCAAGTGTGACAAATGATTAGCAGGTATGTGCAAAGGTACTCTGAGTGACTATCATTTCTCTTATAAAATAGCACCACCTACCAATTAGGGTGGCTATTGCTTTAAAAAAAAACAACAAATGACAAATGTTGGTAAGAAGGAATAAGATCTCTTGCTGGCGTGGTCTAACATGGCTGTAACCCCATATGTAGCATTTAAGGGCTACATAGCAACACCCCATCTTTAAAAAAGAGTTGAAAGAAAACTCACTATTCATTGGACTATTGACTAATACAACCACATGGAAAACAGTATTCAGGTTTCTAAAGAAATTTAAAGCACCACTAACCCTCTGCTGGGCATACACCCCGAAAAATAAAATAAGCACCCTTTGAAATTTCCACACTTCAGTGTTCTCTGAGACATTATCACTGCAGCCAAAGTATAGAAACAACCAAGTAAACACACAACACACATGACACATGTTCTGGCCCTAAGAAACGAGGTCTAGTTTTTAACACCAATGGAGAACACTGCACTAAGTTAAGTAAGCCACACATAGGAAGAAAACATCCTATAACCTCACTAAGAAAGAATAATTCCAAGATAAGTGGTGAACAAGATGGTAATTGGGGGTAGTGAGTAGGCCCAGGGACACAAAGCACAGGTATGTACATAAAATGAACAAATCTAGAGGTCATGTACCATCTAAGAACTATAAGTAAAAAAACTGTACTATACTTAGCATTTATGGAAATTATATTGTAGCTATTGCTACAAAAGTAAATATATATATATATATATATATATATATATATAACATGTTCATTTAGTTGACTGTAGTAAACTTTACTGTTTATAATATGCATTTTACTTCAAAAATACACAGTAAAAATTATTTTTAAAATATTCATTTACTAATCAGGTATGAACTAAAGCAACTTTAAAAAAACAACTAAATAACTATACCTGATCTCCTGTTTTGCTACATCTATTATAACTCAGAACACCTGTCAACTAGGGGTAATGCATGCTCTATGGAGAAGCAGCTTGGCTGGTTACAAGAGAGAAGTCCCATGAGATGGTTATTGTCAACATACATTTTACAATACACTGTAATAACATTGTAAATGACTAGATGTGGTGTTAATAAGTCTATAAAAATCAACTTATAAGGTAACTTGAGTGGCTTGCGAAATGCAAACTTGAGTCAGTTTGCAAGAAAACTGAAAAACTAAGATTTGGTTACACTGTAAAATAATTTGTTTTCTTGGTCCCCAAAGGCAGAAGATGAGTTTGTGTACTGGCCAAGTCGTGAAGAATCCATGAACTGTGAGGCCTTTACTGTCACCCTTATCAGCAAAGACAGGTTGTGCCTCTCTAATGAAGAACAAATTATCATCCATGACTTCATCCTTGAAGCTACACAGGTAACTTAAACCACACTTCCTCCACAGCTGTCCAACCTGGACCCTTTATCATCTTTTTAAGTAATAATAAAGTGATTTCTCTAGTTGGAGACAGGCTTCGGTGTTTGAATAAGACTTAATTTTAAATAAATGCATTCCATTTTTCCTTCCTTCAAATATTTGCTTTTTGTCAACTGGGTAGATGAGATGTAACAGTCTCTGGTTGAGTATGCATACAAATAGGTCTTCTGACTTAAAGATATTATCCCATAATGAATATGGGATAATATTCAATATAGGAGAGAAAGGCTACTTGCTTTGACGTTGGAAACAAAAGCCTTATAATGTGTTACGCAGATGGCACTTTAATACACACCATTTACACATATAATAATGGTCTTCTTGTGAGAAGGATAAGAGATATCAGCACTTTAAATGGTACCTCAGTGCCTCCCTTATTCCCTTTTCTATAAGTCAAAGTTAGGGTAGTGGGCCATAATGTCCCTTACAAGTGTTTTGGTTTGGTTAGTTTAGTTTGGTTTGGTTTAGTTGTTTGCCTGATTAAAAAGATCCTACTGTTCATAAGTGTGGTGTGTTTCAATGACAGGTATGTCTTGTGTAATTTGGGCAACCCAACGCTGTTCAGTTTCTGGTGACACATGCTTTCTAGGGACTAGGCATCAGGCATTTGATTAAAGACATGAATTACAGGAAGACCTATGATTCTGTCTTGTTGGCTGCAGGATGACTACGTCCTAGAAGTTCGGCACTTTCAGTGTCCCAAATGGCCTAACCCAGATGCCCCCATAAGCAGTACCTTTGAACTGATCAATGTCATTAAGGAAGAGGCCTTAACACGGGATGGCCCCACCATTGTTCATGATGAGTAAGTATCTGCTCCTGTGTCTTAAGATTTGGGTGCTTTTCTTAGGGACCCATGCACAAGTGGAAAGGGAACACTGCCTTCTCTCTGCTTTTGATACTTCATGTTACTTCTCATGTGGACATACATGTGCAAAAAGGTTGTGGTTGTGTTTTAATTGAACAAACTGTGCCGGGCTCCAAGTGTTCCTAGAGAGTATGTTCTAGAAGGGAAAAAAATACTGTACTCCTATTCATCACCAAAAAGTATGCTGCATACTTTTTGTATGTTCCTTAGGGACAGGAACACCATAACTTTGACATGTGTCATTCACAGCATGCTGTGCTCACCTGCTCAAGTCTCCTCTGTTCTGAGGCTGGTCTGTTCCTACCCAGGATGGCTGTTCCAAGGCTAGTCTGTTCGTACCCAGGATGGCTGCAGCATAATCTTTTCAGATGGCTGTATGCTTCACCCAAATAATGACAGCCAGTCTCCTGTGTAACTAAACTAATTTCATTTAATAATTCTCAAAAGGGTGGTCTGAGAATTCTGTGGATTGTATCTCGAAGGCCTTTCCAGGAGATCAAGAAAGTCAAGTTTTTAAATATATGTGTGTGTATATGTATGTATAAGTACATATTATAACATATAGATTATAATATATATCACAATGAGACCATTTGCCTTGTTCATTCTCTGTGTGTCATGAGTATATAGAGATTTCCAGAACTACATGTTATGAAACCCAAGACTAGTAGATGGCATGGGCTTCTGTTGTACATTTTCCATTTCAATTCCTAATATCTGAAATTTCCTGAGTAAGTAAACATTTAGCCATTATTATAATTTGGTCTTGAGAACAAAAGCTTTAGGCTGGTAAGAAATTCTGTAACAAATCCCAGTTCACTGGTCTCTGCTCCAACAGCTGCAGAGACATCCACAAGTCATAACTGTTAAGAATCACAAGAAAATAATTTTATGGTATTTACTGTGTGTTTGGGAAAGCAGACACAGGATGAAAGTTGCATAGAACCTGGATAGATTTCTATTTAGGGTCAGCTGGAATCAGCCACATGATTTATGGGATCTAGTGTAAAATGCAAATGTAGCCCTCTCCCTAAAAAGACACTCACTAAAGGTTTCCGGATGGCAACGGTCAAGCGCTGAGGTCCAGTCAGGCTTCCCCTGAGTGAGCAAGTCCATGGAGGCGCAGGAGACAAGTCCCTAAGACTCAAAGCGACCTCCATCCCAATCCCCACTCCTCACTGCCTTCCTGGTTTTTACAGTAGTTGCTCCTGTTCCCTCTTCCTCTTTCAGACTGTGCTTTAATTAATTAAAAAAAATGCTCTCCCGCTTTCTGTTCTCACTCACGCCCCACACTTTAACTTGATTTTGAATTTGGGGATTTGGGGTTTGTTTGTTTGTTTGTTTGTCTGTATAGGTTTTGACATTGTTGTTGTTTGAGGCAGGTGTCATTATATAAGCCCAGGCTGGCCATACCATACGACATGGCGATCTTCTTCCCTTGGCCTCCCCCAAGTACTCGGATTACACCATGCTGGAGTATAAACTAATTTTATTTTTATTTTATATTGCTACTCGTCCCTGAAAAACAGCATTTCCTTCCCACCCTACTGACTACTAAACGAAATTTTACCTTCTTCACAGTGATAGCCCTGTAACTCTGAATAGCGTTCCCAGCTATGATCCCTTTTTTATTTTTACTAAAAATAGATTTTTTTCATGCAATCATATTCTGATCATATTTTCTTCTTCCCAACTTCTCCAAGTTTTTTCCCACTTCCCCTGTCATCTAGACCATACCTTGTCTGTTTATCCTTAGAAAACAAATAGACATCTAAGGAAAATGAAAAGAAAATATAATAAAATAAAAACAAATTAGAATAGACAAAACAAACATACAGAAGAAAAAGAGCCAAAGAAAAAGCAAGAGAAACACATATAGACACAGAGACACACATATTCGTACACATAGGAATCTCCTAGAAACACAGAACCAGAAGCCATAATATATACACACAAAGGAACTTTAAGGAAAAAAAGGAAAAGAAAAGTGCCTATGACATAACATTATGAGACAAAGGACCTCAAAAGATGCCATTTAGTCTTCTCTCAGCCATCTACTACTGGGCACAGGGCCTATCCTTAAGAGGGGTTTGTTTCCACAGTGAGATTCCCTTCAAAAAAACTAATTTTTCATTTATAAGCAGTTACCTATTGGCACTGGCTTCTGAGTTAGGGATGGAGCATGTACCCACTTCTCTTGACTCTAGGATGCTGTCTGGTGTAGACCTGTGCCACGCTGCCTCAGTCTCTGAGTTTGTATGTACTCTTCAGTCAGGGTTATGCTTATGAGGCCCTCTTTCCTTGCGGTCTTTCATCCCTCTGACTCTTACACTCTTTTTGCTTTCTCTCCTGCTTGGTTCCCTGAGCGCTGAGAGGAGAGATTTGTGGAGATATCTACTTTCGGGCTGAGAGTTTCAAGGTCTCTTATTATCTGTATATTGTCTGCCTGTGGGTCTCTGTATGTGTTTCCATCTGCAGAAGGAAGCCTCTCTGATGATGGCCAAGCAAGGGACAGATCTTTGAATATAGCAGAATGTCTTTAGGAATCATTTTACTGCTAAGTTCCTTTAATCAAACAGTAGTATGTGGTTTCCCCTAGGTCCCTGGCCTAGAGACTTTCAAGTTCTGGTCACCCAAGCATTGCTGGATATGGTTCCATCTATGGAGTGGACCTGAACTTAATCAGATCTTGGTTGGTTACTGCCACAAGCTTTGTGCTACTACTGTACCAGCATATCTTGCAGGCGGGTCATCATTGTAGACTGATGAGTTTGTAGCTGGGTTGGTGTTTACCTTTCTCCTTTGCTGGTATCCAATGCAGGGTACCGTCCAATACCAGCCAACTTCCCCAGCTGTGATCTTCAAAACAGTACTAAAGGGATAATAATTTGTACCTTTTCTGGCCATAGGTAGTATGCACACCAGACATGGACTTTCATCTATTTTAGAATCAACACAGACCAAATACTTTGACCAAAAACAAAAAACAAAAAACACTAAGCCAGCATTACTTTTAACTAGAGAAAGTATGTCAAGCCAACTTCTAAAAACAGTGGGTTTGTATATAACTCTTGTGTAATATAAACTGTAAGTTAGCAAGCTCAATCCATGTAGTTCTGAATGAAACTCAGCAAATTATTTAATCACACACAGTATATAAAGTTCTAAAAGAAATGGCCTTCATTTTCTTCAGTCTTGTGTTCTAGTGTTAGATGTGTACATTAGATTTTAGTTTCTAGGCATGCTTAATTAAGCCTTGATGTTCCCACATTTCTTAGAAATGTGACACTGGGTTCTTTCCTCATGTATGAACATCACAGGTGTCCTTGCACAAAACTCGAGACAGCCTAGCCCACAGTAACCTAGGCTACGTGTCACAACCACCATCATGTGTGTCATCTGTCTTTGACTGAAATGCTAGACATGAGTTAGGAACGGCCAGTGGTACAATTGGCAGCCCACAGAAAGGCTAGCATATGCACACTTGAAAGCTTATTCCAGAGCAGACAGCGGGCATCTCACTACACTCCCTGCCTAGCTAGGTACTGTCTTGCCTGACTAGCTGGAGCTAATCTTTAAGAAGAGCTAGGAAAAGAAAAAGGGGTGTTCCTAAGTTTAATGATTTCACTGGAACAAGTTAAGTAAAGGTTAAAGTGTTTCCTTCATGAAACCAAGTCAGTCAGATGACTTTTTAAAAATACTGTGAAAATAAGGTGGTCTTAGTACAACTTAGAATCTGACAAAGGTAGCACAATGAGACAGAACTAAAGAAAACCAGTAAACTAGAGCAGTCATAGTAGATATTAAAATAATACATTTAAAGAGCTAATGGGAGCTTTTATGAAATGATTACAAACACATATCATGAGCCAGTTAGCAAAATTAATACATAAAAAATGAAAAACACTGCGATTAAAAATGAGAGGGGTAGGCTGTGGTGGAACGGGGCGGAGCTGACATAAAACTAGAAGAAGCTAGACACAGGATCTCTGATTGGTCTAAGAGGCAGTGCACAAAGCCCAAAGATGAACAAGAGCTAAAGGTTTCAGACACAGTGAAGAATCCAGTTCTGGAACTGAACTAGCCAGGAGACATCGGCAAAGTAGCATTGGGAGAGAACTCAGTAGCTGAGCTTTCCCTTGTGTTGGTGCTGCAGACGCACCTGCACTCACGGGGTGCTGCATGAGAGACAGTCTGTGGAAATAATGGCTTATTTGTATAAACTGACCAAAAATGGAATTTCAATAAATCACTGCAAACTAGATGCAAAGCCACACCCCTTTGTCACAACACATTAGTATTAGACACCCATAGTTAAATAAGATTCTAGATCCTATTAGTGGAAAATTATTTGTAAATAATTTGTGGTTTTAAAGAAGTAATTAAGATTGAAACTGAAAAATTATAAGAGATGACCAAAGCATTAGCTTTCAAACTGTACATCCCCTAAAAAGTCATAGCCCACACTGCGTTTATTGAAGTTCAAAAAGAAACTTGGCTCTCAGAGGGAAAACCAGATACAACTGCTAAAATATAGGTAGTTAAAGATGAAAGCAAGAAGAGTGAAGGGGACAAAGGTAGGAAGCATAAGCAATAAATAAGACCTGGCCTAAGAGAAAGTGCAGTACAGGAATCAGGGAGGTGGCGTGCTTCTACAGCCCCAGCTTCCAGGCCTGTGCAGGAGGATCAAGCATGTCCTGCCAGCATGGGCTCCACAAG